>NC_071087.1:44843492-45165992 GCF_027358695.1 Spea bombifrons | reverse complement strand
TATAGCTGAATAATTCTGAAAAAAATGTAGTTTATCAGGTGCTTGGTTATACATAAGAACCTGATCCAGCCTTCAGTGGTCTCCACTATTACAGCAGAACTTGCCCAGAGTACAGATGACAGATGGTATGAAATGCAAGAATATGAAGTATTATTTGAAGACAATTCCGTACCACAAATAAACTCTGAAGTTCATGACCTTCTTATAACCCTGTTCAATTAGGTTTAGCTTATATAAGCTGGCCTGAGCTCTGGGTTCATCTGAAACAAAGAAGAAAAGACAAATACATCAGATTGAGTGATTTTGAAGTGAATTTGAGTGACTCCCTGATTTTTCTTCCAGTCCTATCAATATGATAATATACCGATATTTTTCTTACTAATTGACCTTTATTTCTGTAAAATGATAAGCAGACCACACTGTGTTGAATTTCTTTGCACCGTAAAACTGAAATATTACAGAAACAGTAAAATATACTAAAGCCATGACTTCCAGGCGGAAGGAGTCCCTCTCACTTTGTGGCAGCTGCCCCTGTTGTGCCCTGAAATATACTATACAAGTCTATAAGCTTGTGTCCACCTTAACTTTACGTGCATGTCCACACGTTGTTGAAGCCTTTTGTGGGCTATCCCCAAAATCCACAAAGCCATCTTTGTTTCTTCCAAATGATGCTGTTTAGTACATCTCTGTACCTACTCAGAAGCCACTCTATTATTGCTGACACTGGACACTAGAGCATCCCACCCAAAATAATGTGCCATGTACAAAATGCCTTAAAATTGGAAGTTTTTACATATTGCAATTACAAAAATAATGTAACAGTCATGAGGTTGACTAGTCAACGCTTATGGCTATTCATATAATGAAGTCACTTAGAACAAGGCCAAACTATTATTTTTAGGAACATTTCATGGAATTTAACAACAGAATATTGAGTGTTGTGTTGACTTCATATTGCTGTTTGGATGTGGGGTATTGTAGTGCCTTCATATACAAAAAGGACATACCCTAAACCTATACCTGGTAAACAAAGGTACAAACTGTTTAAACTTTTTTTTAATTCTTGGAGTACCAAACACATGTTGGATACATGGTTGGCCAAGTGCAGATTTCTGGTGTTCAGTGGGGCTGCCTTCTCCCTTATTCCTGGTCGAAATCAATCTGGTTTGAAATGTAAGTGTAAGACTTTTGTTAAACTGGGAAGCTTTGTGTTTACATTTAAATGCAGAGGCTGAGGAAGGGAGAATGCTGCTGACCATTCAGCAACCTGCAGCTTCTCATACTGCCACAAAAAGGATGAAAGTAAGGCTGGGAGGTAAGTAAGTGGCTTCATTCACTTGATCTCTAAAGAGACATTTTACTTTAAGAGAGAATAAATAAGAGACTAAGCTTTAGATTGTAAGCTTGCGAGCAGGGCTCTCTCCACCTAATGTATCGGTTTGTCTTAGTCTGTCAATTCTAGTCTTGTCATACCCCTTGAATACACGTGTTGTAAGAAGCGCTGTATAAATTGTTGCCACTTTATAAGATAATGAAAATAATAATACCGTAATAATAATATATATTTTTTTAAATGCAACTATGTGTCCTGAAAAAAAAAAAAATGTGTGTGTGTGTATATATATATGTGTGTGTGTGTGTGTGTGTGTGTATATATGTGTGTATATATATATATATATATGTGTGTGTGTGTGTATATATATATGTATATATATATATATATATATGTGTGTGTGTGTGTTTGTGTGAGTAAAAGTGTTATTTAGGTGTTTGAGTTCATGCCTGGTTTTCTTTGTGAACATTTCTAGCCCAACAAATTATTTTCTTTTCCTCAGGTCATGCTTCCTCTGCTTCCAGGTAAAAGGCTATATAATGATTGCTTAGTGGTAGTGTGTATGTATGTATGTATGTATGTATGTATGTATGTGAGTGGGTGGGTATCAGGTGCTCCTAGTGCACGGAGTGAGGGCTTTAGGACCGCAGCGTTACACTGAGCAGTTAGGGTGGATGCAGAAGAAAGGAGGAGGCGAGTGTGTGACCCGGGAGGAGGATAGGGCGAGGAGAGAGAGCGCAATGCTAAATCAAGGGTACAGTTAGGAGACACAGAGACACCCAGGCAAGGGGATTGGAAGGAGCTGTGTGACAGCTAAGGGACAGGCGAGAGGGATATCAGGCTCATTCTCCTCCCCAGGTATCTCACAGCAGGTCGCCCCGATGAACATGTCAGTGTTGACTTTGCAAGAATACGAATTCGAGAAACAATTCAATGAGAATGAAGCGATCAAGTGGATGCAGGAGAACTGGTGAGTGCATATGAATGATTCTGTCGGTGTAATGGAAGCGATCTCCTGTAGGAGAGGCATGCACTGATGTACATGCCCCTCCATGCATTGCACGTATGGCTGTATTAAACCCTTTATCGCACACACAATCTGATCCCGGATTAGACAAAATCGGCCTATAAGAATCATTAACATTTTGCTAATCAGCGTGTTGTGCTTTACTCTCGCATTCATGCCTTTAACGTTACGGCATGGAAAGGGTAAACACTGTACAGTTACCAGCCTTTTAATGGGGGCCCCGGTGGATACAATGAATGGGAGCACTATGTACTTCAGCTCAGGGCTCGCTACGAATCTTATTCATTCCTATCTAGAAATGCTCACTTTGTGTAGTGAGGAGCACAAGGTCTTGGGGAGGGGGATATATATGTATAGATATACATGTATATACATATGTGTGTGTGTGTGTGCATGTGTGTGTGCATGTGTGTGTATGGTTCATCCATTGGCTCTGGTTTATCAGATATTAGCCTTTTCATAGAGCTAGCAAATCCCCATGCTTGAGCATCTTTGCTTGCATTTAAAGAGAGAGTAGGCCCATTTGTATAAGTTGTGTGTTCACAATACACGTAAGTAAGCGGTTTCCTTCTCATAACCTCGTGGACAGACCGACGGTGTCTCTGGTAAACCTCAGTATTGTGATTGCCATAATTAATGCCTGTTACATTCATTTAGGGATAGCTTGGGCCAGGCTGTGGCCTGCATGTAACTCATGTGCCGGGTATCAAAACAGTATGACAGTGCTTTCAATTAAACACAACACAGAAATTAACATTATTTACTGAAATAACCCCTACGCGGTGTGATTCCATTGTTGTAGTTTCCTTGATAAATGATTATTTCATCTTTTTTTTGCATAGATGAGTACAAAATATATAACGACACCTGACTTTGGATACTTCCCACGTGTTAAAATCTATAACTGATCTATGGACTGGTGGTAGTTTGGCTGGGTGATGCTCTGATGCCATTGAGGGCTATTTAACAGCCCCCTAGTCTACCATACTGTCTCGTATGTTGTGTTGTGTTACTTTGTGTTAGTTTGGCTGGGTGATGCTCTGATGCCATTGAGGGCTATTTAACAGCCCCCTAGTCTACCATACTGTCTCGTATGTTGTGTTGTGTTACTTTGCCAATGGCGCTCAAAGAGTGGCCTTTTGGTTTGGGTACATTGCTCACCTGTCTGTAAAACAAATATTTATTATTCTATCATTTAATCACCTCTTACATATAAGGCAAGTCAAAGTGTGATGGTTACAGTTTTTAATGCGGGTGGTTATTTTGTAATTCTTTCTGGCACGTTGATAGAAAATGTGTAAAATCCATACAATGTTTAAACTATGCTCCCTACAGGTTTCCCTGATGCCAAGCAGTTTGCATCTACAGGAGCTCACGCACCACATGCTAATGTTAATCTAATGGATCTTTTAGGTCTCTGACAGCAGATTTAGATGTCCAGATTTCAAGCGTAGTAGTTGAGCCCTTGTTCTGTTCTTGCTTGGCTGAGTACTGTAATCTGACTAATAGAAACCATTCTGAGATCTGATTCCTCTTTGACTGAGTTTTGCATACCCACTCACATTTTTTACATATATTTGATTTGTTTCTTTAGCAACAAATAACAATAGTAGACAGATCCTTCTTATCACAACAGAGTATTGAGACACTTTAAATATTCTACATTCTCTTTAGGAATCAGGTAGATTTTTTTAAAATAGCTGCAGGTAGAAGGTTTGGGTCAACTGTTTCTTGGAGTAGAGTGTGCCATAAGTAATCAAGTAGTTTGGAAGCCTGTAACACCATAGTGTCATATGCTAATAATGGGTGTTTAGGGGCAATTTGTTTAGTAGGGTCTCACTTTAGGTAAACTTTATTGTTTGAGCATAGTTAATTAAAAAGAGATTTTGAAAAAACGCAATATGTTTTCTTTTCCAACCATAGTTTGAACATGTTACAAAATAGATGATGCCACAGAAAGGTAATATATGTCATGTTGCAGATGTGCCATTGCCAAGTGCAACTGGGTGGATACTTCTTTTTGGAATTGGAACATGGATAGTTCCTTCTAATTACTACTTTTGACAATATTATAGGACATAGAAACAGATGTACCTCCTAGCTAGCCAAAGGATTAAAATTTGTCTTCTTATTGTCTCAGGTAAGAAGCCGATTGCATACTGTAAAGGAGCATCTTGCAATGGTCAATCTGGTTTACCTCCAAGCTCATGTGGCCTCAGTCAACATATTTCAAAATATGCTGTGGGTTCCTCCTCATAATAAATCAGTAATCTCCCCAATACAACAAGATATTTAATTGCTGCAATGTATATTTGCATGATTTCGGTAAGTTCTACTGGCTACTCTATAAACCCCCATTCGGTCAGAAGCTTCGTTGTGGTCACATAATGTCACCTCCGTAGTGAGCCATAAGACCAAATGTTAAGTTGCCGTACAGAGAAATGTAAAATCAAACAAATCATTATTGACACACCATGCCAGGCAGGATGGTTCTTAGTCTATGCGCTATAACTCACTTTTATAAATTACTTATTAATTTACTTTAGGACTGACAAATCCCAGAAGTAATGGTCCCAACATTTTATAATTTTTTCTATAATGTATACTTTTCTTATTAATCTCTATGAATGTATTCATTTTCTGACTCCTAACTTCATGATAAATTTGCTGAGTCTTTAACTTTACTTATTAATAGTAACTAGATCACTGTTATCAGCTCTGCATTATGCAGGACCAGTTCAGCCCTTCTTGCAGAAAAAGCTTAGCGGGATACACAAGTCACCTGTAACGCAAGGTTTGGGAAATAATGCCCTTTTGTGCCATATACATTATGATTAATAATAACTGGGTCTTTAAAGGTTTCAGAGCTTGGTATGCATGCCTTTGATATGTAGGTGCCACCTTTCCCCTAGCGTTTTGTGCCTGTGCCATCATGGTACACGCCAGTTTAAATACAGTGTTCAAATGTATCCTTAATCTCAAGTAAAATCCCAAGTATGTGGTGTTCCCATGCATAATATATGTACATAAACAGACCAAAGTCATACTATGCATTCACTTTTCAAGTCTTACAAAAAACAGCAAGTATACATCTATTTGTATTTCAGGCATGTTGTACAATAGGGCTGGACTGGGGATCACTAAGGAGCCCTGGCGCTTTAAGGCCAGTGGCCTTAAAATGATAAACATGCAGATAAAGCCTGGATATATTTTTATACTTTAGCAACGTGGGGCCATCAGCCCCACACCGTGGGACCCAATCTGTCACTGGCCTTGTGTGCCAAATGGCCAGTTGGGGTCTGTTGCTGAACATCCTGTTGAAACACAAGTTCTATTCTATGCCTCATAAGTGGAGAAAGACAGTAGGAAAGATCTGAACTTGTGATTAGCCTGGAATATTGCATGGACCCCAATGTATTTTACTGCATGCAAATTGGCACCAACATGGTTTTAGTTAGGAAATGAGACATAATGGATCACAGCTCCTTGTCCGCTTTTAACACATGTTGCAGTAGAAAAAGCTCCACCACCGACGCTGCAGGTGCGATTCCAATAACATATTAAGTAGCCTTTCAACTAAAAGAGAGAAACATACATTGCAATATAAAAGCTGTATGTTTTAAATTTGGTTCAACAATTTTAAAGTTGATCTCTCATTTTCCAAGCTTTTTACAAATTCTGATATACAGTACGTACAGACGCTTATTTCAGACTTCAAGAGACACTCAAGATGTCACCAATCCTAACCTACAAAAGCTACTAAATTGAAACTCTTAAATTGAAACTCTTAAAGAGGCAGTGTAGTGTCCCTGACAGCCCAGGAGTGCTTTAATATGCATTCTTTAAATAGAAACAGGGAAAGAAGCAAAATAGAACATGTGTGTAGTAGCTGCAGCTGGGGTGCATATGATGGCTGAAGTGTCCCTTTTAAGAGGCTTATTTTGGGACATTTTGTCTGCTATCTGTTAGTTTCAGAGCTATATTGCAGTTTTAATTAAACTAAGTCAATTGACTCCCTTAAATCCACCTGAGCAATTAGCGTGCTTTGGGAGTCTTAATTGGAGAATGTTGTCCCCGCTGATTATATTTACCAGCCTCCAGAGCATAATAAGTGGTAAATATCTAGAGATTTCATTGTGAAAGAGTGATGAAGTATTTCTTCCATTACTTATCATCATGATCACATTTTATCTTTCTTACAGAACCTGAGCGTTTGGTTTGCTTCCTTTTTATGTTGTATTGGCATGGTGGTCCAAGCATTATGAGCCATGTTTCTAAATAGGGAGCAGAGAAAATTATAATTGTGACATTAAATGTCCCTGAAAGGATATTGGTTTATTTTTACTATGTCATATTAGCAAATGTTCCTATGCTTAGTGTAACCAAGTATGTGGCTGCTGGATTATTTTATTTGTATTCACGAAACAGGAGTCTTAAATCGAAGTTAAATTGGGACATCAAGGGAAAAGATGCAGGGTCAAGTAAGCAAAAGTGGGCAGCTGGACCCGGGCACCTGGCAGCAAGGGGTCTCCAAACCCCTTGCAAGTACAATACAATAATATATAACTGGAAACACTGGTAACAATAATGTACCTTAAATACATTAAATATAGGAAAAACACAGGTAACAGCAATCTTTGTAACAAAAACATTTTTCCTTTAAATATTGAAAAAATTGGACCCTAGGCAATTATTTCCTTTGCACCCCATCCACGCACCCAAGCATGCAATCACTCCCTCCGCAGCACACCAAAAAAAATATTTGCCACACTGTCTTCCCTCCTTCTGACCCTACCGTGACTTTGAAAGGTTCTCTCCCACATAATCACCCCCAGAGTCCCTTTGTCACCTCATTCACTAAATCACACCTCTCTTTTCCTTCCTCCCTGTAGTTCAGGTATAGATCAAATGAACAACACATGGAAACAGCACTGCAGGTAGAGATCAACTAAATAAGATATACAAACCCAGGTATACATAACTAATGTATGGAAACATAGCAGATATAGATCAACAGCATAGCGTGAGCAGATATAGATCAACAGCCCAGCGTGAGCCCTTTTTGTCACCAAACAGTCAAGCGTGAACCATTTTTGTCCCAAAACAGCCCAGCATAAGACATCTTTGTGCCCAAACAGCCCGCCCTGTGCCATCTTTGTCCCATAAATACCCTGCCCATGCCATCTTGGTCCCCACAGCTCAAACACTCTGCCTGTGCCATCTTTGCCTTTCCCCACATTACTTATACATCTATGATGCACACAAAACACCTATATAGTCATTCATTTACACATATTCATTAATGCATTCTCACAATTCATTCTCACCATTCATCCACACATTATTTCATTCATTAATTCGCTAATTCATTCACACAATTCATCCACACATTAATTCATTAATTCTCTCTCATTCACACAATTTATCCACACATTAATTTATTCATTCTCATGCATTCACACAATTCATCCACACATTAATTCATTAATTCTCTCACCCATTCACACAATTAATCCACACATTACTTCATTCATTCTTAATCATTCTCACTCTTTCTTTCAAGATTCTTACTACCCTCCTTTCTCACGATCTCTTCCCTTCTTACTATCTTCCCCCTCCCCCCTTCTTACTATCTACCCCCTCTCTCCCTCTTTGCAGTTCACTTGCCCTGGTGAAGTCCTGTGGTGGGAGTGCGAGGCCTCAGTCAACGGGGGCTGAGTGGTTGTTGAAAACTTTTTCAGCCGCACAGCTCTCACACCCCTAAGGCCGGCCCTGATTCTTGTCCAGGGGCCAAAATGGGGTTGAACGTCTGCAGCAGGGGTATTTAGAGAGACATATAAAGACTTAATTTCTGGAATGTGATTAGTTGTGGCAAAGGTAGCTTCCCAATTACTGTGTCAGGATCAGCCAGAAAGAAGCACCTTTTCTACATACACGTTACAGCCAGTGATAGTGGAAGTCATGTGGGTCTATTTGAAAAATAGACCAAAAAAAAGAGTTGGTGTGCCAGAATACTCCAGCCAGCAGCCTCCACTCACAGTAACAGAAATGCAGGTAGAAAGCAATGTGTCTGCGTGTGTATATTTATGTTCAGTTGTATCTGTATGAATCTATATGACTATCCTGAATCTAAGACAAGACCAAAGAGCAATTAAGGTTGGAGTTTTTGCAGCATGTCTCCTGTCTTTACATGTTTCTATGTTAATACATGTGGCTGTGTGTTTTACGTGACTGTATATCCATGTATGCGTGTGTATGCGTGTATATACATTATGCCTTTGTGTTTATGTATATATGTTCACAGCATAAGGAAAGAAAGAAGCAATATTATGGCATGAATGAAGATTTATTTTTATAGTGCGTTGTCTGATATATACTTGAACATATATTTGGACATTAGCTAAGCCGAAGTTCCTGTTCGTTCAGCTTTGTTGAAACCAAAACATTTTTCACATTGCCGAGTGTAATTCAGAGGTTCCCTTCAGATTTCTCCGAATGAGTACCTGCAGTGTTATAGGGTCTTTGTACCCTATCTGTAAAACATACTATGGGAGTTGAAACCACCTACAGTACATTGAATGAGAAAGTAAGTTCCAGGGTTTATATGTGCTCAAATACCTTCTATAAAAGGTAATATGGTTGCATTTGTTGATGATGGTCCCCCGTCCTGTTTACAGGTGCCTGTTGGGTTTCTTTCCTGAACCCACCAGCAATGACATGCATAAAGAGCATGCGCACATACCTGATAGACCAGGTTTATTCGATGGTTATCTAAGTAGTGGGGTGGAGGTAAATTCCTTGCGACACTGAAAAGAATGTAACTATATTGGAAAATTAAACTTTTTACTTTTCTGTAACCTTTTTCTATTAACCCTTAAAGTGCTGCCTATGTAGGAGATACCCCCAAAAATGGGGCGCACCAGAGGTGCAAAAAGGATTGTGGATGTGTGCATTTGCTTCCTGTATAGTGTTTCTTCATGATTATCAAATTTAACCCCTTATGCGTGCCTAAACAGCATTATATTGCGTACCGTCACCTACGTGGGTTGCAAGTGTAATGCGTACAGCCACATCTGTCAGATAAACTAAACAAGATGCGTTGGAGCTTTCAATAAAATTTATTTTTTTTTTTTTTTAAATATGTGCTCTTATATATCAGACGTTTCACCTAATCGTCTCTTATAATAAAAAAAATTGCAGCATCCCTGAACAATGAACATTTGAATGAAAGCATCCCCCCCCATCCTCCTGCCCTTCCTGCATAGTATAGACTAGCAGCCCTGAATGACAGCAGCTGCAGTTGTAACGATCTGGCCAATCACGGTTATCTTCTGATGTCTGCTGACACACAGAGCACCAATAGGAAATGCAGGAACCCTGTGCTGACTGCCAGAAAATTAGCCATGGAGGCTTACGTCACAGAGGAGGGCTGTCTGCCTGAAACTTTTGACTCATCTACTCAACAGTCTGCTGAATGAATGAATGGATCATTAGTGTGCTAAAAATCTACACCACACTGCAGCGCTTGATAAATGCATGCACCAAACCCTATGTATTTAAGTGTAATTAATATCTAGACTTCTAAAATTACATTCCGTGGTAACTAAATGCAAAACCCTCTCTAGATCATATCTGAAAAAGAGATCAGCTATATCAAGAATGTTTACGCATGTGTAAACAGTAATAGGGTTATTGCGGAGATCTTTTTGTGTAATGGGGTTGTTTCGGTAAACCTAGAGTTAACTCTTGAGATGTTTCTATCGTGCAAGCTCAGACGTGTTACAAAAAAAAGAACTCTGGGATTTACTAAGGTTAAATTGAGAAATACACATAAGGTTCTAGGCATGTAATGTGTGAGTTGTTAGATAAACTTGAGATCTAAAGGGTTACATTAACCCTTGAGTTGCTGGTGAGTTAGAATAGTGTTATGGTAGACTTTACCATGAATCTTTGTAAATATCATCACGTTCTAAACGAGGAAGGGCATCCTATAGTTTTATTGGTTTAGCTGCACATGCAAATTTTTTATATATAATGCTAGACTTTAGTGTAATTTACTAATATTGTTGAATATCATCCTGTAATACATATTGGAGTCCACTGGCTGGATGCTTTTTTTTTTATACTCGGGGCCACACATATTTAGCAAGCAACTGCACACTCCAATCCAATCTGCCGTTGGCCCAATGTGCCAGATGGCCGGTCTGGGCCTGGTGCAGAACATCCTGTTAGAAGCGCATCCATTCTCAGCATCATAAGTGGAGAAAGATAGTAGGACAGCTCTGAACACACAACAAGCGCACACTTGTTATGTTGCATGCAAATTGGGACATTTATTCATTAGTTATTGGAGTTAGAAATTAGACTGCTTTCCTCCCCTGGTCATCTCCACTAAATCTAAGTATAAGCAGGAAGCATACTTAAGTACACTTCCTGCACAGGCTCTACAGCGCAGCCCATTGAAGTTATTAGGAGTACAGTATTCAGCTTCCTTCCATGTGGTTAGTTAGTTGCAGCTAATCCAACTGATTTCAAAGAGGATTGAGGTTGGGTGGATTACCGCTGAACATGTACAGGAAGCATACATGAATTCCTACTTACAGTAGAGGCAACCAGCTGAGAACAATGTCTCCAATAACCTTTAATCTGCAAGAATGCATGCACCAATTTGCATGTAGAAAAATGCATTGGTGTCCATACAAAATGGGCTCCGATATGTGTTTTGCACAGATTGGGCAGGAGTGGACCTTTTGAAGGTTTTTCTTTTGCTTAGATTAGTTTGCCATTGTATGAGTTAAGTCAATCTGATTGAAATAACAGCCCTGAAAGAAACTGGTATTATCCTTTATGTTATGCCTTGGTGAAGATGAACGCTTGAGACAGGTCTGCCATAAAGCATTAAGCATGTGGTTGCATTCATGAGTAATAGCAACAAAGCAGTTATACCGGTATTTTTTTATGTGTTTGATCAACTTTGCTTTAATACTAATATTAAACAACAAAGGTCACTCAAGGTCATGCTTTACTAATATTGTTTTATTATACCTTTTTGAGGTCTGTGCCATTTCCTAGTTGGTGTATACTGTCTTGCTAAATATGACGTAGTTAGATCTAGGTTGCATCCTTATAAAAATGGATAATTCATCTAGAGAAATAATTGGAATGGTTTTTAATTCAAAGAAGAACATGAGCGGTCAGATCAAATAGCAGTTATTTCTCACATTCTTTGATTTGACGTATTACATTATAAATTAGTTTTCTTCCCTGTGTGTTGGATTAATTGTTTAAATTATGAAAACCGTTGCATATTATCTGTGAAATGTTACAGTATGTCCGGTGGATTTCAGTCACACGCATGTTGCATTCATTTTAATAGATAAAATGTTCCTATTTTTTGTCAAAAAGTAAATCCCTCGCAAAGAGTGTACAGACACAGCAGCCCCCCTTTTTAATCGAGTTAAACCTTTTTTGCCCGTTTAATGCATATCATAGCCCAGAGATCCCCTTACATTTCTGTGGTGTCCTCCTTATGGATTTGCCCCATTGATTGCCCCCCTCCCAGCTCACTGGTAACAGTGCTGCCTCGAGTTTGGCTGAGCCCAGCATATAGTACCACGTTGATTTTAGATTTGCAGTTTTTGCCTTTATCTGCTCAAGCGCTGAAGCATATCAACTCGGCAGATTTAAAGGCTGGAGGCAAGAAGGCAGAGGACTTCCAGAAGGGTGGAAAATGGTGCTTTGCAATGCCATATGCTTCTTGATGTATTTTAGAAATTACTTAAGGGATGCGCTCTTTGATAAGAGGTCAAATGAATTATTTTGTTTAACCTTGTTCCCCCGCTACTGTGTCATATGCATGGACTGAAGGAAGGCTGGCTGTTTGGCCTTAGATAATCTTTTCTCAATTGTGGTCACCAGCCTGGGCAGTCTCATTTCACACCAATGTACAGTCCCAGAATGAGATAAATCACATGCTGAGTATGCATGTGTGCCTCTTCCAGGACAGGTATGTGTGTGTCCCCACTGGTGGCTGTCGCCATAGTCATGTTCTAGTGGCCACACATAATCATAGACTTAAACACAAATGTCTTTCTCACTAATACATTCAACCAAAAAAGGAAAATAACCCTTTGAGTTTACTTCAACTCGACTGACCTGACTCAATTCCAGTCACGTGACCTTCCATTCTAACACCCGCAAAACATTTTTTTTTTTTGCAAAGACATGCAGGCTGCATTTTCTCACCTTTAACTGGCAAAATAGTCCTCCTAGCTACCATAAAAACACGCCCAGTAAAAATAAATAAATGAAACAGGGGTCCCCAGACACCCCAGATTAACCAAGATTTTTTTGCAAGTGCTAATGAGAGTCAGCTTTTGTGAATTTGCAAATTTGCTGATGTAAACCAGTCAAATCTTATGTACTTGCACTTTAATGAATAGACCTAAGGATATATATATATATATATATATATGTGTGTGTGTGTATGTGCACGGGTTAAGCGAATCACATACATACCTAGAGATCTAGTTTAAAGCAAACCGTGCACAAAATCATGATATAGCAGTAAAAACACAACTGTCCCCAAAAAACGTCCCCATACCCTTCAGTAAATGTCTTTTTGCAGTGGTACATACATTTATATTGCACACTGAGCAAGTGAGTGAAAGTACATAATATATTGCCGGTTAGGCATGTTTGTGGTTGGCAATTAGAGGGTTAATGTCCATTTTATACCTCATTTGTCTTTAGGTACTTGTTGAGTTACGTATTTACATAATTACTCAGGCTGAACAAATACACAAAGTTCACCAAGTACATCCCTGCAACATACCCATATCTGTATAGGTAAAAAAACAATAGAACTTTGATCAAGTATTGTCCCAAAGGGGAAAGGAAAAAAAAAACTTGATTCCAAATTTAGATCTTGAAGTGTGAACTCTGCCCTTTTTTTGCATCTATGAGTTGCAACATATTTGCACACATATTCAAACACATACCCTCACACTAACACACACATGTACACATGCTAGCACACCTAAATGTACTCGTGCCAAGACACACAGACACACACTCATGCTAACACAGACATGTGCTCGTGTCATTTAAAAATATACATTACTGTACAAAAGGTTTAGGAAGGTGTGACAAATAAGAATGCTTTCAAAAATAGACATGTTAATGTTAGCTTATTTGTATAATTTAACAAAATAAAAAGTGAGTGAATAGAAGAAAAATATAAATCAAATCAATATTTGGTGTGACCACCACAGTGTTCAAACAGTTTTAATTATTTTTGCACGCAATTGTTTAAGGAACTTGTCAGGTACGGTTGGAGATCTAACCACAGATCTTCTGTGGTTTTAGGCAGCATTAGTTGCTTCTCTTTCTTGATGTAATCCCAGACATGCTCAATAACGGTGATATCAGGGCTCTGTGGGGGCCATACCATAACACCATTTATTTATATAGCGCCTTTCTCCCAGCTGGACTCAAATCGCTATTTTGCAACCAAATTACGCTACTGCCAAATATTTCAAATTTTGACTCATCAGTCCAGGGCACCTGCTGACATTTTTCTGTACCCCAGTTCCTGTGTTTTTGTTGGAGGTATCGCTTCTTGGCCTAAAGTCTTCCATGAAGACCACTTTTGACCAGACTTTTTCAGATAGTAGATGGGTATACCATGGTCCCACTGTTTCTTGCCAATGCTGAGTTGATGACACCACTAGAAATCTTCTGATTGCAAAGGGAAGTTGACCACCACATCTACTGTCATTGCACATTTCTTTGTGCTTCTTCTTTAGGACTTGGACAGACAGGGTTGTCTTTACAACATTGTCGGTCCTAGACAAAGCAATGCACTGGGGCCCCCACTGGATTAATCTGCGCAGTGGATGCCCATACATACACATATACATTGCCCTTACACATGCCTGCCCATGCACACACACATACACATTGTCCTTACACACGTCAGCCCATACACACACATTTATACTGCCCATACACGCACTTATACACATACTTTGCCCTTAACCACACCTGTCCATACACACATGTGTAAACACATCCCTTACACATGCCTGCCTATATACACACATATACATATACACTGCCCTTACACACACCGGCTTAAAACACACATATACACATACATTCCTCTTACACACACCTGCCCATACAGACACCAGCTTACAAACGCACACATATACACATTAACTCCCTTATACACACATATGCACTACTCATATTCACACAAATACAGTGCTCATACATACATACATACATATGGATGCTTGCCATTACACACAAACCTAGTGAGTCACACATTCATTTTTGTTGAATATTGAGAGCTGCATGAAAGCTGGAGGTTAGGTGGAAGTGAATTCCCGAGGTGTGGGGCAGCACATTGTGCAAAGGGATGTTGCATATCTGGCAAAATTGTTATAAATGGAGAAAAAGATAAATTGATGGAATTGAGAAGCAGTTTCCTGAGTGTGACATTTAACTAGACCTTTGTGAGAAGATGCTTTAGGCTCCAGATTTACATGAGTCAGGCGGTCAACTAAGGCAACAGTCATTGTTCATTTGGTAGACCATTTTTAATCGCCAGGGGTTATGTTTGATGACGAAAACTCTGGCCTGCATATTTTTGTGAAATCAAATAGCTGTCTTTATATAGAAATCAGCTGAATGAAGAAAACACATTTGAACCAGCTATGACTAACATGGACTTAGAGCAGACACAATGGTTGAGTAACTTGGATCATTGGTACATATGTTTATGTTAGATATCAGTTATTGCATATTGCACATGAACATAGAAGACCTGCCTAAAGGCGTAGAGTCTGATATTGAAATTACATCATATGAAAGCAAGTACGTCAGCACAAGAACATTAAAAAGCTATAATTATTTCTACGGTTTTACTTGAATAGAGTGACTTATTAGGCAAGCAGCAAGAGGAAGGCTTGAATATATATGCCCTCTATTACCCTCGGTCAAACGCAGCTTGGTCAAAAGCAGGTCTAATAGACACTAAAGTGCTGCACATCAATCCGGATCCAGGACACTAGAGAATTTTTAGATAATGGATTTCAGTAGTAACTTTTTTTCTGCGGCAGAACAGTTTGTCATATCATTGCGCTTACAAAATATGCTAATAAAAAATTCATACTTTTCAAAGTTTCAACAGATGAAGGTAATAAATGATTTAGATTAAATGTCGCTTTTTTCTGAGGGTTTTCACCTACTTAAAGGCATACGTCAGCACCTAAAATAAATTAAAAGCATATTAGAGTTTTTGCATCAACTGCATTCATGACTTCAATCCCACCTTCTTCCTCCCTTGCCTTTAGTGACTATGATCCATTCCATTTTTGTACTTCATGTGCATGCACACTCAATATCGCTCAGCTTCCATTGGAGCCAAAGACAATTGATCTTGCTTGCTGTATGGTAGTTACTCATATGGTTGTTAATGGAGTCTCATTGCCCTTCCGTTTCTTGATCCTAGGCCAAATTTAGTGAAAGACGTTTTTTTTTTAGTGATACTGTAGAGATTGTGCTAGTGATGTCTATGATATAGTGAATGCATCATATGTCTAGTGGATAGAATCCATGTATTATAATGTGATTATGTGTTGATCGGTACCCGGTAAGTGAAAATATTTTATTTGGTGCAGAATAAGTCATAAACTGCTTGCAGATGAGTTGAATATTTTGCAATAAATAAATTACGCAAGGGCCTATAGGCTTCTTCTCTGTAAGCTGCGTATTACCTTACATCAGTCAACTAGATCAGATGGCGAATAATAGGAGCCATAGAAAAACAACTCCCATCACCATCTGCAAGAAGGTCTGGGTTGATAAACCAGTGAGATTGGGATTTACGAAATCTCCCCACGTTAAGTATGTATTATGTAGGATCAATATATCCTATATGACAGGAGGAGCTTGAAAAGAAAGAAAATATCTAGTGATGAGCTCATGTGTAAGCAGCAAAAACAACATACATATTCCCCCACCTGTAGCGAGGGCTAAATTTCTCTTGCTTATACTTTCCGCAGTGGCAAAACGGGCAATACTGTCCCAATGGATTGCTCCTCAACCTCCGTTGCTTCCGCTGGTTCTGTCGCGACTGCAATTTTTGTTCCATATGGACTGGCTTGAGGCTGTCCTCCATAAGGAAAGCAAAGTTAAATATCTTTTCAGTCGCTGGTCCCCATATATCGCAACTTTAGATAACGCCACCAGGTTGTCCCTGTTTCAAACGTTCAATACCACGGAGTGGTATTGTCTTCAGGTCCTCAAAGGTTTTCGCCCCATACCGGGGTTCTGATCTAGTTACGGATCACGACATATCTGTGTTGTGGCTAGGTGTTCTGTGATTGAGGAAGTGTTTTTTTGTTTTTTTTTTACCTGCACTGTATGTGTTTTTGGAATTGTGCATTACTTGTACCCGTATGCATCTAATCTGTCACCATGTCTCTGTGTACCATTGTTTCTATATTGTATGCTTTGTCTTCTCCTTGTAATAAAGAAGTTATAAAAAAAAACAAAAAAAAAAAAACAACATACATTGCAACAAATATCCAACGCCTCCATGTCCTGCGCTATCAATGGGCTGTTCATAAAATGAAACCTCTTATATGTACAAATGATCTGTACTAAGAAATAGATAAATAATGATCAATGTCTCTCAGTAAAACATAATAAATAAGGATTGCTCATAAATTACTGCAATTTCATGTTGTTCCTGTGCAAATTGTGCAATAAATATATGAATAAATATAAAAATAAAATAGAATATACCAAAAGTACAAATAAAATAATGAATAAATAAATGCTTTAAAAAACTGCACTTTTGGTATAGTTAAATTTTTTTATATTTGTTCATATATTTATTGCACATTTTTTGTCAGGTGCATAAAAAGCACTTTTTAATCATACTGACTGTCAATATTACATGTTATGTATTGTTTTATCAACTTATTACCGTATATTAAAACTGTAATTTATATAAACTGTATTCCAGTCTCTTAGTCTGATACTTTTCACAGCGCTATCACCAGCCTGTTTTATCCTTATCAACTCTTCTTGGGGCATTAGGAACAGCTCGTTTTGGGTGATTTTAGCAGCTTATACTTTTCTACTCCTTTTCATTCCTACCCTCTTTTCTAGAATCTCACTGGCGCAGGACTACAGTGAATTTCTCAGTGCGGGTATTTATTCAAGGTGTAATCAGCAGGTCCATAGAGAATACAGCATGTGTATCCTAGCGTAATCAAATAATATGAAATTTATTATGTGTGGACTGCTACTGTTTATGTCAATATCGTTCAGATGCTGAGCATCTGTTGTGGTAGTTTTTCACTGGGTCTTAAGGTTTCTTTACCCCAGTTCCAGGCTTTTTAAAGTCACTGTTGTGGTTTTTTTCACATTTTGGGGTTGCAGAAGGTGGCTGATACGAGGGCAGGGTGGGCAGTAGGCCACTTGCCCCAGGCCCTTGTGCCTACAGGTGCCAGCTTTCCCTTGTCAGTGATGTCACTGGGGGATCCTTGTCAGTGGAAGCAAACCACAATGTGGATTTCTTAGCAGGTCTTCTGCCAACATCTGGTAGGCCTGCTGATAATCACCCCGAGTCGTATCATTTAGTTACCCTGTTTCTAGGGTCATGGGGGATCTCGGCTTGTTCCCCAATATGAATTCCAGTAAAAGTGTAATTTAACATAAGCCACTGCACACCTTGGTTGATAAACAAAAAGGGTGTTATTATTATAATTATTATTAGATATAATTTATCCTGGTTTAACTTTAAGTGTGAGCTATAAATCAACTTTACGGAGCAAGCTGCAATTAGCATTAAGGAATTCTGCCAACAAAGGACAGGGTTTATCAACATCAGCAGAATTCCAATACTGTGTTAATCACCGGCTCTCGCTAGCATTTCCAGCCATATGCTGGCATTTTTGCTTGGTAAATGACAATAAATGTGTCATCCTGATGGATTTGGTGATTTGTATATTGCTACGGGTTAGGTTTATGAATGAATACTATACCTGAAGCGTGTATTATGAAATATATATGTCGTTGCGTAAGCACATCTGAGATTCCTCGCTGACATCTGCTTACAGATGTTTTCTCATCAAAGAACAAGAGAAACTGCCAGTCTAGATGACTGTTTTTTCCTGCTGACTCAGAGAGTAGGTCAGGTTTCTGCAGAGGTAGAGTAGGTGTTACACAAATTTAACATGGTCGATTTCTTTGTTGAACTGCTCATTTACATTATTTATTGAGACATATTTGGTTTTTTTCCGATCCAGATGAAAACAAACGATGTTAACATAAAACTGCTTTCCCTGGCACTTAAGCTTGGCCTCTATTGGTGTGATTATGTCATCTCAATGTTCACGTAATACCTTATCAGCTAAATATGCACCAGACTATGACCCTGGCATGATGTAATATACATACCTGGGAACTTTCTGAATGAGCTAACCCTGAGGCTGTTACAAATATTAACCATTTAACAGCTCATCATGAAAAATCTATTGTAGGGACTTATTAAGTGTGGCAACTAAATGATTGTTATAACCTCCATGGGAAGTTCTCGAGGCAGCCTACCTGGAGCTGTCACTCTTCTGGGGCTATGGCTTCACCAGAGGGTGGGACTAGCAGGCTGTGTAGGTGGGGTCAGCCCTGTGTTTGGGCAGTAGTAGGCCCAGACTGTATTGTAATAGGAAGGGAGTGGGTGTGGCTATATAGTGCTCCACCTCCCTGAAGAAAGAGAGAAGTGACCCAGAAACACCAGAAAGCAGAACTTTACCTGAAGACTCTGTGTCAAACCCAAGATGGTTTCCAGTTATAAATTGTCATATGTATTCAAGAAGAAATTCCAGCTATTATTATATAGCAGGAAGAAAATCACAAACTAGATGCTCTGATATGATTGAGTGCTTTAAGCCATGATATTCTGCAATGCTGTAATGAGCTGTTAGGGTCTGCAAAAACCAACCTTAATGAACTGTATGATTAATAATTAATATCATTAAAATTAATGTATATATATATAATTATTATATAGTATTGCTTGTTGTTTAAATCTTGATGACTTAAAAGCAGGACCTTAACTAAGAACCACTGGTCCCCTGTGCGAAAATAACCCCGGGCCCCCCAACTTTACCAGGCAATATGTTTCACAGTGTGCCATCTTTGCCCCAAAAGCTTGTGAGCACCAGCTTTGCCCCAAGCAGCTTATCAGTGCCTTCCTAACCCCCAAACGTCCTCTCTGTACCATCTCAGTGCCTCAAACAGCTTATCTGTACCATCTTTGCCCCCACCTTGTCTGTGCCATCATTGCCTATTGCCCCATCCATTATACACTCTGACACACATATGCAAACATACTTACATCAATTTACAACACACTTATATTCACTAACAAACACATACATACTTATGCTCACACATGCAGGGGCGTAACTCAAAACCACAAGGGCATGGTGTAAATATTGCCCTGGGGCCCACCCAACTTCAGCAAGTAACACAGTGCCACCTTTTTCCCAAACAGCTTGTGAGTGCCTTTGTCCCACCCAAACAACTTATCAGTACCATCCTAATCCCTAAACAGCCTGCCTGAGCCATCTTTACCCCCATCTTGTCAGTACTTACCAACTTGTCTGTGCCTTCCTTGCCCCTTGCCCCCATCCAACATACACTCTGGTAAACATATGTAAACACACTTACACAAATTACAAATGCTAACACACACTCATGCAAACACACAAAGACAT
This sequence comes from Spea bombifrons, assembly GCF_027358695.1. Taxonomy (NCBI): domain Eukaryota; kingdom Metazoa; phylum Chordata; class Amphibia; order Anura; family Pelobatidae; genus Spea; species Spea bombifrons. Next base: position 45,145,834 of record NC_071087.1, on the reverse strand, counting down.
TCTTCTAACACGCACACTCCCTCTACCGCCACTCATGCTAACGCACACACCATCTCACACCATAAACACATACATACTCACACACAAACACACATCTGTGCTCACCTACACATCCATGCTCAATACATTCTTGTCTCCCCGTGCCTGTTCTAATTAGTTTAGAAGGGCCATTTCTGAACAATTTTGAACCAGTGCGAGGAGACAGGAACAGGTGGTCGCAGGCCCCTGTAGTCACGCCACTGCACACATACTTATCCATTCTCACATACACGTATACATAGCCTCCATGCTCACATACACTTATACGTAGATATCCATGCCCACATACCCTTATACATAGACATTCATGCTCACATACATACAAAAATACACATCCATGCTCACACACACTTATACATACACATTCATGCTCACATATGTACATACATACCCCCTCGGGCTCGCAGCCCCTTACCTCTCCTGCAGGTTTCAGTCCGCTGAAGGGCCCTTTCAGAACAATTTTTTAAGCGGCACAAGGAGACAAAAACAAGTGGTTACAGGGGTCACCCGGGCCCCTAGAGAGACCGGCCACTGCTTAAAAGCATATTAAATGAACTTGTAAGGTGGTTCCAGAATTCTGACGAAGATCCCATGGCTAAAATCTTTGCCAGAAATCATTATAAAAAGAGCATATTGACCCCAAAGAAAACAGGTCAAAAGGAAAACAGCGTGAGCTGTTGCAATTATTTAGCCATCACTTTATCATCTTGTCAATATATATCAAGAAATATTGAAAATATATTTTCAGGGTTTGCCATTTATAATCTTAACCTTACAGGGTTATGTATATTCCATCACACCGCGTAGTGTTTTATAACACAGATAACTGCTTGGCACAGATTTGCATTTCTCTGAATCCTGGTATACTGTTAACTGTCGAAGTAAGTGTGACATTATGTGTGACATCAGCTGTAAACTCCACAGTTCCACACTGAATGCAGTGTTAAATTGCAAGTATGATATAACTGCGAGGGAGGAGAGACAGGTCTCACCTTCTAGAACAAGAAAATCCAGTTTGCAATTTAAAAAAAGAAAACAAGCATTACAATATTTTATTTGAAAATGACCCCCTCTTGCAGCATTCACCATTTAAAAAAAAATACTATATTTTAAAGCATACCTGGGGAAAAAAGAATTGTTGCATCATTTAGATTATTATATACAAGATTAACCCCTTCATGACTAAGCCTGTACATTTATGAGCTCACAATGCATTGTCATGAATGGGTTTAAGGACAACCCATTGACCTTAAGGGGTTAAAATGTCAGTTGCAGGAAATTATTACAGGTTCAGAGGACAACAGACTATTTTTCTACCATTTGATTTTAATTCACAAATTGGTGCAGGTGTCTACAGCTTTATATATTTAAAAACATTAGCATTTTTTTGTCTTGCTGTCATTGCAATCCATCTGATTATACCCATAAAAAATAGACATTTCACTGCAATATGGATGTTTTTTCTCATTGAGTACAGCAAGGTTTGGTCTTACACGATGGCCTTTTTAAATGAAATAAAGAGTAGTCAACAATTATCCTGTTGAGTCTGGTGTAAAAGGTCTCATTTACATGATTTGCCAAAAATACAAGAAAAAGTGTCATAACCTACAGTCCATGAGGCCAAGAGAGGAATAATTTTTTTGTGCATGTCTTAAGGAAAGAAATCTCAAAAGCTTTTCTGTGCTACAGACTATATTTGACTTCTATGCATCCAATGTATTTTTATACTTGTTCCTTACTTATTGGTGAGCTCAATAGAAACACGGGCTTTGGCGTTTAAGTGATAAGACCTTTTTAAACTTTGCACCAGAATCACTTTTTATAATGAAATATGTTTGTTGAAGAATGAATGCAAAATCCAAATTGAGGATGAAAACTTTGTAAAAAAAACAGCCATTTTGTAAAATAGGAAACAAATAATTTTGTAAGATGTCTCTGGCACTCCCCACAGAAGAATGCATATGCATGTGTTCACGGGGTATTTTAATATATATTCTAACAAAACGGGGAAAAAAGCCACTTACCTGGCACAGAGCAGTCAGCCCTGGTTCTGCAGCTGCCTTCCAACTTCATGGTCCAACTATATATGCTTCTGATTGGCTGCTTAAAGCTAAACAGTGGCAAGGAAATGCTACCATAGAAATCAATTGATGTACTTTCGACACATGCAGAGGGGGGTCTAAACAGACATTCTCTCAAACACTGGTACTTACTATATGGGAATGTATCATGTTTAACATGGAAAATAGCAGGGGGCTTGGTTTGGGACACAGTTGCTTGGCGTGAATGTTTTGTTGGGTCATTTTAATCAGTGAGATTCTCTAGAACCAAATATTTGCTGATAACCTTGTTAGTTACATTTGGGATTTGGAGAGTGGTGGATAAGCCTATAGTTCTATTAATGCGAACATATAGTGAAATTTGTGGTTAGCTTACTTTTTGTATTGAAGGATGGAAGGACAACATGCAAGATTTGTGGCCTCATCTTAGTGCTATTTTTTATTTCAAAATCCAGAAACAATTGGCAGCTTGGTTTGTCTGCATTCTAGATTCTTTTGGTTTCAAAATGTTCATTTATTGAGAAAAAAAAAACACATTGTGCACACTTAAAATAATTATATAACCTATAAAGAGCTCTGCTATGCACATCTGGAAATTGTATCTCATAAAACACAGCTCTTGCTATCTTGTTTCCAAAACTTTTTACTAGACCTTTCAAGAACTATTTAATTAAACCATGCATTTCATTATGTCTACAATAGATCAGTCTTGCTGTCCTTTCCTACATATAGTTCTTGCTTTTTTTCCTTTTAAAATTAAACAAAAAAATATAATTAACTTCTTACTAATTACTAGTTGTAGCATTGTACCCATGTTTTTCTTCCTGTTTTTGGTCTACTGACACTGCAGGAGTTGAGGTACAGGTGTGATGAACAAATATTCTTTCTAGTCTAGTTCTAGAACTTGACAAGCATGTGCAATTCTTACCAAATAAATTGACATTTCTTTTAGAGTTGTTTGATAGTGTTTGCATTCAGGAATAATCTTGAAAAAACATTTTGGTCTTATATGATGGACTTTTTAAAGACAATTATCCTGTTGAGTCTGGTGTAAAAAGTCTTATTTTCATGATTTGCCAAACATACAAGAAAAAGTGGCTCAATATATCTTTACAGTAAAGAGTACACAGCACTAAAAAAACAAGACAGATAAAAAGTATCTTATTACTAAAAATGAAATAACTGAAATCTTCATAAAAGACTGGTTGATTAGAACGGATCCTTCCATGAATCCAGGCAGTGGGTTGGTTATAGTCTTTTGGTTTGACTTTTAAACAGAAAAACGTGTGTATTTGTATAGGCATTCAAAGAAAATCTTCAATGGGCTTTTGTGTCTTGTAAGATCATTTTTTACCAGCTATATTTGTTGTTTTTTTAAAATCATAGTTTAAAAGTTTTTTTTAAAAAAACCCTACTTGAAAAAATATAATTTGTGTCAGTACACTAAATGAGGGAAATATGGGTTGAATAAAGCCAACAAAAATGCCCTGGTCCTGTAGCATTAAAAAGCCCTGGTCGTTAAGGGGTTAATGAGGTTTAGGGGGGGGGAATGTCCCACATCTAAAGGCACTTAATACAGGTGTAGTGAAGACAAGTTTATCTGCTCAGTGTATCTCAACAGTGCCCAGCATGTGTACACAGCAGGTGTAGCATTGAGATACAGGAAAGAACTGCTTACGCCAACACCCAAAGCAAAGAGTTTGCAGTTATTAAATTGGTTCACTTTGCCGTTTCAGGTCAGCAGAATCTGAAAACTATTTCTTTTAAGCAGCTTGTGGTTTCATTCTCAAAGGAGAAACAAATGTTATAAATCAACTCTACGTATGCAGTCTTAATAGCCGAGTTGACATTTTTTGTTCGTTATAGATGGGAATTATGACTAGATACAAAATAACATGCTTACTTCTGTCAGGTATCGGACAAATCTGACAACTTTTTCTGAGTAACGAAGATAATTAAATTGGAATGTACACAGTTTTCTTATATGCTTGTGTAGCCAGTAGAATACTCATTGTGTGCTTAGTAGGTACACTGTAGGTGTTGGTTGAAATAGTGTTCTGGAACACTTATCTGAACTTTTTCATGGGTGTCCTTACTTCCTGGTCACCTCAGTGTGTACAGGCTGCTGTACCTTCTTCTTTATGTGCAAACAGGGATTAGAAAAAATGTCGGTGCGCTAAGCTAGTCTCAGGCTCAAATAATACAAATGTATAATACGAGGCCTACCAAACAGGTGTAAGCATGCTGCAAGAAACAGTGTATTGGCTGTACAATGTATACAAAAAACAAAAACTGTCTGCGCTTCTTACCCTAATAAAGTTGGCAACAAATATATAAACATAATATAAATGAGAGGTTTTGGTTATATGAATTGGCCAAAGCATAATTAAGCTCACCCGCCACGTCAAGGCACACTCTCAATAGGGTGAGAACCTATTCTCACCTCCTACGTAGTTGACACACAAAGCAGTTTATACTGCTACCAAAACCTTATTAATGTGTTGGGGGAGGTGCAATTAAACCTCCTCCCTATTAACCCCTGGACAGCAAGCTGCAACCAGACTGATGAGGAGCCAACAACCTCAAATATAACCAAAACCTCTCATTTATATTATGTTTATATATTTGTTGCCAACTTTATTAGGGTAAGAAGGGCAGACAGTTTTTGGTTTTTGTGTACCTTCTTCTTTCACAGTTCTCCAGCGTTGCCACACGTTTTTTTCATGTATTTTAGGTAAATGTGGGGTGAACCCAGGGATGGTAAAGCAAGGAAGATACATGTTTTACAATTTGTATTAATAAAACTGTATAAAGGAAGATAATGAGCACTAATCCCCCTCCTTAAATATAATATTTCTGTATAATCAGTTATATAGCTCTTTTGATTTTTTTTAACACTTTGTAAAATAAATAAGTTAATATAAGCAAGAAATAAAAGGAACATAAAATATCTATTCTTGTATATAATTAATGTCTAAATTCGCTGGTCATTTTTTTTCTTAATACCATTACATAGTTTTAATAAAATATACTGAACCGTGAAAAGCGGGATTTGGAAAAGTTACTATAGCATTAAGCTATCCCCTTGCCTAATAGACTGTACATAAAGCCTGCTTAGACCTCAATAAAAAATAGTATTAATATATAATTTATTCATTTGTAGACTATGTAATGCATGAACTTCCAGTAAACTATACTAAGCTTCTTCCATGGATTAGAGAAATGTAAAGCAGGAGGAACATTGCATAATGGAAGAAACAATTCTACCTAAAATAATGATACAAAAAGGATATAAAATGTATTTGTAAGGCTTCTTATAATGTATACACTTTTATGGAAGGACTTTGTTTAGCCTGTTACATATAGATGTGAGGGGATTTTTTCAATAGTCACCTATTTGACTGTAGCATAATTCAATTTTTGTATATCCCCATATTTCAGGAAACAAGTGGGCATGGATATATCATTAAAAATATATTAATATAAGACTTTCACCATTGCAAAATAAAACACTGAGTTTTGAAGACTATGAGGAAGGCTGGCAACAACCAGCCCAGGGGGTATGCCAGCCAAGTAGACGAGTAAGGATACATCCAAAAACACAAGACAAGACCCTTGACGCTTGATACAGAAAGAATATGGAAAAAACACATGCAAGCAGGAAAATAACCTGATTACCTACAACAAATACTTGTCCATCTAGACACCCTATATGTGGAATTGCAGGCAAAACACACAAAAAGGCTTCAGACGGTGGCATTAAATCTTTATGTTTTTATTATTATTATTGAATACATTTTATTTATAGAGCACCAGTGGATTATGTAGCATTAGTACATACATTAATAATAACATGAAAATGTATATGACATACTGGTACAGAAGGGAAAAAGAGCACTGCTGGTATGAGCGTGCAATTCAGAGCATCCTAGAGGGCAATTGCCTTCCTGCCAACCTTGCCAGCCTTCCACTGTTAATATAAAATCTTTCTAACCAAAAGGGTGCTTAGCAGAAACCCGTTATAAAGCTTCTAGTTTTACATCATTTCTGTTGGTCTAAGTAATTACCTATGGGATCAGAGACAGTCCTGTATTACTCCCTTGAGTTGTTGCATGTGCCATCGCTGGTTAACGGAGGACGTCCAGTGTTACGTTTGGGCATTCTCAGCTGGCCGTGTCAGTGCTGACTCTGCATGAATCAATAATCTGATGACCTCCCACACACTATAGAATCCTACTTGCTGATTAGATCACCTTTTCCCACCTTTTCTTTTCTCCATTTCCAAAAGATGTATACAAAAAAGTAAAATAAATAAAATTAGCATAAACTAATAATTATACAGAGATCAGTGGTGTCAGGATTGCATCATACAGGGTACTGTCTGGTAACAAGAAAGATCCTTAAGGTTTGAAAAGACTCCTAAGCGATCAAAACTAAAAAAAAAAAAATGAAAAAAGGTTAATTCTAAGATTTTACTAGTCTCATGACATAAAGTCATGATTTTATTAAGGACACGGAGGCGAGTATTATAGTGCATTCTCTTTCTTTATTACTACTCCCTCAGCAGCAAAAAAAACAAGGGAAGCAGTTAACTGAAGAGAAAAAACATATATAAAGTGCCAGAACATATCAACCAATCAGCATAGATCCAACATATCAAAAGGTGAGAGACACTGCTGCACTTCCTCTTTTCTTGCGAACATAATCAGCCCAGAAGCGACTCCACACGAAGAAACATGGACATCGGAAACCTTGGACAACGGGTCAGGAGAGTCCAGAAGACATCACACTAGAACAGAAGAAAAAGAATAACGGTAGAAACCAAGGTCTAAATTGGAATGGTGAACAGTAAATGAGGTAAGACAATGCCAACCGAAAGACAATAGTGCCACATAAACATACGAGCAGAAAAACATATAAAATATCCGAGATGAATCAATAAATAAACAGTATTATAAATACAGCACAACAAACAATGAAAATAATAATAGTCAAGAAAACCCAAATGAAGGGAAGGGAACGGGAGGGAATAATACTCGCCTCCGTGTCCTTAATAAAATCATGACTTTATGTCATGAGACTAGTAAAATCTTAGAATTTTATTAAGGACACGGAGGCTCCTATTATAGTGCAAGTTCAAAGCTGGTCAACCAAACGCTCAGAAAAATGCTGCACCGGACGAAGATAGAATTCCCGAAATGTGGAATCCGAAGACCAGTCTGCCGCCTTTAAAATATCCTCCATGCGACAACCAACCGCCATGGCCTTGGACGCCGAAGCACTCCTAACAGAATGCGGGGAGAAAATGGACATATCAATACCTGCCTGCTGCAAGATCCACCGCAGCCACCTGGAAAGAGTAGGAGAAGAGACTGGACCATGAGGTCGCCTAAAAGAGATGAACAACGGGAGAACGGAAGGATTCCGAAGAACTCTAGTGCGAGACTCATATTCACGGAGGCAAAGGACTGGGCAGAGAAGAGGCCTGAGCGGGAAGGACGGATAGAAGACCGACTTTATATTGGTCTTCGTCCTCCTAGATATATCAAACAAGACACCATCCGGACGGTAGACCTTAGCAGAAAAATCCAAAGCCCTGACATCGGAAACCCGTTTACAGGAAAGTATGCAAAGAAGAAGTAATAGTTTGGCAGAAAGCTCCTTGAGAGAAAGGTCTTGATTAGGGGACCAAGCCTCCAAAAAGCGAAGAACAACATCAATATCCCATGTAGAAGAATAACGTGGGAGAGAAGGTCTAGAGAAACGGATACCCTTAAGTAACCTACAAACCATAGGATGCTGGCCAATAGGAACCCCGTCAAGAGGGACATGGCCAGCCGAGATGGCGGAGCGATATAAATTGACCGTACGATAGGCCTTGTTGCCATGAAAGAGGTCCGTAAGAAAGGACAGAACCATATTCAGAGGGGCCGAAACGGGATCCAATGACCTGCCCAGGCACCAGCAAGACCAAGATCGCCATGCAGAGGCATAGGCTCTTCTGGTTCCCGGAGCCCAAGCATCGGCCAAGAGGAGGAGAGTCTGTTGTGAAACACCCTCGACAGACCAAGGTCCCCGGAAACACGCCAAGCCACCAACCGAAGCTTGCCCAGCAGAATCAGGTCGTGAGGATGAAGGTCCGGATCGAGGAGAAGATCCCTGAAGGACGGAATGATCCTGGGAAAATCTGACGACGTCTCCAACAGTCTGGGAAACCAATGCTGGGACTTCCAAAGAGGTGTTATCAGTACAAGAGATGACTTGCAACGAATCATGTGTAGGATCGTCCGGGCAATCATGCTGAACGGAGGAAACGCGTAAAGAAGCGTTGGTGGCCAGTGTTGAAGGAACGCATCCGTGGCTATCGCCTCCGGGTCTGGTCTCCAGCTGAAAAAGGTCGGGAGGTGCGTGTTCAGGCGAGACGCGAATAAGTCTATTTCCATCGGACCCCATAGGCGCTGAAGCTGCTGAAAGACAGAAGGGTGAAGTCGCCAATCCCCGGAGTCCCGGAGAAAACGAGAGTTCCAATCCGCCGTGAAATTGGAGAGACCTGGGATGTGTACAGCGGTAACGGAGATCCCATGAAGAAGGCAATATCTCCAGAAGTCTCTTGCGAGACATGCCAACAGTCTGGATTTCGTGCCCCCGAGGTGGTTGATATAACGCACCGCAGCTACGTTGTCGAGCTTCAGAAGAATGGAACAACGGGCATCGGAAGGTGCTAGACTCCGGATGGCGAACGAACCCGCCAAGAGCTCCAGACAGTTGATGTGGAGGTAAGATTCCTCCAAGGACCACCTGCCGCCTGTAGATACAGTCCCGTAACGCGCTCCCCAACCATGTAAGCTTGCGTCCGACTCGATAACTACGTCGGGAGTGGTACCGAAGATGGCCCTGCCGTTCCAGGCCTCCATGTGGGACAACCACCACATCAGTTCGTCTTTGGATTCGTCGTCTAGAGATACACAGCTTTCGTAAGAGGGAACGGAAGACAACGAAGAAGTTCTTAGTCTTTGCAGTGCCCTGTAATGGAGAGGGCCTGGAAATATGGCCTGAATGGACGAGGACAACAGACCTATCATTCGTGCAATCTGACGCACGGTAACCACTGGAGTGCGCAGCAATCTCCTGATCTCTTTCTGGATAGCCGAGATCTTGGCCTGAGGAAGGAACAGGGACTGCTGAACGGAGTCTACCTGAAACCCCAGAAATTCTATCGTCTGCGAAGGCACGAAACAGGATTTCTCTCCATTTATGAGAAAACCCAAGGACTGGAGAAGGTGGAGAGACCAATCGAGATGTAGACGGAGAAGAGAAGGGGACTGAGCCATAATAAGGATGTCGTCCAAATATATTATTAGCCGTACCCCCCGAGACCGAAGGAAAGCTACCACCGGCTTCATCACCTTCGTGAAACACCACGGGGCTGACGAGAGACCGAAAGGAAGGCAGGTGAACCTCCATTTCTGATCGTCCCATAGGAACTGAAGAAAATCCTGATGGGAGGACGCGATTGGGATCGTGAAGTAAGCATCTTGAAGGTCCAATTTCACCATCCAATCCCCTGGTAACAAGAGGTCTCTGAGGCAATGGATTCCTTCCATTTTGAAGTGGTGATACACCACAAAAGCATTGAGGGGACGTAAATTGATGACCGGACGGACACCTCCTCCCTTCTTTGGAACCAGAAATAGAGAGCTGACAAACCCGGGAGAAGACATGGGGATAGGAACAATAGCCCCTTTGCGGCAGAGTGATCTTACCTCTTCTGAAATTAGACGCCTTTGAAGGGTTGGAAACTGGGGGGAAGGCGGAAGCCGAGCCTGTCGAGGAAAAACGGTCAGTTCTAAATGATAGCCTTGGACAGTATTTAACACCCAAGCGTCCGAGGTAATCTGAGCCCAGACGTGGACAAAATGCGCCAGACGACCACCCACAGTCGCGAGAGGAAGGGAAAAAGGACTTACCGTAAGGGCGTCTGGATGGGAAGTAACCTCTGGGACCTCTTGTGGATGCAGGACGACCTCTGGAAGGAAAGAAGGGTGTCGAACGTTGCTCGGGGAACTGGCGCTGAGAGAAGGAGCCTCTATAGTTTCCAATGAATCTGGAACCACGGCCGGACGAACGGCCCCTGCTTCGCCCAGCCCCTGCAAAAACCTTGGGGGCGAAAACTTTTTTCATGGAAGACTGGGCCTTATCAAGGGCAGTAAAGGTCTTAACGAAGGAACCGACGTTCTTAACGAATGAGTCACCAAACAAGAGCCCCTTGGCCGAAGGGCCCGGTTCCTGAGTAGCCATGTTGACGAGCTTGGGCTCGATTTTAATCAATATGGATTTGCGCCTCTCGGCACAGAGGGCGGCATTCGCATTGCCCGTTAAACAGACCAGACGTTGTAGCCAGCCGAGGGCTTCGTCAAAATCAAAGGTATCAGGGGAGGCCTTGCCCGCCTCAAGCAGCTCAAAAAGTTTGGTAATGGGGCCTAAACTGTCCAGGAGTTTGTCTTGACAGTGACGGAGTGAGAACTCCAAGCCCTTTCTGGGTTTCCAACCGGTCTTAGAAAGGAACTGAATAATTTGAGGGTCCACCTCGGGGGTCTTACAAACCTCATCAGGAACGATAGGCCGAGGGCATTCAGCCCTAAGCTTACGCCTACTCTCTTTAGAGAGAGGCTTGCGCACTCGGAGTGCGAGATACTGCGCAATGTGAGCCGGTGGATCCCACTCGGCTGACCTCGGGTGACGCAAGGCATCCGGATCAAAAAGGGGGTTGCCGTGAGGGTCTGTGACATTATCATCAGTGTCCCCAGGAGGAATAAGGGTATGGGCCACATCACCCTCAGCAGAACCCATGGCCAACCCAGGGGAGTCATCCCCATCAGACAAATCAGAACCCGGGTCTTTATATGAATCAAGATCATCACCACTCTCATCAGACTCAGATGAATCTATTTGAGCCTTAGCTCTTTTCCAATGTCTGGCCGCTTTTGTCCGGTCAGGGACTCTTTTGCGCGGTACACCAGCGCACTCAGGGACAGGAGCAGTAGCATTGTCCATCATGACAGAAACATGGCTGTCAGTCACGAGTGGGGATAAATGTTTAGTCTTAGAAAGGGCCTTTTTGCCCAAGGGAGGAGGGATGGGCACAGCTACAGGAGCTGAGGAAACAGGCACCTGGAGTAAGGCCTGCTGGATAGATTGTGAAATCGAATGGGACATAACACCCATGGCAGAAGACAATGCCTTAGTGATAGAGTGAGACATGGTGGCATCTAATAATGATTGAAAATCCTCTGAGGATAGAGGATGGGAATCATCATCATGATTCCTACTAGAGGAGCCAGTAGCACCAGCAGGGGCAGCCTGATCGTTTAAACGATCCATGATAATAAATTAGAGCCACAGAGATGTCAGTAATCAATCAAAGGAAACCTGTGAAGGGTTGAGTAACCCGTAGGGAAGCAAAACGAGGAACCGTAGCGCCAAACGAGACGAAACACGCCGGCAGAACTGAGGAGAAATCTGAAGACACGCGCCAACAGAAAATGGCCGCCGCGCGAGACACGGCGCATGCGCGAGACGCAGCCGCTGGCCGAAAGGCCGATGACGCGGCAGCAAAGAAACCCGAGATACGCTCCAAGGAAAGAGGCCGCTCTGCAGAAGGGCAGAGCGGCGGTGCGAACGAACGCACCCGCCGACAAAACCGGCCGAAGACGCGGCAGCTCAAAGAAAGAGCACCGCGACACGGAAAAGTAACGGAGGAAACCAAAAAGGTAAGGGGACCTACAAGGGAGAAAAAACGGCAGGCACAATAACCAATAAAGGGAAGATATAAGGTATACGGAGAAAACAACAATGAAGGCAGTAAATAAGGCGGTAAGAAATCAATATGAAATTAATATATGAAATAAAGGAATTAATAATAATCAACAATAAAATCAAATCACACAGAGAGCAAATATACTTAACTGTCCGCTGAGGGAGCAGCAAGAAAAGAGAAAGTGCAGCAGTGTCTCTCACCTTTTGATATGTTGGATCTATGCTGATTGGTTGATATGTTCTGGCACTTTATATATGTTTTTTCTCTTCAGTTAACTGCTTCCCTTGTTTTTTTTGCTGCTGAGGGAGTAGTAATAAAGAAAGAGAATGCACTATAATAGGAGCCTCCGTGTCCTTAATAAAATTAAAAAATAAGTGCCCAAACACATTGTAACTCTCCCACTAGTAATACATTCACACCTTTCCTGGCCCCACCTGAAAGTTAAAAATGTATTTTTTTATAATGGCCTGTACATATAACATCCGATTGAACAAACATATATGGTAATAAAACTGGCAGAAGGCATTGGCCACTAGGGTGGGAAAAAACCCAGTCATTAAGAGGTTAAATGTTTGTCATTCCACTTAGATATGGTGTATCATAAATAAATGATATTCATAATAAATTAGGAATCTTCATTGGTGTTTGATCAAACAATATTTGCCATATCTTTTGATGATGATGTGATCACTGGTGGGAAATAGGTCACACTGATAGACTTTTGACGGACCTTAATTATACAAACACTCTTCAAGAAGATTGCGGCAAAATATATTGAAATTTATTGAAGTATGAAACACTGAGTTCATTAAAAAGAAGAAGTGTCCCATTTTGTTTTGCAGAATATCTTATCTAACATCCCCTGTATAACAGTTTCTGTGTATGTAATAATCCAATGTTCCATGAAGATATTTGCATAATGACCTTTCCATCAAGCAACGGAGTACGAGACATTTCCAGAGTTCTTGTTTTGGCTTTGTTGACCTTTTTTAACTTATAAGCCATTAAATCAGATATTTTCCAAAGATAACGCTGCAAGAAATGCTTAATTAATTAGCAGAAATAATACTTGCGTACAAGTAGCCTGTAGTGCATGTCAGGGTAAACGGCTAAGCGAGCTGCTGCTTCATTGATTTGACAAGTCTGTTTACTAATCCTTTCTGGGCAGCCAGGGCAGCAAAATGTTATTTTGTGGAATCGCTTGCTAAGTTTTGTGCGTACTGAATGATGAAGACCCATGTGAAGCCCTAGAAAAAGAGTTAATTTAAAACCTTCTGTGCAGAGAGGCCAAGTGAAAGAACTGTATGGAATACATAAATGGGAAAATTAAAAAAAATCCAAAGTTGATCTTGAGTTTGATCCAACTCCCAAAATACATGAATCCGCTTCTAACGTTCGAGAGAAGTATTTTCAACAACTGACTTTACTCCATTATGAAGAGCCAGTCCTACATGATGAGTATTGGGTACAGTTCTGGAGACCCCATCTCCAGAAGGATATTGACATTTTCGAGAGTTCTGAGTAGGGCTACTAAAATGGTTTGCTGTATGAAAAGTAAAGACTAAGGGATCTCGATATGTATAGCTTGGAGGAAACAAGAGAGAAGGGAGGTATAATAGAAACATGTAAATACTTAACTCCTTAACAACCAATGATGTGCCAGACACGTTCATGGAAAAACGTACAGTTATGGACCAATGTCATGCGTAGCACATCATGGGGTTACATGAGCTTTGAAAGCAATCAATGATCTCTTTTTTTCTCTCAAATGGTGTTGCTGCAATGCCTCGATATTGAGGCATTCAGCAACAGTAAAAAAAACTTGCAGGGGGCCTGTGTGATCGATCTCAGGCTCACATTCAACATTTTTAATATGGCAGCGGCCAGCTGCTTAAAAACAGCTTAGAAAGACATCAGTGCTCCCTCTTATAACCTTATAACTTGCACAGAAAAGCAAAAAAAACATAAAAATAATGGCTACTTCTAAACTCAAGACAAATAACAGAATCTATTTAGCAGTTTTTTCAATGCAAGTGGGTCGCTAGTAGCGCAGCAGCTCATCCTGCTAGTGTGGTATGTTAGTGTGCGTGACTGTGCGTGTCTGCTGTTAAATGTTTCTATGTAAATGCTTTGGAATCACACCATATATATATATATATATATATATATATATATATATATCACAAGTCAGCTTGACTTTTATACTGTTCACACTGTTATATTGACAGCAGAAATGGGATTGTCAAAAAATGCAGTATGTTAGCTTAAGATTTAAGACAAGAGCCATTTATCATTATGAATTCATTTACTAATACATTTGTTGTGTGTTTTTTCTCTTTCCAGGAAGAAATCCTTTCTGTTTTCAGCTTTGTATGCTGCATTTATATTTGGCGGTCGGCACTTAATGAAACAGCGAGAGAAGTTTGAGTTAAGGAAGCCCCTTGTCATGTGGTCCCTCGGCCTTGCAGTTTTCAGGTACACTCTGCCCCGGGTCCTTCATGAGTAGTTTGGCCAGTTTACGGGAAGTCTAGACAATGGTCTGTATTACGATAACACAACCCATTTTAAGACACCGCAAACTAGTTTCCTTTTAGCATTTCATAGAATACTGTATTAAGTAATGCATTTTGCTAATAAATCGGTTTTATTTGAGATTGTTTCAGTAAACCTTGTACACCTGTAGACCATCAGCTTGTGAATATGTGAAATTTGGGTGCCATACTCAAAAACCCTTTTTGAGTCATTTTCTCAGATCTTCATCAGTCAGGGTGTTCTTCTGGGCTGTATAACAACGACTTGGTTTGTTAGTTTAGATGATTGGACTATGATAACAGAACTAGAACGCTTTCATAAAACAGATAATGTACCTTTCAATTACCTGTATATGTCTTAATTTAATGTGCAAACGTAATTACACGTGTAGTCCGCTGAACTTTGAAAAGGTATTCAGATGCTGTGTTGAATGGTTTCTTGCTTGAGTGACCATTTTCCAGATCTTAATCTGAGATCACTGCATCATTATAACCACTTCAGGAGCTCGTGCTATCAGTGGCCTATAGGTACATGACATATGCTACATGTCATATTATTACTGGTTAGTGGACTTAATATTTCAATGACTGGTGTTTGTCACCAGGCCTGAAAAGGCCGTTGGGGAAACCAGGCAATAGCCTAGTAACCCCTCATACCTATTATAAATATCGAGCTTCTGAGATCAGTAAAAGCTCCCAGGGAAGCACCACCACTGGTTGTGTGCTACCACCAGTATCAAACAGGCAGTCACAAGCAGTGCTGTGGGCCCTAAAGTGCATGGGCCCCCATTTTCGTACCAAGTCTGGTCCTGGCCACCTTAGCAAATTAGGGTATTTCTAGTCTTCATTTCCACTAGTCATAATCAGACAGATGACTAGCCATTTTATATGCTTGTGATTCCCGGCAAATAATAGCAAGCAGTGGTTACTGTAATATAGGGTGCTTTTTGTGTGTGTTTATGAGTCTCACACTACATGCTCTTTCATCAGGAAATAAAATCTGTATGATATAAAAATGGAATGTGCTGTAAAATTCTGAATTATATACTCCATAAATTATTTTGCGTGTGCTTGGCAATAAAAACAAATATTGTATCCACATAAATGGCTGGCAAATCTTAAGCACCAGCTGAAAAAAAAATAAAATAAAAGCCATTGCTACTTGGCTGTTATAGTTTTGTGCTTCTGTATGTTGATGTCTATGCTTATTGGCCTTATTATCCATCTCATTCGTAAATTGTACATAAATTTGCCCTGTCCTGTGCATACTCTATATGCAGATAGACAGCTGTGTGAGCGTTTCTGAGATGGTACATTGACAGAAGTTCAAAGCTTAATGAAAAATTATCCCATGAAAATTTAATAAGCTGGATTGTTATCAAGTCAAAATGTCTAAATGGAAAATAATGTTTAAGAGCATTTTGTACCAGAGCTTTGTAATCAATGTAGTATATGAGCGTTGTAACATTAATGGGCTACTGAAATGCTGCCAGATATGGAGCTGTCCCCAGGTAACTAAGCGCTATTCTTTACTCCCGGCATAAAATAATATATTTAACATTGGGTTACCCACAAAAACATGCACCCTGTATTAGACCACTGAAGAAGAAGCTGTAGTTCCAGAAAAAACCCTAAGGTTAAGCTGATTTAACATGCATGATTTACCTGTAAGAAAGGAAGAAGGTACATAATGTGCAATCTGCACCGATGGCGCTGTATGGGACATTAGACTATAATGTGTGTGGACAGCTGCATATTACCCATTTGCACATTTTTTAGCTCTGTTAAGGTAGCCCAGTGTACTAAACAAACACCCTGACTACATATCATGCTGTCTGTTTTAAAAAAAATAGAATGGATCTGTCTTAATCTCACACTCAGACTCCCTGACAAATGAAAGTCTATGGAGGAGAAGACCTCATTAACCTTGCCATAAGTAATATGCTTATTGGGGTGTTTGATCTGAGAATGTCACCAAACATATCACATGACTTACAATTGCAGCACCCAGGTCTACAGGTAATGCAAGCTTATTGGGCAAAATTAAATAAACCCGAGTGTCTATTAATGTAAGTCACTCCCCCCATAAACCTTAAACAGAACATTTCAAAGTGTTTTAATCAGAATAAAATAAACCTTGTATATTCAGCTTAATTTCATGTTTCAGTAGAAAGCGGGTTTGCTGTGAAATTCAAGGAAAGTAAGAAATACATTTGCCACTAGTCCAGTGGTACATTAGGAATATTGTAGGCTTGCGAACATTTACTTAATGTATCAGTTTGTCATATTCTTTGAATCTGCGTATTGCATAAATTGTTGCCACTATATAAAGTCAAGATAATAATAATACGTTTGCGAACTGATTAGCAGCTTCCATTTAGCTAATAGACACATTTTCCAAATAATCTTCTTAGCCTTCCCCAAAAACTATTTTTGCACGATTACTGTTCTGAAAACAAAAGCCATGTCTGCTAAGGATTTCTTTTATAATGTTGTTAATGTAATATTTGATTGATCTATCAGATGTTCAATCTTAAACTGTCATCAGACCTTTTATAAGTAGAGTGCTTTCTTTAGAGAGATTCAAGTGGATGGCTTGTATAGACACGAGAGTAGTCCCACCCAAAATGCTAGGATTAAGGATCAATAAAATATTCTAAAACAATAGTCTTGGTATCTATATTTGCTCCATTACCAGACAATATGACAATGACATAGCCTTAAAGGAGCAGTTCCAAGGGCTACTATATGAGTTCCGTGAGAACTGTTCCACTGAAGAGTGAGTCCGCTGTACATGAATGAAATAATAAAAAATTAAAAACAAAAGCGACAAAGATGTTCTGGATAATTGTCAGGATCCAGACCAAAATGAACCATATGTAAGGCAATCATACACATACGTACATTACATTCTCAATAAATTGTTTATCTGATTGTCTTGTTGCTCCATACAGTCAGCAACGTGTTCTTTCTTTTGATATCTGATCCTCCCATGGAAGCAATCAATTTCCTTTTAATGTTCTATTATAAATTGTGCGACCATTCCATTGAACGATTGAAAAAATGGGGCCCCAGCCGTGGATTATTTTTTTTTAATGCTACCACATGGCTTTTGTTATTCGTTCCATTTAAAATCATTGAAAATTACTTAGAAAAGCAAGTCATTATAGAAGCACATATTGATGGATATGTTCAGCAGAGAAGCAGTTGTATAGTCCAACTATTTTGTGACCTTTTATTACACTTTAATGTAGATTTCACATCTAATTAAATAATATCACTTTTCATTTCAAAGTATATTTGGTGCTGTTCGGACGGGTGCCTACATGTTGTACATCCTGATGACCAAAGGGCTGAAGCAGTCAGTATGTGACCAGAGCTTCTATTATGGACCAGTCAGCAAGTTCTGGGCTTACGCTTTTGTTCTTAGCAAAGCACCAGAGTTGGGTAAGTGAACTTATGTTTTTCATTACAGATTGTCCTAAAACATGTAACAGTTATAATCATTTACATTTTTATTTTATTTATTCAGTCCTGTTGGGCAGAGGAATACTGCAGTCCTCAGCAGGTTCAGGGGGCAGAAGCTGCATTTCACATTACAGGAGGCTGATGCTATTGGGCAATAAGGCTCCCAATGCACTGCTTATTCAATAGGATGGTTTGGGGTGTCAGAGGCAAAATGGTAGAAACACGGGTAGCCAATGACAGCAAGATAACCTCCATTTTTTTTAAATACATTAAATAATGGCAAAAAGTTAAAGGAAGTTGTTGGTTCTTGGAATCTTAAATTGGAAAGTTGGTAGAAGGGAAGGCGCAAGTTTAAAATATTTTATATATAAATATTTACCAATAAAATCATTTCTTGCAGGTTTATTAATTAGTACCACAAAAGTTGTAGCAACACGATCGGCTGACAAATGAATAAAACAATTAAATAAAGCTAAGATAGATGAAGTCCTTGAGAGATGCAATTAGGCCACATTTTTGATATCCCAGCTTGAACACAGGCATCTGAATTAAAAGAAAATTAGGTAATTCAGTCTGGTTTTTTTTTTCCACTGCAAAGGAATTTGGCCAAATTGGAGGACCTGGCAGTCAAGTGGCAGATGAGATTTAATATGGACTAATGTAAAGTTATTCATGTTGGGAGAAAAAAATAAATGTAAAAATAACACATTCACCCATCAAATGGGTGTACATTAGGGAAATCATTAAACGAGCATGGTATGTCAACATTTGTTCAATGTTAGGCACAAGAGCCAGTAAGATATTGTCATGTATAAAAAGGGGTATTGAGGAAAACATAATTTTGCCTCTTCATAAGTCAAGGGTAAAACCCCACCTTAAACATTATGAAGCTGCTGTCTACAAAATTAATAATGGGAAGGGAACGTCTTCGTTATGAAGAAAAAAGCTATGACGGGTGCATTTTTGACACCAGACGTAAGACTTCTATAGGGGCATATAATAACATTATACAAAAACCTGTGCATTCAAGGACAATACAAGCAGCTCTCTGATCACCTGTTACTTAATAGGAGCGTACAGGATGGCACTCAATGGTCTTTTAACTGAGCAGGTAGAAGAATCCATAGATCAACAACTATGATGTGTGCTTACCAACCAGAAATTTCACTTTTTTACGCCTCACACATTTCACACTACTACGCTTAACCATAGGCACGCCCCAGTTGAACAATAAACTTTTGCAGATGTTGGTAATAAACATAAATACACTTACACTGAACGAAGTCAAAACCTGAAAAGCAACAGATTCCCAGGTTGCCGCTAAAATAATAATGACCTATAAATACAGAAAGCAAGAATTCAGCAAATGCAATTCAAAAAATTGCGCACTGCCCTTTTTGTATATTTTTGTGCTGTGCATAGTTGCAGGTTCTGACTAAGTCTTAGGGTTGAAAAGCCTCACCTGCCACACAGATGCCTCATTAATGGTGTCCAGAGAAGGGTTTAAATTGCATGAGAGTCCCAGTGGGTTAAAATTCAGGGGTCCCACTGACTCAGCTTCTTGGTAAGCAATATAGCCAGATTGGACTCATCAAACTTGGGGTACTTTGACGTAGTGGCGGGCTAAGCAATATATGGCTACAGAGTGTGACGGAATCATCAAAATTTATGCCTTAGACAGGTGTTTTTTGAATCGTATTTACTGGATATGCGCTGATTTTGTGCTTTATTAAACAGGTTAATGTTTTAAATTGGCATTGCTACCAGTATTTCTAAGTTGATGGCTTAGACCATGGCTTTTTCACTTTCTTGCTGTTCCGTGAAATACAACGAGGACAGTGTATTTAGTCATTTTTTTTTTAATATAATAAATTATTAATTATGATTTATATTTTCCATCAGTCATTTTAAAATCAAAATGATATGTGTGTTTAATGACGATCATGCTCCTTGTTATGTCTCTGATCAAGTACGTTTAGAGGTTGTATTATTTCTGTTGAACTGCTGACAAGCCATAGTCCGATCTTTATGAGCTATAAATGACTTAATCTGGGCTAAGCCTAGGTATGATTGTATCAACTCTGGATCTGTTTTATCCAATGCTAATTAAGCATCACAAAAGCGTCTAGCGCAATATTTTTAGTAGCACTGATTCTTTTTAAATTTCTTTTTATATTATTTTTAATTATTGATAGAGCTTCCGAAACATTGAAACATGCTTTGCATATGGTCCAAAAATGTTTTCATTTCGCTTTGGCCTGGGTACAACTCATTGTTCAGTGATGAGTATGTTTCCAAGTAATTTGGAGCTATTTGTATCAGAATTCCAAATAAGAGTTTCTCTTATCAGAAAAAAGGGGATATGGTAAGAAAGCCCTTCCATAGGCAGGATATATCAACTTTATTCAGATCATATTTTTTCACTATTTGATTTAGAAATTAACTTAACTTTTAACAAATTATTATGTTTCACATTTTTTTCAATTTTCTTTTCCAGGAGACACAATTTTTATTATCCTTAGGAAGCAGAAGCTCATCTTCCTTCACTGGTACCACCATATAACAGTTTTGCTGTATTCGTGGTATTCTTATAAGGACATGGTTGCTGGAGGTGGCTGGTTCATGACCATGAACTATGGAGTCCATGCGGTTATGTATTCTTACTATGCCTTGCGGGCAGCTGGCTTTAGGGTTTCACGGAAGTTTGCTATGCTGATCACGCTGTCCCAGATCACTCAAATGCTTATTGGCTGCGTGGTGAATTACCTAGTCTTTTCCTGGATGCAACAGGGACAATGTCCATCCCATGTCCAAAACATTGTTTGGTCCTCTATCATGTACCTCAGCTATTTTGTGCTTTTCTGTCACTTCTTCTTCGAAGCCTATATCACCAAAACCAGAAAAGCTGCCAAGGCCGAATAACGATGGATTCCAATGACAAATCATAGCTCAGGGTCATCAAATGGTTAAAATAAAAATAAAAAAAATAGGAGTAAACCAATTTTTTTAAAAAAGGCACAAAGAAAACCATAGCTCAGTCACTTATACGGCTGATATTGTGCTGAAAGAAAATAGTGAGGTTGAATTTATAAATGTAATTACTGTCTTAAAAATGGGTGAACATATGCGTTCCTGACTATACTAAAGTGATGAACTCCAATGCATACTACTCAGCTGTCCTACTTAATTAAAATGAAAAGTCCAGTTTTTAAGTTTGACCTTTCCCCGGCACCCCGTATAAATCATCAACCAATAAAAACATTTAAAAATTCTATAGATAAGTTATTTCTCCTCTTTAAGCTTGCCTGTCGTGGCTTTAGTGTCATGGCAAGTTGGATTCAAATAAAGACAAACCCAGCCTCAAAACCAATATTCTCCCCAGGTTTCTATGTGTCCAAGTTTGGTTCTTTTTAATATGCAAATGAAACCACTTTGCCAAGATGATTGATACAGTATTAACTCAAGACTTCTATTGTTCCACATATCTGCAAGCTCTTGCGTCAAATGCTGTTTAACATGGACTTGCACAGCTGGACTGGACCAACAAGCTGATATGGACCACACTCGCATATCAAAGCCTCATTAGTCGCTATGGAACTACCTGTGGACTCTACTAATGGCCTGTGTGAAGATTTAAAGAAAAAAGGGACAGGCTTTGATCATCAGATTGCTCATTGAGAGACATGGAGAAAGCCCGGAATATAAATATATAATTATGAAAAGCCTAAAACGTAATGTTTTCTATTTTTGTGAACTGTTTCTTTATCAGATTACTAATGCAGGGCTGTGCGTGAGAGTTGGTTACGGTAACACTGTGCTTTTTTTCGTATTTGCTTTTCAAGAGAGATAATTAAAGTGCCCTCTTCTGGAACCAGTAGAAAATACAACTCACTAAACTTTTTTTGGCCTGATTTTCCAGTTTTTTTGTTTTTCTCTCTCCTAAACAGTAATATTTACCTACAGCGAGCTATAGTCAAATTGGCTTGCCTTACCTCCGGTCTCCCAAACTTTTGTATGTCTGTGGATGGTACAAACAGAGATTATTGTATCCAGGTATAAAAGCAAGAACTCAAGTCATAGCAAGCCATATTCTTATAAAGGTCATGATGTGTTTTGTCTGTAATACTGAAGTCCAGATAAGCCAAATACAATGTGTACAATTTCCTAGTATTTCAAGGAAGCACTTAATGTATCTCGTTGTTAAATGTTTTAATGTAGTCTTCTTAATTGTATTAGGTTAATATATTAGCAGATTATAGGGGTACAGTAAAAGACAAGGTCTGTAGGCTGCTATTGTGTGTAGCAACACAGTAGGAAATACTGTAATGTTGGAAACCTACAGTCATCATTGTAGAACTCTGTGATAAATAGAAGCACATTTACTGGCTCCTAAAAAAATGTCTTTAATGTTTGGAAAAATACAACACATTATTTTTTTTTTCTTTTAGCTTTAATGGTGCTGCCATTCATGCTGCTTTTATTTTTTTTTATTTTTTATTTAATCATTATCCAGGTAGAAATGCAGAGGCTTACTTAGTGTCTCGGTAAGAGAGAAAGAATCCTGAAAATGTAGTGTTATGATGCATCGGTTCGTTCAGAAAATGAGGCAAGAGCGACTCACAGAACGTTATTGTAATGAACAATAAAGTTTACATTTCTGTTAACATATTTTAAGTGTTTCAATACCGTGTATTTTGTTTTTTTAAGAGACGGAATTCAATTCAGAGTTGGATTTTAAAGAAAATATTACTGTTTAATTTACCAAGAAACAACATTGGCGTAAGTATCTCACGGGGCCAAGGCTAGGGTCACTGATGCCTGAGTGCAAAAAAAAATGTTAACTCTGCCTCTTAACAAACATAACCACACCCATTTTCTACTCCACCTCTTTGGGCCCCCCGACTTCACCATGTAACAGGTCACTCACTCCCCACAGTGCCAGCTTTGTCCCCAAATAGCTTGTCAGTGCCGTTTTGGGCCAAACCGGTTGTTAGTGCCATTTTGGGCCCAAACAGGTTGTCAGTGATATCTTTGCCCTCCCCAAACAGCATTACACTAAATGTGTCAGTGACATCCTTCGCTCTGACTTTAAAGAAGCAGCTGAGTTAGAGGGGCAAAGCCGTAGTTAGCTCTTTTTGCGCTTGAGGCAAGAACAGAACATTGTGCCCCCACTATATCTATACAGAAGTTATTTTGAGGAAACTAAATAAATAACAAGGAAATTCTTGATATTAAAACTGCAGCGTAAAAAAAATAATAATAGTAAAACAAATTTTCCCAAACCCAGTGATTTATTCACATTTTGACACTGAGGGTGGTACAGTATAACTCCCATCAATATATATATATAGTCTGGCAGTGGTATACCACAATTTCCATCACCACAACCCGAACAGTATACCTCCTATCATTATATAATGATCCAGACACTGATGGGGGTACAGTGTATCTCTTATCATTATAGCAAGATAGACACAGAGGGTGGTACAGCATAACTCCCAATATCACACTAGCACATTAATATCACTTTTATGTGCTGTGCCATCGGTTCAAGTTTTCCTAGTTTTTTACACCAAGTAGCTGTATTGTGTCCAATAATGATACATTATTAAGGGTCAGTTTAGGTATATATATGGACCAGCTAGAGGAAACTATGAAAGGTTGGCACCTCAGAATGCACAATTAAGAATATGAACATTGATTCATCGCAGATCAACAAATTACATTTGGCACCTAGATTGCATCCACATAACTTGCCCCAGCACCCACATTGCACTCACAGGACTTGCCCGGCACCCAGATTGTACTCAGATTGCATCCACTGGACTTGCTTAGCACCCAGATTGCCCACCATACGATCTACCACAGCACCCAGAATTCACTCAAAGAACTTGCCCCAGCACTTAGGTTGCACTCAGGGGACTTGCCCCAGCACCCAGGTTGCACTCAGAGAACTTGCCCAGCACCCAGATTGCACACATGGGAGCTGGCACCTTTTTTTCTCCTTATTAGCTCTCCCTTATATGTTTCTCTTTATTTATTTCGATATTATCACTACTTCCCCCTTTCTCACTATCTACCTCTCCCCACTTCTACACTATCTATCTCCCAAGCTTTCTCACTATCCCCTGCTGAAGTCCTGTGGTGGGAGCGCAAGGCCTTTTGCTGCTCTACCAAGGTGCGTGCCGCTTCACTCCTGAGCGCCAGAATATGACGTCATATTCCGGCGCTCAGCATGAAGAGTCGGCACAGAGATAGAGGCACCAAGCTTTTGCTGAAATCTTATCCATGTTTTCATGAGCAACAGCTCGTTGCCCCCTCTCTGTCCTCCGCTCTCTGGCGCCTGTGTGCCGTCTCGGCATGGCCCTGGTATCACATATACACACAAAATTGTGGCATCACTAATCATAGGATCATATCCTGTTTAATTGATCTATTCCACGTAGACAAAACATTAAGAGCACTCTCTAGTACATTAAACACATAAACCTTAGCAGGTGTGTTATTTTATTCTTTTCTTTGAAGGGTTTATTGCAAAAACCAAGATATAGACATAGGAAGGATTTTAGTTTCTATAGCAACAACACATTACAAGACATTACCATTTTTTGGAATGGAAAAAAATAAAGCTCATACCTGACATGACCTGGCTATTTTGTCACTGATTGGCTTCTTGAAGCTATCAATCAGTGGGTGGGGAAATGTGTTTATTGCATTTTTGTGCTACAGTATGTGCTACAGTATTTTTAAAGATTGGGTCTCACAAACCAGATTTCTTCTTTGCTCCTTTTGAGTATTGATATATTGCATATATAGATACATATAAGCGGGGGCAGCATAAAATGTAAAAGCGACCAAACAACTACCAAATGCATTAATGTGCATTTGGTGGCTGGAGTGTCCTTTTTAAGAGACAATGAGTGTATATTTGAAAAATAAAAAATGTATATTCTGACACGGTGAAAAGGCAGTTTATAATATCATACAGACCCAGCACACAGCTTGGAGGTGACACACGATTAATTGCTCTGGGAAAGGGGTCATTTTGGGAAACATTGATAATTCTGCCAGGTGAGATTGAAGAAACTAAAGATGAACACGAGACCTGCACTTGAAGCCTCGGTAGCTTGCTATTTTCTGTCACATTAACTTTTTCATATATTGCATCTGTCTCAGATCGTGACTGCTTAGTTTTCCAAATCCGCGTTCTTTGGAGGGGTCAATACATAACTTCGATATCTGCTAACTTTAGATCTGCTTACTTGAATGATCACAAATGATTACAAATGCCAATGTCTATTCGAACCCTTGAGGTGCAAAACTTGCGGGTAAAGTGGTTACCTGGAGAAGAACATCTAGTGTTCAGACACCAATAGATGTTGCAATGAGTCGGTTTCCTACCCAGCCGTGCACACATGCTAAATCTGGTAGTGTTTAATTCCTTTGCTTTTGAGTAGATTTGCCAAACCTTTTATCCTATTCTGAACGGCATGTTCTTTACATCCTGCTACCTTCAGTGAAGATTTTCTCACTCATCATCCTTTTCTTTGTTGCCAAAATTTGTTGTTCTTTCCAAAAATGTACTTACTCGTCTTTATTTCCACAACAGTTCATCTTTTTTATCTTTTTTTATCTTTTTTTTTAGTCACTGGGTTTTCTGCCATGAATATTGTGTAAAGTTTGTGTACCTCTTATTACCTTATTTAGTTATTTCTGCATGAGAGTATATTTTAGAGCATATGTGCTAATACAAACATATTAATTAACATATTTAAGTGTCAGAGCATCTTTTAAAAAAAACAATCATTTTGAAGACCCATGGGTCATGTATATATGGTGAGTATTTCCCTTCAAGGCTAAGGATCCTGTTTGTTGAAGGTTGCCCAAGTTACATATGGAACTCTGTGTAATGTTGCCATACCAGCATTTTTTTTTCAAGACAGTTGTAACGTGGGATGAAATTATTTCATCAAGTTTATATATTTCCATGATTCTGAGAAGCACTTTACAGGCGGTGGACAGAAACATGTACAAATTAGAAATGTCTAAAAAATTGGCCAATATGGCAGCCGCTATGACGATTTGGAGCCAAATGTTCCATCGCTTCTGCTATGTTAGTATATAATGAATCTTCTATCAGTGTCAGAGAAACATCTTGCTCCTAGGCATGTGTTTGCTCTAACCCAAAGGTCCTGGAGCAGCAGGTGAAAGATTAGCTACCCATTCAGGGAAATTCTTATCAACATCTTAGGCCTTGAAATGTGCTAGGAAAAGTCTAACCAAGCGTCCATTACCTTTCTATGATTCCATTTATTCAGTGCACTGAAAAGTATAAGGGTCTATTATATACTTTAGTATGACATTTTGCCATCTTGTCATATAATCCCAGTAAACAGCCTGCATGGGTGGATGATGGTAAATATTTCAAGTGAACCCTTACAACACTTGGTTCTCACTGTTCAGCCCCTGTATGCATTCAAATGAAAGTGAGTTAGACGGCCAAAAATAAAATTTCTCTTCCATTTGACGAGATTTCTTAACATTCCACATAATAATCAGTCTCTTGTCTTTATGTTATGTTGGGCAAGTCTTGGGCATTATGGGTAAATACTCTATCAAGCTCATAGTGTTTTGGCATGTTTACAATTTGTTCCAGTAAAACCGTTATCTTACTTCACAATCTTCAGCGTTTGTACCTGGCAAGAAAAATTCCATCTAGCCCTCTGCAGTCTTACTTTACAGATGTTTATATGTCTCCAAGCCTGATTTTATCAATTACTACATTACTGGACAATGGAACCCCAGTCAGACCCAGCTAACAGAAGACAAAAACGTTTCACCAAGACCTTTCAAAAAAGTCTTTGTCCTTCACGTGATTGGCTTTTTTGTGATTCCACATGCCACCAGGGATACAATATATACATAGTTTCCTGTGCAATTGGTAAGTTGCTCAAAATCGTCCCTACCGTGCATAAAATTGCATTGCTTGCATTCACTGGCATACTAGAGATGTTAGTTTCGTTCCTGTCTATTTAAAATAAACTGCAATAAGACAAGCGACTCTGCTGTCACATAGCGGCTGCACACACCATAGCAGTACAGGTTGTATGGCTGTCAGCCAGCGGCTCACTGGATATTTGCCCGGTGTGCCAGATTGGTCTGGTATCCGCTAATGGTGTATGTGTTTGTTTTAGTTTAAATAAGACTGTAAAACCAGTAATTAACTAATTTAGGTAAAAAATGTTGTGGCTCTAGTAAACTAATCCCAACTAATTAAGGTAAAACTTTATAAGTTTTCATTGGAATGCACAACACCCTTAAAATGCTCACCTCCTCTCGTTCTAATGTATGTCTGTTTGTGAGGTGAAATGTGTTGGCTCCTATTCTAACAATAATTAAAATAAAGGCGTCAACTCAACATCTACATCCTGAACATGCAACACTGATAAGTGAATTTACTATCTGAGCAGCAGAGCCCTCTTCTGGACAAACAACAGACTGCACTTGTCTTCCAAACTTCTCAATTTTAAGCTTGGTTTACAGATCTTTGAAGTTATCCTGTTTATCCCACCAATAACTTTACTTACATTGTAACCATCATTTTTATCATTCCTGGTAAAATCTTGTTTACGAGCAAGACATTTTGAAAAATGATTAGAAATTATAAGAAATTATGTTCCTTTATTTCCCTATAGCTAACTTCTGATGCCCCTAATCAAAACATAGTGTTCTAGATAGCTAGTGCTAGATTACTGCTTTTACCATTAAAGTACTAACACTAAACTTTCTTGCTGTGCAATGTTGCAGTATGTTGAAATGCAGGGTGGATAATGCCCAAAACCAATATAAAATAATATGGAGATTAACAGAATTAAATATCCCCTTCTCAATCATCAAATGAGAAACATAATCATAGATTAGTGTTTAAATATTTTTCCATCCTTATTTTGGAAGAATCAAGTTAATTTCTTTCCTAGATGTCATTATCTCCTAAGTCATATATGATGCGTAAATCCCTTGCATTACCTAAACAATCATTTCTAGATACTTGTCTGGATGGTCAGCTGGGTGGTAACATCTAGGAGATATGATCACATCTTCACTAAATTATGTCAACCGAATGTACACAAAATATACCTGTAATTTCCATACTTGTCTAAGCTGTGTGATCATAGGCCATTTCGGCATATCAGAGCATTTCACTTGCAGCAAAGATCTTGCAAGTCTCACGTGGCTACCTTGCGACATATTAAAGCAGAGCGTTGCAGTATGACATCACATCTCACCATTCTACTTCAATATATCGTAAGGACTGGATGCATAAGGTAGGTGGATGGTTCTGCTCTTGGACTTGCGTCTAACCATGCCCCACTCCACCTCCAACCACGTTCCTAAAAAAGATGTCACCTGAACTGTTGGAGCTGGGTGGGGAGGTTATGCATCATACTCAATATTTTTAAGAGGACCTATTATCTGAAAAGAAAAAAAAATCCAAAATGTGGTTTCATACGTATTTTACAACAGTTGTCTTCTGCTCTTTAAATAATTGCTCTAGGAGTACAACATATGGGCCCATCTGCTTCACAATGGGCTGCCGTGCATGCTGGGGAAATAAATGAATGTATCTATACCTCTTTCACAGCGTATGAATTCTTTACCTTTAAATGCAGAGAAGTATGTATCTTACAGTATGGAGTACAATGTTCCCTTTCAAGATATCAGTAACAGTTTAATGTAAAATATAAGCCTCTTCATTAATAAGGAACTTGTATGTGGAATCAGAATACAATTGTATAATCTCTTAATAATCCATTTGTAATTGCAATTTTCAGTGAAAATGTCAGCATGCAGTGAAAAGAAAAGACTTGTTCCTTGATCCAAGACCCACAGTAGATTTCTGCTCCTTTCTCCTTGCTCTTGCCACGTGTTGAATGACCTTCATGATCTCTGGGTCAAATCCCAACATTTGTAAATTACTTAGTGCAAAATGAATGCTACCCTTAGGGAAAGTGTGGATGTTCTTTTTATTGTAAAGGTTGAATAAACAAATAATTCATTGTGCTCTCAGCTGATGTTCATTGTTCACTGACCCCACCAGCTTTCTGTGTCAGTGCATCCTAGTGAATACTGGCGCGTCTTCCATTCGTACAATGCTGTTCACTATACACAATTTCCTCATCTTTAGCATTTTCGGATTAGTTCTTGGCTCTTCAACTGAATGTCTCCATTGCAGAAAAGATCGCAGTGCATCATTCCGTTTGCTCAATAGTTATAGCTTGAAGAAGCCAGAAGGGGTGTGATTATTATCATTATTTTATAATATAATGTGATAAACACATTTAAGTATATGAAGTGATGTACCAAAGTACAGGAGTGCGATTTATTTCAAATCAAAGAGGAATATTTTACACCAAAAACTCTTTTGTTTTTTGTGCAGCTACTTACACCTAAAATCTTTTTAAAAATGTCATTGTTTTTGTTTGTTCTTTTTATTTGCATGTCTTGTCTAGCTGTAGTGCAATCTTTGTATATTTTAATGTGCTCTGTGGATATGTAATATTTTACTCTATAAGATTGTTATGAAAAATAGGATAGCCAACTCTCTCAGCTGGACCACTCAAAATTTCACACGGTTTACAATCCGCGGTTTTCAGGACACATATACATTTCACCGTCTTCACGTGTTACTGATCAGCACATGCAACGTAGCCATGTGTGAAGTATAACCATGCTTGGGAGATATACCACAAACTGTTTAATCTAGATCATTTTGTAGGCTTAATTCACGTAGCCTTAAACTTCAGTACTCTAAAAGATATGTTTATTAGGAGACAGACAGTGCTGCTGATTCACTGTAAGATATTATAAGGAATCCGTAATGAAAAAGATGATTAGGAAAAGACATAAGTATGACATTATTCAATGATTTATGTTTTAGCCTGTAAATAAAAAAAAAAACCTATAATAATATATATAATATATATATATATAATAATATAATAATATAATAATATTTTTTATACAATGATTGGAACAATTCATATTCTGTAAGACAATTATAACCAATAGAATTAAGCAAACTTGAACTAGTCTGTTGTGTAATCACATGATTTTTTTTAATTACAAGCCTGGACTAAATAAGGAAACCAAGCTATTAAAAAACTGCATGTAAAAACTCTATTTAGTCATGTATTGTGTTATATATATATACCGATACTTGGATGGGAAAATGAGTGTAAAAATTCTGGAATATGATCAAAGAAAAAAATATTACATTTATAAATAAAAATTTGAGCCTATCACTCTGTCCAGGGTGGACCATATGTCCTCCTGTGTTCTATGAGAATTCCACTGAAAGGCACTCACTGTTTTTTATATCATATTTTTTAAAAAAAAAAATCAAAATCCCTAAACCACGTGGATCTCTCTGTAACCTGAAGTCAAGGTCCAATCCTTGAGGTTTCCTTTGAGTATTTATTTATTGAATGGAATTTATGGGTTGGAGTTGCCAAATGTATCTGTGGCAGCAGAGGGGTTAAATAAAGTGGAAGCATCATAATAAAGTTTTGAGTATTAAACAGAAGTTCACTTGAGGCTTTATTAAGGTCATTAGAGGAGGTTAAAGATCCCCCATCTGTATGGCAAAGTCCCAAGGTTCAAACTTATTTCCCCTGGCCAAATGTTGCTCATTAACAGTATTAGCCACGAGTCTCATTCTGGTTCAGGTGCAGGGCATTACGATAAAGATATATAGGGATAAAGGTTAATCTACCTAGAGAGAGAGAAGGAACACGGGGATTGGCCAAGATTAGAGAGCCATTCCCTCATTTCTTTCAGACACCAGCATTTGGTATTCCCTCTGTACAAACCTCACAGATGAGGGGCTAAAGAAGGAATTAACTGCCCCACTCAAAGGCTTTATGATTATCCTTAAGGTCACAGCACAACCTTTCTGGCTTTTGACCCAGGAGAACATTATGTATGTCCAGGCAGCCAAAGATGTACTCAAAGACAATAAATGTATTTTAGAGGTATTAACACATATGGCAAACCTAATCCCTCTGCGTGGACATGGGGGTACATTAAGACTAATCAAACCTTCATTAGCCAACACACAGCGCTATACATTTTCCATAACACAAGGTATAATGCTAATATACTATAAGTCATTCAATATATAGCCGAATTTCCATTAATATTAAATTCTGGACAAATTCTGGAGTATAAAGCGTTATAAAGAAAAGCATTTGGTAACAATATCAATTATACTGTATCTATACACATATAAAATACATGTTTCAAAATAATTTGTAGGCAAGGGATTTCTCCTCTGCACAACCAATTTCTTGATGCACAAGAAATAGGTCCAAATAGATCTACAAGAAAGAGATCCCTATTCCCAGTCTACTCACATGTAACATACACCATATAAAATTTCTACAATTACATATGGGGTATGGCAGTTATTATTAAGTTAGGGGAATTCTAGCTGCTATTAAATAACTTTATTCCATTAGAAATTATTAGCTATATTTTGAAAGAGCCAACATTGCCGCATTGTACATTATGCATTTAAAAAAATCTGTTTTCAAAACTCTGTATCTAATGATAGCAGAGCCATGCTAATTCACAAACGTATTTTAAGTAGTTGCTCACAATAGAATGAATTGTTGGACCCTTCTCAATCAAGTAGGACTAAACTTTCCATGTGGTACTCATAAGATAATATAGTGTTATTTTGCCCCAAATTAGAGGCCCCATAGATGAGTCATCTGGCATTGCGTTCTCACTATACCATCACACCTCCCAACCTATTACACATCACACCTTACTCCCTCACATCTTTTACACGTCACTGTGTCACATCTATTGCATGTAACATCTCACACCTATCACATATCACATACCTCACACCTATCACATACCTCACACCAATCCCACCTCAATCCTTTACATCACACATCACTCCCTCACACAAAACACATATACAGTAACATACTTACACACACAGTGACATACTTACACATACAAACATACTAACACACATACACACTAATATACCCATACACACAGTATAACACACACAGTGACATACTTTGTTATCCTAACTTACCCAAATGTACTAACATACAGCAACTACTTACACACATTTACTGACTTTTGTTGGCCCCCCAGACGTGCTGAGAGAACTCGGTCACCGACCTAGCAGTATGTCTGGGGCGGGGGGCGCTGTCAAGTGTGGGTGCCCCAACAGCAGGTCATTTAACCTTTATCACACCTGGTCCTCCGACATACCGCTAGGCCAGCATGCTACGCTCCCTCAGTCTGAACACATCATCATGTCCCGCAATGTGAGGGCCTCCATTACGGCGGTTCGGGACCCATGCACAAAATAGGTATAACTAATAGCTTACTGTATGACACATGGAGGCCGTAAAAGGTAGGTAATGGTTTATTCATGAATTCATGGGAAATAAAGGGTGATTTTATTGGGGCATGGAGTCAACTAGCTAGTTTTGCATGCATCAGTACTGTAACACTTTTTAGAAAGTTTCTTGATGACTCTACAATCTGGGTAGCTGGTAGACCTCTGTGAGGGCCCCACTTTTAAAACAGAATTGAACCTGGTGAGGGATATACACAGTTTTGAATTAAATCAAGCTGCACTATACTGAATCCAGCCACACAGCTTTAAAAATCCTCTGAAGAAGCCCCTTGAGGGCGAAACGCATCAGGTCACTGGCATTTGTGCAAATTGTGTATGATATCAATTGTTTTTTATATGTTCAATTATGTATTTTAAATATTTATGCAATAAGCATATATTAAATATATTTTTATACTCTGTAACCTGTTTATTTGTTGTGGAGCTAGCGCATACACCAGAATTTATAGATTTTGTAAATCCTTCCTTTCGGTATTTAGGGAACACTACCAACTGGTAGTATTGCAGCAGCTCCTCTATTATATATTTTTTTTTCTCTCTCTTGATTCTTTCTTTGTTTTTGTTTTTTATATGGTATTTTTTATTTATTATTTTTTTATATTTTTTTTTACTTGACATATATTAAGGCACAGGCCAATACACTGTTGAATAGCAAAAGAGTATCTGAAGTAGCCTATGGAATGACTACCAAAGTTGTTTACAGGAATACTGTAGTCATCATATGCAGTTGAATGCATGATATCTCAGTATCCCCTGTACATTAACATTTGTGGCCCTTTGCAAATGTATCGGGGGATTTAACTGACTGCCCCTACGCATTTGCACCAGGCTCCCATGGGTCAAATCCGGGGGGGGGGCACCTGGCCCCACCTGGTCCCACGAGGGACCGGAACAAAAAACGGAAAAGAGAGGTAATTATTACCTATTTAAGTCTGTGATTTCCCGGAGAGGACGAGGTTGCATGCCCTATGCACTTTAAGAAAACCTGTAATATTATTTTTACACATTTTTGTGTAAGATATGCCGACATGATAGTGATTCAGAAATACATCAAAAACACGTTCCACCTCATTTATAAATTTAACACAGTAACAAAAATGAAGTAATACATCCTAGGTGTTGCGCACATAAAAGTGATAATGGAGTAGATAATAGAATGAGTATTTTCCTTGCAATGGGAAATAGGAATCTTCAAATTCTTTACACTTGCGAAAGAAACAGAGAAAAAGAGGAAAATCTTAGTGCAATAACTTGAGATAAAAAAAACTCATGAAACTCTCATGATTTGGTGGTCTCCCTTGACTGTGTAATGCTGACATAGCTCACATATGTGGTATCTACGTGCTCAGGAAAAATGTGAAATTAATTGTTTGAGTTTTCTTATATTTCAGTGAGAATCATCTATCCCAAAATGCGCATGGAATGTGAAAAGGTAGAACAAAAACTTCAAACTCCTGTGTTCCCGTTAGATTGGTGGTTGCTGTGGGCCACCAAGAAAGGTAAATTTGAGGTGTCTTTGAAATCTTCAAGGGGTGTGCTGTTAGGGAATATATAGGGTTTAAATTGATATTTGATACCTCTACTGTGTCTCAAATGATCTTAAGCGATCTGTCAAAATTTCAAGTTTGAAAACTGAAATGCGCTTATTTTGACCCCACAATGTATGAAAAACATAGATGTATAATTGATTTGTGGAAAGGCAAATATAGCACAAGTAGGGTGTTTGAGCCTTGGGAACCAAGATGGCACAGGCAGGGTGTTTATGGGACAAAATTGACTCATGCTGGGCTGTTTGGGGACAAAGATGGCAAGTCATATGTGTGTTATCCGGGTGCTGATCAGGTTCTATGTGGGCAGTGTGGACGCCAGGACTGGCTTTGGGGTGTGTAACCTGTGATTTATGCCTGTAGTTTAGGGTTTTATCTATACCTTTAATGCTGAGTTTTTATGTGATTTCCAATTGATCTATACCTGCAAAGCTGGATTGTGTGTTATTCTATTGATCCATATTTGCTACGCTATGTTTCCACACATTATTATTTCCACACATACCTGCAAATACAGGGTTTGTATGTCTTATTCAGTTGATCAATACCTGCAATGCTGTTTCCATGTGTTTATTGGATCTATACCCTCAGTGCTGAGTTTACATGTGATTTCCAGTTAATCTATACCTGCAATGTTGGGCTTGTGTGTTTTGTTGATCCATACCTGCAATGCTTTGTTTCCATATATTATTATTGTATACCTGCAAATACAGGATTTGTATGTCTGATTTTATGCCTTCAGTGCTGAGTTCAGATGTGAATTTCAAATCTATACGTGCAAAGCTGGGTTTGTGTGTTAATGTGTTGATTTATACCTGCTATGTTATGTTTCCATACATTTCTTATGTATACCTGCAAATATAAGGTTTGTATGTCTTATTCAGTTGATCTATATATGCAAGTGCTTTTTTATGTGTTGTTTATTTAATCATTACCTATTTTGTGGTGTAGGAGCGGAGGGAGTGATTGCATGCTAGGCAGCGTGGAGCGGGGCCCAAGGCAATGCTTACGTAGGGTCCACTTTTTCAATATAAAATGTATAGGCAGCAGGATCTAATATTTATATATATTGTCAGCAGGGGCTAATATTTATATATATTGACAGCAGGGGCTAATATTAACATATATCGGCAGCAGGGTCTAATATTTATATATATATTGGCAGCAGGGGCTAATATTAATATACATATCAGCAGCAGGGTCTAATATTAAAGAAACTGCCAGTTCAGCTGTTATTTTGAAATCATATTTCAATTATAGTCTTTACTAGTCTTTACTTTATTTATTTTAAGTACATATTATGTAGTTAAAAATACATATCTAACGCATATATATATATATATATATATATATATATATATATATATATATTTAGGGATGCACCAAAATGAAAATGGCATACCTATATATACGTTTTCCTGTGTAAAGTGCAAATTGTTTATAAGGTTACCCCATTAATAAAACTACAGAAAAAGTGCAAGACTTAAAGGGGCCCTCTAAGGGGTACAAATATACCCTGATCCCAAACACTCAAATGGTTAAAGGAAACTTCTAATTTACTGGGTTTTTTAAACACTGTGCACTATATGATGTAATGCTGGTGTACTGTTGTTTTTCACTTTTTTATTAAATTGTGTCTTTAGTCAAAGTTGATAGCTTTTATTGGGCCAACATAGATCTGTTTGGGATCTCAGAGGTCTCTTCGCCAGATGGAATGGCAGTCCTAACTAAGTATATATAAAATAAATATTAAGAGACAGTGGTTAAGGGGACTAGCATAAAGTGATGATCGATAGGAAGCGCAAACCGATAAAACAGATGGGGACATGAGATTAATGGAGCCAAGGAAAACGCACAGAATAGGAGTGTGAACAGGATGTTATTACAAAAGTTCATAGTGTGACATAAAACCACAATCTTGGTTTGAGCTATCGCTCTTGGAGTTGAAGATGTTGATATATTTCAGTTCCCATGTTTTACAGCCAATAGTGTTAATGATGTTGTTCTTAAATATTAATACGGTGAGGTTTGATATACTGTCTCCAAACATTGAGAAATGGTGGTCAACTGGTGAATTCCTGTCTGGGTTGTTATTAACAATCACAGCAAACATGCAGTGAATAAATAAAAGGAAGAAGAAATATTGAGCTAAGAATAGTGACTAATGTAAAGACTCCTCCTGGTTTAAAATGCTTTATGGTGCCAGATGCATTCACGCCAGATTTATTGACTGAGAACCACACTTTAGCTGCTAAACTAGCTAATGTAAGGAGTTAGTTGTACATTGAGTGCTCTTCACTCTAACTTGGGTTAGACCCCTTTACAAATTCACTGTTTACTCAAGCAGCTCTAATTGTCCTTAAATAGGGTCACATTTAATTCATATTTAGCTTTTAGACCCTCTTTGGAGGGACATTCCACAGCTTTCGGGTAAATTTGAGTTTCCCTCAAGGTGTGTTAGTTGTGTGGGGCCTTGGGGGTTCTTAAGCCACTTTGTGTCACCGTCAAAGATATTGGCATCCAAAGCCCTCACAAATGTAATATCACCATGGCAGTATTTCATCTAATGAATATATCTAGATGAGGGACTAAGGGTTGAGAGAGTGGAAGCTGTCTTGGGGTAACCTCACAGGTTCTGATCGTAAGGCCTATTCATAATTTAGAACCCTACTTAGCCAACATGGACCTTAGTCAATCAGTACCATATGTCTTTGACTAAAACACAGTAGATTTTTGAGATATTTTTAACTGCACAGTAATTGCCTTTGCTCGTTATGAATCCATACATTTATCAGTGTACACAAGCAACTGTATAAACATATGCACATTCATTCACTTTGTGTATCTCTTCATGGTGCAGGGAAGAAGTGCATGTTACCACTTCACTTGTTTCCTCACATTTTGCACATAATGAGGTACAGGGATGAATGTATTTACTCTGACGAAAAAAAACCATAATGAAATCTATACTAGAATAAGATTTAATTACCACATATACTTACTGACACCAAACTGCACAAGTCAATTCTGTTCATCTAATGCACAAATAAAAGCGCATTTTGAACTGAAAGATATAAAGTCCGGGAAGGCCCAAATTTAACGCTCAGATACTGTTCTTTGGAAAACACAGTCTTCTCAAAAAGCCAAGAAGCATATGCTTTAAGTTGTAACAGTAGATTAATCTGAGTTTGGGTCACAGCTGCTGAACATTTAGGTATTTACCTTGCAATTTAATACACAAAATTCATTATACAAGACCTACCACTACTGCATGCTTAACGTTCCCCGCAAAACAGCTGTAATCTAAATAAGCAACGTCCAGATAGAAAGAAACCACATAAGACGTATGGAAAATCTGCATGTGTGCCTTTCATTATTCCTTCCTACATGGCACGATTAAAGGGCACATAGGCTCTGCTGAGCGGAGCAGAATATGCTTTGTGCCCAATTATTACAATTCCTCTTTGTCTTCCAACACAATGGCAATGAATGTGACATAGGCTTTCATTCAGCAGCTTCAGAGGAAATTAAACATTCATATTTATCCATTTTCAAAATGAAAGGTTCTGCAAAATCCACAGACAATACACAACCACCAGACTCTATGAACCAGTTCTTTCTTATGTATCATTTTTACCACATTTGTTCAATGAGATTTTGGCTGTGTTTATGTAAGCTTCCACCATCCTGTAACCAGAGAACTGTTTGGAAATTTTGGTATATGTTAACCTTGGTGTAAACATCAATAATAATAATACACATTTTTTATTTTTTTAACACTATAAGGGGCCAAATGGCTCAATATTTACAGCAAAAAAATACCAGCCAAAGCGGTAAATTGCATTAACAAATCCATTTGCAGGTTAAAATATGTCTTTCTTGAAATGAATGTTTTGATTGTGGGCCCATATGTTCAGCCATCAGTTGCATTTAGAATTTTGAGAAGTTAGTCTAGTAGTATAAATGCAACTATTTTTTATTGTTTTAACATAGTTTTAGGACACTTCTGAGAGTACTCAATCAACCTCACTCAGTACTCCCAAAACCTTGTTCTAAAAACGAAATGTTAGTTCAGTAAAAAGGTACTACCACAAACCGTCATATAATACCCAGTTCACGTTACATTTCATTCAGTATAAAAAAGGATTTCTGATGTCTACACCGAATATGAAATGTACTGTATATTAGCCACTAAAAATGTCATAGTCCTCCCTCCAAAGTGCATTACAATTAATACAGCTTACAAATAATGTACTCCATGTTCCATAATGTTCCGATAATGTTTGTTACAAAGACTAAAAAAACATCCAAACCTTTTCTTACTACTTGCGGTCTTTGGTGCATATGTGGTTAATGCCCTTGAATACATTCACCAAGCAAAGAAAAGTTACTAAACTGCATCTGTTGTAGTTTAATATTTATTTATTTAAAAGAACAAAAATATATTGTGTCACAATAGTGCTAGATTTAGCATCAATATTTTAAAAGCATGAAGATAAAAAGATACACATTTTTTTCACATTGGTAGCATCTGCTGGTCTTCTCGTTGTCCACAGTAGTAAGCTCCTCTCTTAAAATTCATTACAATCCGGTCACGTGTTCAACCTTAGGGAGTTTGACAGGACACTTAAGAACAAAAGAAGAGATGGGGTAATTTAAATACTAGTGTACTGGTCATTATTATATAGCATTTTACCTTACTATACTGTATGTATAATGTATATTTTCTTCTACATCGCCTTCTCTTTATTGCTCCCACCCAGCAATGCTTTCGAAGACCTTGATAGGCATCAAAGCTGCTGTGGCTGACTATACGTTTACCAGTGTAAGACATTGTTTTGCTCTCTCATGTCCAGATGAGGACTTAGAGATGGTAACCCAACAAAATATTCTAGACACTATGCAACACCATGTTGGTAACTGGAACATTGTGGGACACAGTCCAGTCATTGGATACAGCACCATAGGTGCCCTGCCTAAGAAGGATGCTCAAGGAAGAGATACTAGGGAGGCAATCCCAGGCTAGGCCAGAATATTCTGAGCAGATCCTGAAACCAGCACTACAGTGAGATATTCTGGCCTTTACTAGCTATACATTTATGTAAAGTTCATTCTGTTCAGGAATGTAAATGCCAGCTGAGGACTCCATCAAATGTAACATAGTAAAAATAATCAAGGGGCCAGATACATAGTGCACGGTACATAAAATTCTTAGATCCTTTGAAGACATAAAAAAAGAGTGCAATTAAAAAAGCACACCAACTGTTCCAACAGGGGTATTCTCATTACTTGAACAGTTGTGCCTATTTTTAGAAATAGACTTTCATATGCATTTTATGTCTGACTGTCTATAGAATGCAGTCCTTTCTATATATCATTACAAAATGAATTATATATAGTTTAATGGTAAACTATGAAAATGTTTGAAAGTATAATTCAAATAATATTTCAGGATGGGGAAATCTGTGTTACGTTATTTTCAACCTAAGAAACATACTATCATCGAGGTTTATGGCTTTCCACACTAATTATATTCCTCTTCTTGTCGCGTTGTTAAAATGCCCTATTTTTAAATGGAGAAGTGAAGGAAATCATGTTATTAGGAAGATACCATGATTACTTCTTACTATGTATGCTGTCTTCTCCATTCTCATTATGTTGAAGTCATACTCTACTAACCATACCTGCCACCTTCCCAGGGCAATTTGCAGGAGTGCTCCCTCTTCCAAGGCAGTGGCTTAGCATTGTGGAAATATCCATTGAGTGCCTTCTGGGATGGGGTGTGGGGTGCGGTCAGTAGGAAAGAGGGCAGAGAGTGGTCAGAACATGGGCAGGAAGTGGGCATTGCCACACTCCACAAGGCTTTACCTGGTCCAGTGAGGCACAATGTGAATTATTTAACAATGTGAGAATTATCTATTTTGAAATCCCTTGGCCTCCCTGTGTCAAGCAGTGTTTCTATATGACACACTCTGCCCACCTATAAGGCTCCTTCCCATTCCAAGCACCAACACACTACCTTCTGTGTACCAAAGTACATGTAGAGTGCCCTATGGTTCTTCCCAAGTCAAAAGCATCCATCTGGAAAGTAATCAAGTGGCCTTTTTCTAAATGAAATGTTAAGGGTTAGAGTAATATAATTTGAGTGTGGCTTACAGTCCAGTACCGTGTCATCCCTTTGCCATTTCCTTAATTTAGAATCAGTCATCCAACTGTCGTGTGCCAGAGCTAACAATAACACAGTCTAATAGCTACAATACAGCTAGGCAGCTGTGAACTTTGAAAGATAACAATGAAGTCAGATGAACTGAAGTTCAGAGCAAATCACTGGATGAGTCTGGCAGCTTTTTAATGTATAGAAGATGTGAGTTATTTCATGGATAATCTTCTGCGGATCCCTCTTGCCCTTTGATCCTATCTGCTTCTCAAACTACACAACAACATAATATTAATAAAATATGGACGTACCACGAGTTCTCAGCTACTCATTGCTAATAGGGCTCCTTGTGGCATCTGTTGCATCTTCTGGTTTGTAGGGCCGTTTCCTGTGATTCATTTGATGGCTTAGAAAAGGATTAGTGAATGCAGTTAATGAAGTGAAAGTACTTCAAAAACAACTAATAAGCATGGTTAAGGACAAGCAGACATTAAGGTAAATCTGTATTCATGTATATTTTCATTCATTTAGAAATACCAGACATACTAAGCACATTAGAGTTCACAGTATTAGATGTCCTTCCTTTACTCTCTGGTTGCTACAGGTATGTTTCATGCAATGCTACTCAAATGGTTACACCTACCCTTTCCAAGATGGATTGGGTTCTGGAGCGTGTGGCCAGCTGCTGGATATGCCCGGCCATACGCTACACAAGCAGAAAAAAAAAAGTAGCATGTGGCTGCGCATATCCAACTGTCAGCCGCACTGACGTCATCAAACCACTGCCACATTAAGTGCGAGTACGGAAGTAGGAAGTCTGACTGCTATACATTTTGGTCAGCCTTATTTTTGGCATACCAATGTGCTACCATTTTGACACTTTAGTATTAGTATCTTAGTATTCTCATTTACACGTTTTACTGGGTGGTAGGTAAAAGGAAAAAGGCATAAAGCTATCCCGAACCTAAGACAAGATCAAGGACAGATTAAGACCTGAGTCTTGCACCAGGAAAAATGGGCAGACAGGCCGAATGGTTGTTACCTGCCTTCAAATTCTGTGTTTCTATTGTGAACCAAGAATCTGTGTAAAAATACTGGTTAAGTAAATTGAATACTTTTTATATAAATGACAAAAGGAAAATGAATATAAGTGCAATATGCCACCCTGGGTATTTATCTCACATTGCGGTAAACAATAAAATGTCTCAGTCGTAATAATCGAGACAGAAACTTGTTGGGATAAGCAATGTATTCAGCTCAGTGTGGTATATTGGAATAAAATTGAAATAAACGACATTACTGTATACAACACTGTATTAAAATATTTATTGTATTAGACTTCTCTAGGACAATGGGCGGTCCCTAAACCCATTGAAAACAATGCATTTTGAGCCCGTACATGTACGGGCTTTGTCATTAAGGGGTTAAGAAGATGTATTAATGTAGCTTAAGACTCACCTGTAATAATATATTGCAAATGACGCAAGACCGAGAACTAGAAGGAGTACAATTAATGAAACAGAAATGGTCACACTGCGAATCTTCATCTGTCGAGAATATGGTTCCCACCATTCCTGGCATCTCTCTCCTATATACCCGACAACACATCTGTGATAGAACGAAAGCACCAAGTTTTACTTTTGTTAAGAATTGTTTATGATAACGGGGAGTAATAGTCAAGCAGATCCCCCAAAAAGTTAAGATATATTTTGCAGGTTCGGCATGATTACTTCTCCCCATTATGTTATCCATCTCTTTGGTAATAATAATACCGGTAATAAAATAAACATAATATATTGATGAAAAATATGCTCCTCTTGCAACGAGTTGCTGAATATCTCAGCTTCCATGAAGTTAACTTTTAAACTAGATGCCTCCAAAAGAATTACAATGATTGACAAAGAAAAAGCCCAAGTTATATGTAGTTATAATTAAAGAATTTAGCCAAAAAGCTGAGGGTAGCAGTACCTCTTTAAGTAACCATGTACGATGGGAAGATTGCATATAAAATACATATCAAATAAACCTGGTGCCAAAGGTTAGCTTTGGTGTTTAATTTCTTCTTGATCCGAAGTGAAAATAAAGTCAAAGTGTAA
Source organism: Spea bombifrons (assembly GCF_027358695.1). NCBI lineage: Eukaryota > Metazoa > Chordata > Amphibia > Anura > Pelobatidae > Spea > Spea bombifrons. Next base: position 45,103,673 of record NC_071087.1, on the reverse strand, counting down.
GTATGCAAAAATTCACTAAATATTAAATATCAAGAACCAGATGTTCTTCTAGGCTGATTATACATCACATACCCAAAGAGGCCATCAAGCTCTGTTGCTAGAGATTTCAGAAGTATAGATTTAGCCTAAATATCTATCTCATAGACAGAAGACTGCTGCGCTGGAGACCAATAAACAGCAGCCACGTGTATGCGATAACAAGAGTAACCAAGTTAAATAGAATAATAAAACATCCCCTTTACAGTTACAGTACGACATATGAAGCCCCATTTAAAAAACCCAGTGCCTCTAACTGTAACAACAAAAAAGCATCTTGTAAATTCTACATCCAGATAAATAAAAGCGGTATAATGATATGTAGTTTTTACCGATTTTTTTATTACCCAATTAATCACACTGTGTAAAAATAAATCAAAAGGGAGTGTATACAACACGCTGATACATTCAACTTACTATATTAAAGAGGGTTGTGCGTATTGCACAGTATAACTGAATATTGCCCAGTAATACTATAGGCAGCTTCTTAAATTAGAGATGCAAGAATATATATTTCTGCTTGTCAGAGGCATTTGTAAGTATGCTTTCTTAAAACTGGATTTACACTGCTGAGTTTCCGACATGTAATCAGACAATTTCCTTTATATGAATAGATCAAAGATATAGCCAATATGTTAAGTTACCATTTAATAATAATAAAAATAATATATTGTCTCATCTTGGGGAGGGGGGGGGCGGTGGTAAGACAGCTCCTTTAAGAAATCCTCTAGATTGCAAACAGGGTCCTCTTTACCTTAATGTATCGGTTTGTCTTTGTCAATTCTAGTTTTGTCATACCTCTTGAATGTATGCACCATAAGAAGCGCGGCTTAATGTGTTGGCATTATATAACTAATAATTATAATAATAATAATGCGAACAGCTGAGGTTAGCATCAAACACACACAGTACACCATAGGAGAGAATGTCTCGTTTGCTGTGAAGTATAAACAAGCCAACAGCACCATCTACTGTACTGATCAATAGCAGTGTCAACATAAATCATATTATTTCTACCCACTCCGGCAAACACCAGTAATATGTGCCTGCAGTATGAAATACTACTATTTTATTGTGTTTCCTATATGTTTTAATGTATTTCCTTTTTTATTGATATAAAGTTACATTAAGTTGAAATGCCTACTTTGTTTTAATAATGTGGGTTTGTTGTCACACAATTGTTACTGTTAGGAGGGGATCTCAAATATATACACATTCAAAATGACACACACCCCTTGACCGCTAAAGAATCTCCCATTAATAGTTGGCTCTGACTGAAATAAACAAGACAAGTATAACATTCAGGGCCACGTATAAAAAAAAATCAAGATCCTCTTTATTAATAAAACAATTATACTAGTTCATGCAGAGAGAAAGGATCTTTGGATTTGTCTGAGCAGTAAATAAAGGAGCCGTACCAAAAACAGTGCTAGACAATAGAAAGTATTTCAAAACATTTTTAAACATATTTGTAATAGTTCTAATCATTTTAACTGTGCGTGTTGGAGAATAATAGCTGTGGATATTTTGCTGACGTCTGCAACGACTGCAAAACATGTTAGCAGGGATTAAAAAGAGACAAAATGATTGGCCAATTAGGAGCGACATATGAAATCTGATGTAAAGGGGTCTTATCACCATATCAATCATGTTCCTCCAGCTTCGATTGCTGTGGTAATAGGTCTTGTTTTCAGACCCCGAACCAGAATCACTTTTTACACGTTAGTCCTTTGGGTTCCATGAAAATGGTAAAGGCATTGCTAACCCTTCTGACTCCCCAAACGGTGAACATGACAACATACCTGCAACCATAATCTTCTATCTCTACTAGATGAAAGCACTCTCCTCCGTTCAAGCAATATCCATCATGGGATGCTGGACATTCTCTGTGGTTTTTATTTCTAGATGTGTTATTCGTCGAGACCATGGAAGTGCTGGCAGAGACAGAAGACTCTGGAACAATTTAAACCAATATGTTTGCAACATTAACACAGCAAGTAAACGTTCAGTGTACTGAAAATGGGGCTTAATTGCAGTTACGCAATATGTGCTGTCCATGCTGTCACCAAAGGCTTTGCAGACCACAGCTGTAATTTCATGAAAACAGAATAATAGATTTCAGCAAGCAGCATCCCACCAGATGTGGTCTATCGGTCTAAGAGTATGTGCTGTAGCTAATAAAGACAGTTTTACAATCTGACTCTTTTAAGTGTTCTTGATTTTCCCATTAAAGAAACAGCATAAATAGACCTGAACATAATGGAAGAGCCAAATATTTTTACTGAGTACCACAAGATGTTTCCCTGGAGTAAAAGAAGCCTCTTCAGCTTCCATGTTACTCAACAAGGCATGTGTACTGAAGATAAACCTTAAGCTTCCAGATAAGGATGCTTTCCTTATTGGAAACATGGAATCCAAACTATCACCCAACAGTGCAAACTTTTTTGTGTGATTAAAAGAAAAATCTCAATATAGACAAATGTGTACCTAGGTAGAGTATAGGAAAACTTTCAAAATGCATAATACCTACTAATATATTGGGTATAGTGCAGGCCTACAAACACTATAATATATTGGGAGGCTAAGTTCCAGAATCTTTGTTGATCACAGCAGCTACACAGAGCTGCCATTTGAAATTTCAAAATGAGCCAATGGGATGCTGGAGTGTGCGAGGTGTTATTTCCATCTTAATTGAAAATAAAAGTGGTTTTATTTGAGTTAAAAATATAATTTTTTTATTTTTTATGCTGCTATGAAGCTGAATTGTAACACATTTGCAAACTATAATTATTAGGTAGCCAAGAGTGAGAAATAGACTCAATAAAAGAGATTTGTAGGAATGAGAATGCAGAGGTCCTCAAGGTTTAAAAGGGTGTAGTGGTTATGGAGATTACACAGGATTATTTGGAGATAAAAGTAGTAGACATATGAAAAGCTTATTAAATATGTAATATGTGTTGACTCCAGTATGTCTTATTTGGTTCACCAAAGTCCCTCAGCTCTCTTTGGTTTCTTGGACCAAGCTCTTTGATGAATAACTCACCAGTAGGGCTGAGTTCAGTTCCAGTAAGTGCATTAGCGCATGTGCAGGTGGAATTGCCCTCTGTATTTATGCACTGATAATTTCCTCCACAACTCTGATTGCCCAGTCTGTGTTCATCAATGTCTGCAGACAAAGGTTTCCAGTTAAAAGTAATGCATGTCTGAAACTACAAAAAGATAATTACAAACCATAGATCAACTTGCCTAGCTCAGCGGAGAAAACCAAAGGCTTGATGGATGGACTCCATTATTAATGTGATATAATGGAGTTTGTTCACAAAACTGATTTTGAGATGTCGAATTGAGACAATATGAAACATTTCTTCACACCACATCAATAATGAATTATGAAGGCCCAAACCAGTGACTTTCTGTTGCAAGAAGGATCAAATTAATCCTTCTTAATCCATTGCTGCTGTGGTCAGTGACATCCCCTGCTGCCCCCACCACTTATCTCTGCAGCCACCATCACCTATGCTGGACACCGATCCATGACATCATATCCCGTTCTCTGCTTTTAAAATACATGCAGCGTCAAGTAAAGTCCCCGTGGAGGTTGTGCTGGCTGTGCACAATGCCCCATAGTGTTTATGGGAGGGTTCTTTGATCTTCCTAACCCATAGAGTGATCTGCCCCCCCCCCCCCGGTTATGCGGCCAAGGGGCTACCACCCCTGCAGAACTGCTACCCTAGACATAGTTATTGTGGTGAGCTATTCTTTTACTGGCAACCTCATGTTGTTATCTATTACATACTTTTAATTTAAGCACTCATTTCACACTTCCTTAGGGTAGGATATACAGACAGGTTAGGAATACACAGCACTGCTTTATTCTTCCATTTTATTTTATAAATGGTGCAATGGAAATTCTATGGTTTACTTATTCTTAAATGGTTATTAAATAGCCTATTGTTGTGTCCTGAAATGTTTTTTTAAGAAAAAATAGAGTGCAGTTTATTTATTCACAGTTTTTATGCTGATATTGCATGAAATATCAAGAGTTACAACTGAGTCAATGTCCATTTAGATTTTTTTACTCGAAAGAATGATTTTCAATTAGTCTATGTACTTTTTCAATTTTTGTGTCTTTTTATTTCTCTAAAGGTAAATAGCAGAAGTTCAGAAACAAGGACTGATGATCAGAGGCTTTGGCCATTGATCCAACAGTTAGATTACCATTCTTTATACCATAAGTTATTGACAGTGGATAGAGGAAGTATCTTCTCCAAATAAGGGGAAAAAAGGCATTAATACAATTTAGATGGGTTTGATGGGGTGCTTTAGTTTTAAGCCAATGCATTTCTCTCTCCCTGATGTGATAGGATAGATTTCAATACACAATTCAGTGATGTAATAAAGAGCACATTTGTTCACATGTTAGGATGTGCCAAAACAAAAACAACTTGTACTATGTCTTACTGATACTGTGTCATTGTATTCTTACGTGTTAAATACAATCTGAACGGACCGTCTGGCCCACAGGGGCAGCATTCACAAAAAGAGAGAATTGAGCTTGATGAAAAATGTACTATTGAAAAGATCCACTCTGAATAAATGTATATCTCCATACAAGTAGGAAATACAAGGATTTCTGAAACTAAAAACGCTGCTGCTGTAAACCCCAATGGAAGCAATTTATTGGTTAATTGTAAATAACAACAAAGGCAGTGTTAGTTTATGCGATCATTGGGAATCAGTCTTTCAGTCTTACAAAGAACTTTACTTACCCAAGCATTGATCACCATTTCCAAGAAAACCAGCTCTGCACTTACAGATGTAACCACCTTCAGTATTGATACAGTCTGTGTGGTTAAGGTCACAGGAAGCAACGTGGAGGATGCACTCATCAATATCTGCCCAAAAAGTGCAAGGAGATAAAATTATGCAAATTTCTAAAAAACAACAAAATTGTTTAGTTGTCGGCACCATTCCATTCATAGCTTCAGTTAAAGATCCGCTATATACGAGATAGATAGATAGATGAATCATGCCTCAGACTGGGTATAAGACAATACTATAATAAAAAACTTGGCAGAAGAAATACAAAATATTTAAAAAAAAATACATTTATTTGGATATTTATTTTGAAAATATATTCATTTTGCAGGTTTAAAATGATTTTGTACCCCAGTTTGATCAGTTGTTTAATTGGGCCGAGCTAGCCAGCAACTATTGTCTGACACATTTTTGTATCATTTTTGTGCCCCCCCCCAGTTTATAACTTGTTAGAACACCACTGCCATGATACAAGATTAATCGCTCTCACACCTGCAGGAATTAGAGGTCATTATATTTGGCACTTAACTTTCTTAAGTGGAACAGATGACATCATCTCACATTACAAAAAAAGTATACTGCATGAAACAAAAAAATGAAATCATCTGCAATGTTAAATACTTGTTTAGCGTCGGTTTTGGTTTACAACATAATTTACCAGGAAAAATAATGTTAGTCTAGATGGATTCAACTCCCAAATATGTACGTATAAATAAAATACAAACATACTGCTAGGTTTAATAGGTTTCTATGTATCTATGCAAATAATAACACTATAAAACAGTGTGCCCTTTTTAATTTTTATAATAATTCAAAAAAGCTACATAAACAGAATTAAAAAGAAGCAGTAACTTTGATAACCTTGCAAGGAAGCGTTTTTACCTACGAAGCTTAGAAACAAAACCAGCTTGACCTTTTTTTACATGGAAAAGTAGCTAGAATTTATAATTTCCTCCCCTACAAAATTAGTTTCATTTTTTTTTTTACAGCGAAAACACAAAATCTATAAAAGCATCTATTTAGTTATCTTAAAACCCTGAATCTAAACTAATTTTGATAGTTGTGAACCTTCTATGTTTTTAAAATTTTTATATAATTAGAATCAACGCTAAAATGATTTAATAATAGCATGGTGATCTGTTGGCTTTTGATTTTCTTTATGTATTTCAAAAAATTATGAAAATCATAGCTGCAAACAATCAGAAAAGAGCACGAAAATGTACAGTATAAGGAAAAATATATCTTTATCAGCCAAAAAATGTATCCGTTTGTCTTAGTCTGTCAATTCTAGTCTTTTCATACCCTTTGAATACACGTATTGTAAAAAGCGCTGTGTAAATTGTTGGTGCTATATAAAAAAAGATAATAATAATAATAATAATTTATTACACTGATTGCAAAGTTTTTAATACCTTTTGCCTGGACACCATAATATATTTCACATAATAATTTTAATATTTTTCACCATTTAAAAAGGTTAGGGTTTTATATTTAACACATGCACAGTAACGGAAAAATTGCAGCAGAGAGAGAACCACATTAGCCTATCCAAGCCCGTCCTCCTCTGTTCGTGGCTGCAGGGTGAGTGAGAATCCATAATAGAAGGATGACAACAGGGAAAGAATTTTATTATTTAACTGCGATGATGTTCTCAGATTTTATTGTCAAACCACCTGCAGCTGAAGCAATAATTAAGGATTACCCTGACATGACTGGCCATTTCCTGTGAAACCTTCCACACATTGGCATCTTGGTCCATCTTCTGATGGGACACAATGGGCGTTGATATCACAATGACTTTCCGTGCAGCCACCCTCATCTGTTCAGACAACAAAGTGCCAGACAGAGAATTAAAAGCATAACAGGTGCGTGTGCAATGTGACCTTTTTAAATTAAAAAATCAAGTCATATGGATTATACCATGGCATTTCGACTCTATATTAAAGTACACGGTTTAGTAGAAGAGAAGGGTTGACTTGAGTTATAAAACCCATCTTGGCAGGCCAATTAAAAAAAATAACATGCAATAAAGCTTACAATATGCATAACCCCCTGTAGAGATCTTTGAATAGCACCAATAAAATGATTGTACACGTTTAACTATTATATATATATATATATATATAGAGAGAGAGAGAGAGAGGAGGCACAGGGTAGGAAAGAAGGGAAGGGGGCTTTAGGTCTTGAAGAGATATGTGATTTCTCTCAAAGACTCTAGTAATCACGTGCCGACCAATGCTGCCATTTCTTTGTGTACATTTAACGAGCTCCTCCAATAACATACTTAATGAAATATTTTAATGGAATAAATATTTTAAACCTAAAGCTAAGTAGTGCTTAGCTACTTAGCAAACAAAAAAAATAATCAATTAATAGCCTCTTAAATAATTGTAAATGAATAAAAGTAGCAAATATTTTTTTATTATTATTATGGTGCTTGACTCTAGCTGGATTTACAGTCCATTTATGGAACAAAACGGGATTACAATAAGTCAGTTGTTCATTACTTTATCTAATTAACAGTGTACACATAGTTAATTGAGATCATTACAAAAATCCATGCATTTTATTGCCCACAAAAATAACCTTTGGAAAAAGAAATAAATAAAAAAAAAATATTCAGAATTTTTAAAAAATCATTGTCGTGTTATTTTGATTTTGAGACATTTCACATGTTTTCTGCTTGTTTTTTTTTTGCATAAAGGAGCCTATAGTATCTTTTTAAATGATTGAGCAATCGGAAGAAGTTGAAATCGAAAGAAAGTTTCATTAAAAATGGAAACATTTTAGAAACTATAAATATCATAATTTCAACAATATAATACCACAGTTGTTTTGCAAAGAAAACCCGCACCAAGTATGGTTGCTGTCAAAGTTAGACTATGGTATTTACGTTTATGGGATCAGTTAACGTAAATAGATTGAAAACTAATAAATTATAAATTAGTAGAAAAGAGCATTTATTACATTTTGTTCTTATATTGGGGCATAAGTAAAAAATGGCACCAGTGAAATTTTGACATATTTCTCTATTTTGTACATAATATGTTACAACGTTTATTTCTTTAATTTGCAAATTTTGCCAAATCCTTTTTGCTTACTTAATATATTTTATCCTACTTCTATGAATGCTCTCTCTGGACCCAAATATTTAATACGGCCAGAGCCGGCCTTAGGTGTTCTGGCGCCCTGTGCGGACTACTCGTCTGGCGCCCCCCCCATCCCAAAAAAAGAAAGGAATCAAAACTTGTAACAAAACCCCAATCACTCTATACTACGCCAAACATTGATGTGGTGTAGGCCTACCACTTCATTGTCTGGCTTAGTAGTAGGGATGCACCGAAACGAATTCTGGACTGAAACCAAAAGTGCAGCATTTACCTGGCCGAAACCGAATATGACCCCCCCCCCCCACACCATAACACATAACAAAACAATTAAATAACAATATTTATATATATATATATATATATATATATATAATTAACAGCAATCACATTCTTATCATGCCCGCAGATTCCAGGATGTACTCGTAGACTACTTGGCATGATAGGAGTATGATTGCCCTATGTACCCCGTCTCACTCCATTCTCCCTATCTACCCCCTCCTAACTATCTACCCTCTCCCTCTTTGAAGTTCACTTACCTTTCAGGAGTCCTGCGGTGGGGGTGCAAGGCCTCTGTCTCCCAGCTCTGCCACTGTATGGAACAGTATAGAGTGATGGGAGTTATGATGTACTTTAGAGCATAATTATATAATGAAAAATACATTGGAAATGGTACAGCATAACACCCATCACTCTCACACCCTTACCAATCCACACACATACACCAATCCACACACATACACCAATCCACACACATACACCAATCCACACATATACACCAATCCACACACATACACCAATCCACACACATACACCAATCCACACACATACACCAATCCACACACATACACCAATCCACACACATACACCAATCCACACACATACACCAATCCACACATATACACCAATCCACACACATACACCAATCCACACACATACACCAATCCACACACATACACCAATCCACACACATACACCAATCCACACACATACACCAATCCACACACATACACCAATCCACACATATACACCAATCCACACATATACACCAATCCACACATATACACCAATCCACTCCACACACATACACCAATCCACACATATACACCATTCCACACACATACACCAATCCACACACATACACCAATCCACACATATACACCAATCCACACATATACACCAATCCAAACACATACACCAATCCACACATATACACCAATCCACACATATACACCAATCCACACACATACACCAATCCACACATATACACCAATCCACACATATACACCAATCCACACATATACACCAATCCACACATATATACCAATCCACACACATATACCAATCCACACACATATATACCAATCCACACACATACACCAATCCACACACACATACCAATCCACACATATACCAATCCACACGCATACCAATCCACACACGTATACACCAATCCACACACATACACCAAACCACACATATACACCAAACCACACATATACACCAAACCACACATACACCAAACCACACATACACCAAACCACACATATATACTAATCCACACATATATACCAAACCACACATATATACCAAACCACACATATATACTAATCCACACATATACACCAATGCACTCTCACTGTCACTCTATGCTTTCCTACCTTTCCTCTTTCAGTTTCTTTGCCTCCTCTTCGCTCTTCTTCTTAGTTCTTCTGTCTTCTCTTCTTCCGGGTCAGAGGGCACGGAGACCGGTGGGCGCGGCTTCAGTGCTGTGCGCCGGGATCTCACAGCAAACCCCGGCGCACAGCAGCTGTTGCCGCGGGGATCACAAGGGAGCGGTATCGGAGGTCTGTTAAAGACCTCCGATACTGCTCCCTTGCGAGCCTGCTCCTCCAGCGGCGGACATTACTGTCCGTCTCTGGAGGGGTGCCGGGTGCCCCCATACTGGCGGCAGCGGACCCCGCGGCGGCAGGGGCGTCGGACCGCGCTGCGGCGGACCCCACGGCGGCAGTGGCGTCGGACCGCGCTGCGGCGGCGGCGGACCCCGCGGCGGCGCCCCCTGGAGTGTGGCGCCCTGTGCGGTCGCACAGGTCGCACACCCCAAAGGCCGGCCCTGAATACGGCATGCCAGGAGGTTTTTTAACAAATTGCTCACTAATCTACATTGCGTAAATGTTAACAAGAAAAGCCCTTATCTCAAAAAGTAATACATCTATAGAACAAGGTAACTCCATATAAAGATGCTAACTTAAAACTGCAAGTACCAACAGCATGTTCAATTGATATACAAATAGTAAAAGGTAAGCAAAGTAAACAATTGGTTATACTTATAAAGACAATGCCAGAATAATTTTAGGGTAAAGAATTCACAAATTAAATATTCGTACTATGTGCTCCAGATGTAACACTTTGCTCCACAATTGCTAGAGTTGTCCAATGAACATCTGAGGTTTCCATTGGCTCCAACAAAACGTTGGGTGTCTTGTTTTTAATGGTGCATTTTATATTGCGTAACATTCACAGTCACAATTAAGGCAATAAGGAGATTTTTGAGATTAAACGTCCTGCACATATATATATATAATAATATTTATCACTATGCCAGCTACACCAAAATAGAAAAGCTGTCTAATTTGTCTTCAAAAAAGGCTCGCACATGGTGTACCATTTTTGATTATTTGATTCCTCTAGAATTCGTAGTCATTCTATTCATTATCTGTACTGTGTTCTCATTCATAAAACCCAATCGGGCAGTTTTTTCGCATAGCGGATTTGAGCAGCAGAAAATATCACACTATGGAGTCACAGGTGACACCATCTCCTTAGGTTACAAGAAGGTCCTACCTGCCACCACAATTTCTGTCACCAGTGTGTCCCCGCTCCACCTATCTCCTTTTTCTCCCGTTGCATACATGCTGGTAGAGAGCGGGCCGCGGAAAAAGGAATCAGATTTTGCCGTTTCATTGCGAACCACTTTCTTTTCTCTCGCTTGAGAGATGTCATCTAAAATAGCTGCAACACGAAAAGGAAGAGAGCGTTGTCAAACTTCGCCTTATTACAATTATATATTGACTGCATTAATCGTAGCTAAGCTGCACACTTTGGCTGTGTTTTTGAGTTACAAAAAGGAATTATCTGTATAATGGGATCAGTAGGTAAATATAGACAGAGAACAGAATCGTTATTATTGGGTTTATTATAGACGGGTGCCTCGCAGACTGTCACATAATTTGATGCATGGTTTATGATAACTGGAGAGTAAGTTTAAACTCACGGCTGAATTAAAGTGTTACCCTCCTAACAAGTGAGCACATTTTACTTTGAACATGAGCCAACACTAAAGCCGGGGTCTTCAAAGTAGATGAACAAGGACACTCCTTCCAAATACAGCCTGCGCCAAGACAGGATATCTGAACACATATCAAATATTCCTAGATTATGCTGTCAGCACAGTAAAGCTTCCATTGTGATACATCAAGACATCTAAAGCAGTCTCTCTTCTCCGTTCATTCTTTATGTCCCAGCCAGGAATACAATTCAATCCATGAAGGGTATCAAAACAAAGTGGCTTCTCTAATTCCATTCTGCTAACACTATAAAAGATTACGCCTGTAATGTAGTTACGAGTGCGTAGAAAAAACAATGACTCACTTGCGCATTATTGTCTATTTCGGGAGAACGTGCACAGAACCCTAAGCGTAGTGACATTATAAGCTCGCGAAACAAAACTCTCATAAATGATATACCTGTGTGTGCCGAAAATACATTGTAAATAAAAACATATTTGAAAGGGGATTACGTTTAATCCCGGACTACCTGCTGTTGTTTCGGTAGCATTATCAGTTTTTCCATGTCCGCATTTCACAAAGTCTTTATTGAGCAAACGATGTGTGTATGAAGTCTGTTTTCACAGCTCATCACTCTGGCACCCTTTTTGTGAATGAAAATGTGTTCTTACTTGACGAACCTATCACCATAAACTGTTAGCCGGAGGCTCAATTGTCCAGGAATCACAATTTTCCAGACAATAACATTTTGCTAACGCTCTGACCTACCGCATTACAGCAGTAACTGCTATCAGAAGCAAAAATCCCCCTAAACTGTTTTCTGGGAATATATTTGTCTTTTTTTTTTATTCTTTTCTTTTTGAGCTATTACATTCTAGAAATTCTTTGCAACTTTTTTTTTTTTTAACTCAGCTTCTTCTGAAAAGTTAAGAGGTCCATCGATGTTTTCATTTTCTCATATTATCATATTAGTGCTACATTGTAAACCTTACTGTCAAATCGGTATCAGACCTGAGGTGACATGAGCCTTGGTATTAAGTCCTAGATCCCTGTCCATCAATCATTACATTACATGGCCGAAGATTACTCGCTTCTGCACAATTTATTGAGGGACCCCATGTATCTCTCACTTACCCAAGGCTTCATCCTTCATCGCTACAGAGCATTCTTTTACACATGTGATGAGGGAAGTAAGCCTGGTTAAAGCCTATACCCTGTCTCCGCTATCCATAAGAATGGGGACACACATACATCCATGTGTAATGATGTATCCAGGCCTAGGCCTAGGAGGGAGGTAGTCTCCCTGCTACTAAACCGGGACGAGCCCCCCCATGTCCCACTGCACATCGGGCTAATGTTTGATGTCCCCAACCAACCTTCTTACAGTATGGAGGCTGGGCTGGCTTCCATACACTGCATTAAAAGTGTGATGTGCACTTTTTAATGTATTCAGCATGGGGACTGTGTTCGGAGTTTTAATGAATGTTTGTGTTTGGAGTTTAAACGAGGTGGACGGCAGATAAGAACCATTTGACCCAACTAGTTTGCCCATTTTCCCTGATATTAAGACTCAGACCTTAATCAGTTCTTAGCTGCGTCTTATATTCAGGATAGGTTCATGCCGATCCTATGCGTGTTCATATTCTCTAACTTTATTTACCTCTACCACTTCTGCTGGGAAGCTGTTCCATTTATCAACCACCCACTCAGTTCAGTAAAACCTCCTTACATTACATCTAAGCCTCTGACTCGCTATTTCTAACAGTTCTCCTCCTTTGAAGCAAACTTTTTTCTTGTACTTTAATCTTTTATTCAGTCAAATTAATAAATAAAGGTCCTTTGACCTTGAAAGGGGGCTCCATCGAAAAAAGTTTTTCACTTAATGGTGGGTTTTATTATGGCTTGCTACAGCCTTTATAGTATGTATTTATACATTTCATTCTGCTCCCTTGCTCTAAGGACAAGATGATGTTCCCCTTTTTATCTCTCGTAGCAATTCAGCCAAATATCCGCTTAATCGCTGGAATCTTGCTACGCTCACAGACCGTGCATTAGTTGAGACAATTCCTACGAGGCCCTCGGTGTAATTCGAATGGAACTCATAGAATTCCCATAGAATTTGGCGAGTTTTCAAACTCAATATTTTGCTTTGGCGAAAAGAATATAGCGCAGTATTTACTGGAGGCATCTAAAAGATATCACGGAAGGCCACAATAGGGATTTATCTTTCTCATAGGTCAGATATCACAGTGCCTTACAATAGGTTTGATGGATGGTATAAAGTGTTCCAACGGTGACTCTATACTATGAAAATAGACGACAGTCTGGCCACCATTCTTAGTAATAAGCAAGCGCTAATGCCAAGTTCCATAATGTCAATTTTGGTCAAATTAATGATGGCTTTTAGCAACTGGAGTACTGTGATTTATTGAACTTTCTCGATACTAACATATCTTTGGTTGACAGCATTTTACGTAATGTCACAAATGTTTGGCCCAAACAAAGTAGTTTGATAAAAAACCTCAAATGTTAATAGTCAATGGTAATAGTGTCTGTGTGATCGCTATAGCTCCTTGTTACTACTTAAATAGGGAACATGAATGACATGATGACAATGGGGATTAGGGTACATTGTATCATGCCATCTTTTCACCCAGCTGTTGTTAAAGCCGGAGTGCAATTCCATGGTTTTTAAAAGGACAGCGGGCTAGCGTTGAGGACAGCAGTCTGGAATTTGGAAACCTGAGAGCTTGTGTGCCGAACTCGTTATCTGTCCAAGATAATACTAAAAAAACTGCCATTTGCAAGATTTTTTTTGAATGGGGAAAAAGGCTAGAATGTACTTGCCATAGTGTATCCATGCATTTAAATGTGGTTTCTCAACCAGTTAAAAGGATATTATTATTTATATCATTAGAGGCTACACAGAACCAGGTAAAAAAGAATACATGGGGAGCGACCGGTGCAAAGTACGTAGGGCTGGGGCTAACAACTGCTTAGGACAGATGTAGGAGAGAAGTCTTGCCTACTCTTCATAAAGTCATTTTTTTCTGTTGTTTTCCTTGGTTTATTTGTATTTTGTTTTTTAAAATATGAGGCTCCAATAAATCTTCTCATTCGGGGTTCTCATAAACCTACAACCATCCCTGTAACATAACTGTTGTGGGACCTATTCCAAATTACAAATGAAATTTAAAAAAAAAAAATATATATATATATATATATATATATAAAAAAAATTAGTTGCTAAAATAGTCTTATTTTTATTAACTGCTAATTATGTTCTGCAATAGGATAAAATCATACGAGGAACCTGCTCAGAACGGCTAACAAGCCATTGGCAGTGGGGATGTAGTTAAAGAGGAGTACATCAACAGTAATCAGTCTGTTATTATGTATATATGCCTGATATACATTCACATCAATTTGAGGGTGGGTTGACGGGTATCAAGAATATGAAGGTGTAAAAGCAAATCTATTCTTAGTAATAAAGGAACTGCTGTGCAAGATGAATAAGGGCTACTTGTGACAATGTGACAGGGCTCAAGCAGAGATTCAGGGGTGAAGGTCAGGATAATATAGTTGTTGGCTATAGAATGTTTACTGTATACTCCCTACTATAGACAGCCCCTTATAGATACATATTCAAGTATAATTCGACTCATATGAGCAAGGTACCCTTGCTCACTGGTTTCCTGTACCAGAAACTAGAATGGCCACCACTATGTGGATGCTAAGCAGCACAGAGTAATAAGTTGGCGCTTAATAACTAAATAACATGACCTTAAAAATTATTTTCTCATGAGAAAACCGGTTTGGAGTTGTAAGTTTTCTCTGTCTATCAGCATTTATGAGTTTTATGTGGCTTTTTAAATAGTCTGCGAATTTGTCAAGCCATTATATTAGAAGCCAGTAGAACTGCCACAATTATTTAAAAACACAACTGACTACTTAGTTTGTTTTCTTAAGGTTTAAATACGATTGTACGTTTAGCATTAGTCCAAGCTTTGATGCATAAGTAAAGGAATCTTCGTAACATCCCCGGCAAAGTTGAATACTGAATATTTACTTGTCACTTTAAATCCAGTACAGAATGTGGTTCTGTTAAATCAATACTACATGCATTCTCCATCCCAAAGATAGGAATCCTAACGAGGTTAATTGCACACTAAGTAATCATATACTGGTACGGGCAGATATAACTATATTAACAGTCCAATCTGTAGAAAGACTCCATTGGTTGGTATGGGGATGGGCACCAATTTATTTTTGCCCTTAAAACCCTTTTTATATATAATGCCATCATTAAATAATGCTAAGTGATGGTTAAAAAGAACAGGAAGAGATGTATTCACTCCAATTAACTTTATATAGATTAACATGACATATACACAAAATAGTTACCTAACACACGGCAATGGAGAGATTACCTGGCTTGGTCAAGGGGTGGACAACCACAACTGATGTCGGCCTTTGCATATTTCCACGTAGGTGTACCACATTTTTGGTGTTTTTCTTATCCATTCTTGTTATGGATGGCTGAAGCCAGTCTGTGATCCAGATATGATCCTCAAAAACCGCAATAGCAAAGGGGTGCCCTGAAAAATAGATCCACAGCTAAACCAATGCATCAACAACACGTACATACTACTAAAAACAGACCTAACCCATTGAAATTGTTGGTTGGCAACAAAAAAATAAAACATTGTATATGCTGCCAAAAAACCCCAGACGTTTGAAGGTAATATTGGGTACAAAAAACGTGCAGACAGAGTCATTTATTCCAGGGGGTTCTGATGAACTTGAGGTATCCAAGTATCCTGATGTTTGCAGCTCTCAATGCCTAAAGTTCAATATCCCTGCCTTAAACAAACCTCTTTACAGTAAAATAAAGAGAAACCATTAAAGAAGCAGACATCGAGCATATTTGCATCAATTATTTTTTAATTATTATTTATTTATTTGTATGAAGACATAATATTCGGCAGAGCTTAGTATGGGTAAACAGGACAAAATAAGCACACATAACAATTTAAGTTTACAGAAACAAAAGGTAAGGTGGGCTCTTGTCTAATGAGCTTACAATCTAGAAGAAGGTAGGGGTATATTACAGAAGAGGTCAGCGTGCATGTTTGAGGCGGACCAGCCACACAATTGAATTTCAGTTTAAACAGTGTTTTTACTATATTACTAGACAAATGTACAGACTGAGGAGCATGAAGATGTGGTGGAAGACCCCCACCAGCAGGAGTAAGGCTAGATAAGGGGGAGCAGTGGTTTTAGGGGGGAGGGGAACTAAACTGATGGTTGATTGACTTCCATAAAGAAGTGGATCTCAATGTATTTTTTAAGGACTGAAGGGGAAAATCAAAGAAACTACAGGAGGGCATTCTAAGAGATAGGGGCAGTCTTTGAAAAGCCTTGCAGGTGAGCATGAGAGGTAGCGATTCTAACAGATGACATTGAAAATCGTCAGCAGCAGATATTTGCTGTATATAAATATATACTGTATTTGCATTTTTTTAAGATTCAAATCATTTTTTCTGTTTAAAAAAACAAAATATTAAGACTATCCCAAAACCTCACCTACTTCATTCTGGGAAATCGTGCGTCGTCCTGAGCCATCCAGATGGGACGATTCAATGACAGATCTCTTGGTGTCACACCAATACAGCCGACTGGAGAGGAACTCAACCGTAATCCCACTGGGCCACACCAGGTCGGTGCTAAATAAGACCACCCTTTCAGATCCTTCCAGATTTGAGCTTTCTATTCGGGGTGAGGTTCCTATATCAGTCCAAAACAATTTCCTAAATGAAATAAACAATGATATATAAAATACTTGATGTTTTAGGAATATGGCTGCATTCTCGAACACTGTAAAATGAATTTTAGTTTGCTTCTATGGAAGAAGTTTGGGGCCATTTTTTTCCACACATAAATTTTGCAGAGATTCTTGAATATAATAACCAAACTTTTAAGCTAACAAGTGTCGCTGGGAAACATGGTATCAGTATCAGCTTCATTTCTGCATTTGTCAATGTGATTGGGTGAAAATGCCCTTATTAACGCATAATAAGTCTGGGTTGATTAATTGCCACAAACCATACATGTTTTTGGAAACAATTAAAGTAGTATATATCTTATATAATTACTTCTTACTTAGCCATGGGATGGACAGCAATTCCTCTTGGCTGATATGATCTGTTTTCCTGAATAATGTTCTCTCTGTTTTTCCCATTCAGATCACTCCTTTCAATTGATGATTTTCTGTTTGCGTTAAATGATACAATTGATCAGTCAGTGTACACATATTATAAAACAAACATAAATAATATATAAAACCCGTATTCATTGTATGAAATACTCATGGCGGAAGAGACAGTGGCTTCAGCAAGTTACATTATGTCTATGGTTTGGGATGAACACCTTGCCATGTTCTCAGCATGTGTTAAATGTCATTAAAACATGCTAATGTGATGCTTAGTGGCCTTTTGTGGTTAATGCGATTATAACTGCATTGGCGTGTGACATTGGCAGTCCCAATTTCTCTTTATGGAATTTGTATGTCATGGGCATACTCTACTTTAGCTAAAAGGCACAATGGATCAAAAATTGGTTGCCGTCAATAGTTGGAAGTATCGATTAGTATAATTTAATATATTATTACTTTCTCACAAATAGTTAGAAGTGCCGGTTAATATAAATTATTATATTGCTACTTTCTCACAAATAGTTGGAAGTAAGCTATGATAAAAAATAATCACTACGTATTTCGGGCGCCATGTCCCGTACCTGCAATGTAAGTCTTGACACGCTTTACTGATTTTAACTTGTCAAGTGAGATATAAACATAACTTTACTCTTTCAGTGTGAACCTTGTACATGTCGTATGTGGTTGGCAAAAACGGTCAGGAATAGTGCAGTGGAGGCTACTGGCAGCCATGTTACCCCCTCCCAGTGGAAGCCTCACTCATTTAACTGTAGGCATTAGAGGAAAGCCTTGTGTTCACAGTTAAATGTGCAGGCTCCCTCTTGGAAGAAAAGATTAGTAGATTAGTCGCAGACAAATCAGTAGCTTCACCAATAGTAAAAGTTGCATGTGATAACTGCCTTTAGCGATAGTCCAATGGAGCAGGCAGCCTAATATGGCAGCTTGCTATCCTGGAAACGCATCGCGGGGAAAAACAAGTATTTAGTGTTGGCCAGATAGCTACCACTCCCTCCGGAGACCCCTCATCTACACCCTACTTAGCTTGACATGCCACACAAAAGACTGCAAAGCTTTTAATCAGCCCTGTCACTTTTTCACAATACATTATTTTTTGGCTTTCATGGTGTTCTGCTACCAACATTTCTGGCATTTTTGGCATAGAACTGCTACATATCATAACTTTGTTTCATTGCATTTCCTTCCTTAAAAACAAGAATGCGGGTAAAAGCCCGATGAACAGGTTTAAGAACATCTCACAGAAATCAACTTATTGGAAGGGTTTGGAAACATAATCTGAATATAGTGATTTAGCTTGAACACTTACGAAGAGTCATCTGCTTACATCTACTTTTATTTTATTTTATTTTCTATTTCATTATGCTTTGATGGAATGTAACAACAACTGGCAAACGGCTGACTTAATTGCAAATATTGGTTACACTCAAATTATTACATTCTTGTTTTTGATAACTAGATAATAAATAATCAAATCACATTTACAACAATCATGGCTGTCTCAGATCATATAAAATGTAAAAAGCAAATTTTACAAGATATAGCATCAACTCAAAAACAAATGCATATACATACCCCCTGTCGGTCCAGTACATTTTTCTGTTGATAGCATCAATGCAAAGACCCTCTGGCATTTCCAAAGTTTCAGAAATAATCTTTTCACGGTAACTGCCATCAATATTTGCACTCTCTATCCACTTCAGAGCTGTGTGTGCAAAGTAAATCTAAGAATAAAAATTGTGCGGATATATAACATGTGAAATTGCGCATTGTAGGTTCAACAATTAGTTGTTAATTCGCTGCATCTCATTTTGGAATATTCCTTATGACTAATTAATTGTTTACGTAAAACATGGTTGATTTGTGTGCGAAGCCATCAGATTAGTGGACACTGAGAAGCACAATTGCAACAAGTTTGGTGGCCAGAATATAAATTACCAAAGTGTTTACCAATATATTCTGATACATCATTGTTCCATTCCCATTTTTTTTTGGGATACAGAAACGTGTGTACATTTGTTATTGTATAGATGGAAATAAAGAAAATTAAAAAAAGAAAAGAATGTTTTCGACAAAAAAATACAGTCTTCCTTGTATTATATTGGCTAGTTTGATAATATCAGATAGGAGCACCCTCTTGTGGTCAGTAAACATCACTACACCGGCAGCAACAACTGATGTTTTGAGATTAAAGATATGTATGCTACATTACATTCCATATTACATTTATTTATAAAGTGCTGTCAGATTCTGCAGCGCTGTTACAGTCAGTAGAACAATTTAGAAACACATACAATAAAAAACTGGTGCAAAGGAGATGAGGGCCCTGCTCTTGCAAGGTTACAATCTAGTCTGTGGTTGAGGGGAGAAGTGAGACATAGGAGAGGACTGCTTGGATGGGGATGAGTTTTTGAGCGGTTTTGAAAGTTGCATATGAGGCAGAAAGAAAGTTTCATTACTCAAAGTATGCAGAAACCAGGTAAGGACCCCCACCTTTTGGCTTAGGGTAGGGGTCAAGCAAAGCCAAGTGCCCCCCCGGCCCCCTGCCCCTGTAGGTGTACATGTACACACACTCACAGACACACGGTGACTCAATCTTACCTACACTTATATCAAGTCTTTAGTGCTGCTGCTGTGGGGTCACGTAACACAGCATTACATGACCCCACCGTCTCCCATGGCGGGCCAGCCTGATTTGTGCCAGAACTGCGTACCAAGTTTAATCAACCAACATAAGTGCCAGACGTTATTAAAGCTCTTGTGGCTGTATAGAAGCAAATCAGCGTAGCAAGATAAGTGGAGTTATAGGGAAAAAAGAGAGGACCAACACCTTAAAAAGGGTCATCATTTTGAAATGTGATGTTTGACAAGTAGGTGCCAGTTGAATATCACTTATCAGAAAATCCTTTATCCAAAATGATTCGAATTCTGAAATTTGTTTTCAGATGAGGGAAATTCAGATAACAGATACTCACAACTGAGAGGGGGCAGGAAAGAGGTCTGACCTCTCCTGTAGTCAGTAGATCCTTTTCGCCTTCCCCCTGCTGCCCGCTCAGTTGTTCAGGCTTCTCCCAGGGGTCCCAGAGTGCTATTGGTCCATTGTACAAACACCATATGGACAAAAATATGTAGATACAGGTAGAGTATCCCTTATCTGAAATGTTTGGGACCAGAAGTATTTCAGATAAGGGATCATTTCAGATAACGGATCTGTCTTGTTGTCTGTTGGTCAGGCTTCTCCAGAGCACTTCTACTCCCTTTTCCAGACCAGAAGTGCTCTAAGGAAGCCGAGCAACAGAGAGGAAGCCTTTTGGGTATGCGTGAGAAGCCTGGACGATGGAGCGGACACATTTATCCCAAATTATCCCTTATCCAAAATACCGTACTTTTGGTCCCAAACATTTTGGATAAGGGATACTCAACTCAATAACATCATATCTCAGCAGCCTGTTTCTTAAAGGCAGGCAGCTCCTTTTATTGTACCTTGGACCCCAAGGTGACCTGGAGAAGCGGCAGTTTCCATGTATGCTGACCATGTGCAAAAAATTGTAATGACAAATGGTGTAGAAGCAGCTGGGGGAGGCATTAAATAAGATGTGAAAGTCTCATTTGCTAAATCCAATAACCAAGGAGTGTCTGCATTGATGTGCATGCAGTAAAATATATTGGAGTCCACGCACAATTGTATTTAACATGAAAAAAGAGCTGGAGTAGATCATTAATAATACATTTCCCTTTGTTAAAAGAGCTATTTATAAAGCAGAAATAATAACAAGTGATAGATTACCCTATTGTCAACGGGGTCATAGTCAAGGGCAAAGACTCTCCCCATCTGTGAATCAAAAAGACTTCTGTGTTGCGTTCCATCAAAGTTCATACGCCGAATGTCACGTAGATTTGAGTAGATCAAGTATGGCCGTGGACCTGTACTTGGGGACAGAAAATAATTGAAAAAGTATTAATAACCTGAGTCACAGACAAAGTAGCTTTTAACAAGGGCTTTATTTAGTTTACTCTGTATGCTCTCACCTGCCTACTGAATAGAGAAGGGATGTAAAAGTGACGTCCCAAGTAATCAAATAAAAATTAAACAACTAACATTGTAACATTGTACTTTGTAAATACCTTGAAAAAAAATTTTTCTAGTAATAAGTTGAAGGTGGTATAAGTTAAGGTTATAGACACAACCCCAATATCAGGAGAATTGACTCTTTAGGGTGTAAATTCTGCAGCCATGACCTGCATAATTATTTGTTACAAAGCATGTGCAAGCAATTTGTTATTATTGTGCAAAAATGGTATGTTTCATGTATTTGCTGTTTGCTAGCTGTGCCCAATGACGTACCAAAACTTAGGCACAACGTAAATACATAGGGAGTTGTAATATTGTCAAAAACTGCAGACACTCAGAGATGACTTTTAACAGCAACTTTCTTTATTTTGTTTCTTAACACCACCATATTCCTCCTTCCATGTCCCAGCTCCCAGCAAGCTAATCCCACACTTCCTGTTCCTGTCCAGAGTCCTCTTCCCTTAAAGGGAAAGAGATGCTTACTGTATGTTACATCACCCCCTTTTTTTAAAAAAAAAACAAAAAACAAAAAAAAACTTTTGAAACATAAACATTACAACATTACGATTATTGGAAGGTTAATAATCCCCAAATAGGATTTAAATTATCATTACTATGCCTCCTCAATTAATCTTGATGGGGCTCTTCTTTCCCTCACAGGATAGCGTCTTGTATGGCTGAGACCATCGTTTTCCAATGAACTATTTATGTCCTTTGGAGCATTACTGTGTGCAGTAACAGCTTCGCCGGTCTGATGTGGTTCAACAACATTTGCTGTAGGTATAGTTTTGAAGTGTGAAGCATTTCTAGTTATGGAGTGTCCATCTCGCTCCGCTGTAACCATGCTTCCTTTTCTGGCAGTTACATAGTATTCTGCTGGGTCATACACTGGAGTCGTCTTATTATGCGGCCTTTGACGTACAACAACTTTATCACCCCTGTGAAGAGAAGATGGCTGGGCATGACGTCTCTTGTCTGCATACCGTTTCATTTTCTCCTTGTTATGCATATCTGTTGATCTTACAGTAGATTTATCTGGTAGTGTATGTGTAGCCACATCAGGAATACGAATGCGAGGGGTTCTGTTAAAAAGTAGTTGTGCAGGAGCAGCATTAGTTGTTGAATGTGGTACATTTCTGTAGTTGCGCAGGAATCTGTACAGTGCCTGCTTCAATGGTATATGCTCCAAATGAGCTGCTTTAATTCTCTTCCCTAACGTGCGCATAAATCTTTCTACGATTCCATTTGCTTGTGGCCAGCAGGGTGTTATCTTTCTGTGAGTGAATCCAAGATATTCTGAAAACTGTACAAACGTATGGCTATTAAATGGAGGCCCATTATCCGTTTTGACTACTCTTGGAATGCCAAATGATGAGAAAATATTGTCTAACTCCGGTATGATACTAGAAGCTGAGGTTGACGTGATGAATGCAATCGCAGGAAATCTTGAATATTCATCAATAGTCACCAAAATGTATTGACCATTAGGCAGCGGCCCATAGATATCAACTGCAATTTCCTCCCAGACAGTTTTAGGTAGAGGAGACATTTGTAAAGGTTCCGACTTTGAGGAATGGGTAACTAGCTGACATGTGGAGCAATGTTTTATAGTGTTTTCAACCAATTGATCCATGCTTGGAAACCATACTTTTTCCCGGAGAAGTTTTTTTGTACCCACAATTCCCAGATGGCCTTCATGAGCAATTTGTATCACTAAGTGGCGTAAAGCCTTAGGAACAACCAGCTTGGTGCCTCGGAGAATGAGACGCTCCTCTGTGACTGACAGCTCTGCCCTTACATTGGAGAATGATTTCAGTTCCTTGAGATTTATTTCAGGATCTGGAAATTTTGTTCTTTGAATTTCATGCCATTTTCCGTTCTGTAAGATGTGGATTAAGGCACACAGTGTCTTATCATTTGTAGTCGCCGCCACAAACTGAGCAGCTGAAAGTGCCTTTGGTATTGCATGAGTTGTGACAAAGTTGATATAGTCTTCAGTAGACCAATGAGTAGGTTGATTCACTTCTGTGGGATGTCTTGAAATGTAGTCAGCTGGATTGCTGTATTTTCCAGGTCTATGAACAATTTTGTAATTATAGCCTTGTAGTCGCAGACCCCACCGTTCAATCCTTGCAGGCATTTTGGCTCGTGGATTTCCAAAAATGGTAAGTAAAGCCTGGTGGTCTGTTACAATGGTGAAAGGAGCTCCATAGAGAAACAGATGAAAATGCTCACATCCCCAGACAACTGCTAAGCTTTCTTTTTCAGGCTGAGAATATTTTTTTTCTGTGCTAGTTAAGCTTTTACTGGCATAGGAAATAATGAATGGATCAGACTTGTTAGCTTTATATTGCACTAGGATAGCTCCCAGTCCCACTGGACTTGCATCCACAATCAATTCAGTGCGTAAATCTGGATCAAAATAAGCCATTGTTGTTGTCGAACAGAGTTCACTTTTAATAGCATCAAAAGAGACTTGGCATTCTTGAGACCATTTGAAGTCACAGCTCTGTTTGGTGAGTTCTCGTAATGGTGCACTAATTGTGGAAAAGTTTTCAATGTATCTAGCACAGTAGCTGGACATGCCAAGAAAGGAACGAACTTCACTGACATTCTGAGGAACTGAGGCCATTTTGATTGCCTGTACCTTATTTGGATCAGGCTGCATTCCAGCTGCCGAGAAGATGTGACCATAGAACTCCAAGGAAGTTTTGTTAAATTCACATTTCTGTTTATTCAAGGTAAGACCCTGAGATGATAAACACTCAAAAACAGCACGTAATGCACAATTGTGTTCAACCTGGGTTCTACCAAATACTAGAATGTCATCACTGTAGTTGAAAACATTGGGAATATGATGAATTACATTCCTTATAGCATCTTGAAAGATTTCTGCAGCAGAACAAACCCCAAATGTTAACCGTTTATATCTTCTGAGGCCTAAATGTGTAGAGAATGTTGTCAGGTATCTGGATTCCGGGCTCAATTCCAGCTGATGGTAACCCTTATTAAGGTCCAGTCTTGAAAATACAGTTGCGCCATTTAGCAGATGGATAATGTCATGTATTGTGGGAGAGATGTGTCTTTCCCGCTGAATGGCAACGTTTGGAAGGCGCATGTCAACACAAAGTCTCACCTTGTCAGGAAATTTTGGTTTCGGAACTACCACAATTGGAGAAACCCATGGAGTGGGACCAGTGACACATTCAATGATGTCTTGCTCTTCTAAACTTTGGAGTTCTTCTTCTACTTTTTGTCTCAGATGAAATGGAATTCGCCGATGAGCTTGTGCAACTGGGCGAATGTTCTCATCCACATGAAGATGTACCTGAAAGTCTTTCAATTTTCCAAGGCCACTGAACAAAGGAGAAAATTCATTTAGCATATGTTGTACATCCTTGTCATCGGGTTCAACTATCGTATGAACGATCTGGATGAGACCCAGATTCATGGCGGTATGGTAACTAAGAAGACAGCCTCCAGATCCTTGTAAGATGTAAAAATTTGTCCTCTGACTTTTATCCTTGTAACTAATGTCAGCATCAAATTTTCCCATGGTAGGTAGTGGGGTTTGTGAACCGTATGGGAAGATTTTAGTGTGAACACTTTCCAGAACAGGCTTCAATTTCAATAGTTCATATGTGTCACTGTCTAAGATATTCACTGATGCTCCAGTGTCAATAGTAAATGCAATGTCAGTGCTGAATAAAGTGAGTGTAACACTAGGAGACTGTGCAGATTTACCAGTGGAAGTAATGAAAACATAGTCACCCGTCGTGGTGGAAATCTCCTCTGCCTCTTCATGCAACATTTGCACATTAGCTTTGTGTGCTGAGCTGAACGAAGTCTTGGTATTTGTTGATTTGCAGACAGCAGCAAAATGGTTCTCCTTCCCACATTTACTGCATGTTTGGCCTAAAGCTGGACATTTATTTATATGAGGAAAGTTCTTCCCACATCTGTAACATGTTTTATTCCGTTTTGTGCGGATGTCAGGTGTAATTTTATGTCGCATCTGATGCACATGTGAATCAGGTTCCTTTTCTATTGAAGCTGCTTGATAATCTGCAATTTCTATGGCACAAGCCATTTTAAGAAGGTCAGGCAGAGTATAGTCTTGCTGTAATGCTTTGCGGCGTATAGTAGATGATGTGCAAGATACAATAACTTGTGTGATAATTTCATCATCAACATCAGCAAAAGCACATCCTTGGGCCAGGTCTTTTAAGCGTGTGACATATGTGTCCATGGATTCTTCTGGAAGTTGCTTAGTAATCCTAAATTTGTATCTCTCATATCTGATGTTCTGTCTAGGGTTGAAATAATCTGTTAAGGCTTTGGAGCAGCCACAGTATGTATCAGTATCTGCAGCAGATAGTGTGCTGAATATGTCATATACCTCTGTGCCAGCATAGTGTAGTAATAAAGCTCTTTTTCTTTTATCATCTTTTATGTCCATAGCATCCAGAAAGTTGTCAAATCTAGTAAGCCATTTCTTCCAGTTATGAGCCAGGTTATTAACATCAGTTGTATCAAACTTTGGGAACATGTGCAGGGAATCTGCCATCTTAGCTGTGCTCACCAGTGTGCAGCAGAATAGTGTCTGTGTGCAGCAGGTCTCCAATTCTTCTCCTCGTCGCCAGTTGTAATATTGTCAAAAACTGCAGACACTCAGAGATGACTTTTAACAGCAACTTTCTTTATTTTGTTTCTTAACACCACCATATTCCTCCTTCCATGTCCCAGCTCCCAGCAAGCTAATCCCACACTTCCTGTTCCTGTCCAGAGTCCTCTTCCCTTAAAGGGAAAGAGATGCTTACTGTATGTTACAGGAGTGAGCTCAACAAAGCTTGCAGGGGGTCCTTATATTGTGTAATGCCACTGTATCTACTGGCCAATGGTAACTAATAGGTAGGTCTCCATCTTTTGGACTCCAGCAATTTCCAGCAATCATGGAAGTTATAGCTCTACAATATCCAGACATCCCTGTTGAAGCCTAAGAATAAGTTACTGACCTAACGCCAGACAGCGCTTCTTATCCGGCTGCAGCTTGTACCCAGGATAGCAGTCGCATTCCCATAGGCCAGGTCTCAATGTGACACATATCTGACTGCAGCCACCATTATCTGGCGAAGAACAGCCTGAAAAAGAATCACACATTTAGTCTACAAATACTGACACTAAGGAGTTACCATTTACCCCCTTATAGTTAAAGTTTTCCCCTTTCCTTAAGACTCCAAATGGAGGATAATTAATTAACACATTAAATTATTGTCTGCTAAACTTTGGCATAATTCACGTTGAAATCATCATGAACCATGGGTGGCACAAGCTAAAATGTCTAGAATAAGAATAAGCATCCAACACCCATTTCTTGGTTTCCACTAGTACTATTGGTTTCAAGGCTATCAGGAGCATTTTGTAAATTTTGTGGATTTTTTAAGAATAGCTGCAGCTTTGGATGAAAAGACTAATTGACAACTGCATCACCTACAGGCCTAGACTGGGCATCTGGCACACTGGGCAAATGCCAGGTTCCCTACTGTTCCCTACTAACCCAATCCAATTCCAGATATAAAAGTCATTGTTGAAGCCGTTGTAGTTGATTTCCATATACCTGTACACGTTTTTCCATCATCTGCGAGCACCGAACCTTCTGGGCAGTAGCACGTGGGCCCTCCAGATGTTTCTATGCATCCATGGCTACAGTCACTAGGATTCATGCAAGGATTGTAATCTATAAGAATAAAAACAAAACTTCTTAGAAGCCGCCACATCTATCTAAAAATGCATACGTTAGCAAAGAACTTTCAGTGCCTCGTATTAATCTCACTTCTGACATGTTTTTTATTTGAGTTAGAATTTTGTTCTTTTTTTACTGGTAAAATAATTAACAACATACCTATGAACATTACCAAAATTAAGCACAAATTTAATGTGATAAGTACTTTAAAATATCCTTGTTTTTTTTTTTTTGGGGGGGGGATTCCTTTTTGCCTAATTCAAAAAGCGTATTGCTAAAGACATTATGACCAGGTGGTAGCAGAGGTAGAAATGAACAAGAAATGTTCCACATGTGACATGGTATATCGTGACCCAACATCTACACCCATTTCATGTCTTTTTTATGAGGAGGTCGCCACTGTATTTACTAACAACAAGAGTACTACCTGAAAGCTTCTAGTCTTTAACCTGCCTAATAGATTATGAAGATGGTATCCATAGAGTACATGACTCTGGACATAGTCTAGACCAGTGGTTCTCAACCTTCCTAATGCCACCACCCTTTAATACAGTTCCTCATGTTGTGGTGACCCCCAACCATAAAATTATGTAATTATATATTGTGAAATATGTGTTTTCCGATGGTCTTAGGCGACCCTTTCACAAAGGGGTCGCGACCCACAGGTTGAGAACCGCTGGTCTAGACTAACCTAAAATCCTGAGAGGTTACCACTTATTACTCTTAAGATATCACGGGCAATTAAAAATATTTACTTGGTAAATAATGTAGGAACACCAAAAAAAGGTATTTATTTAGTTATGCAGCAACAGGTTTGTTAATGATTCAGCACAAGAAGCATTTGGACTATGGCTCCATCATCTAACGTAGAATGAAAGCAGCTCACTAATGCTGGAAACCAGCTTGCCCAGAAACGATAACTAGGAGCCAAAGATGACAGTAATTCAGTTATCATTAAACACAAGTAGACACTTCTAAGTGATTTCATTCGGATGCCTGAGGTTTTTGGTGTTTTAGTTCCAAACAAATATACGGTACTCGTACCTTCCCTGGTCTTTTTTCCCTTTTGTACATTAAGCGGCTACTTTATAACAATTCATTAGATAATGTTAGTGGTATAGTAGACATGGCTTGGAATGGCAGTGAGTTTTTTTCTGTTGCTGATGTATACACTTTAGGTTTTATTGTTGTTATTGTTTTGTCTTTGTAGTTATACGAGGCAGTTTCTAATTTATTAACAGGATGAACCTTTCAACACATCCATCTCTTTGTGCAAGACTGGCTGCTTTTGTGAGCTTCTCATTTTAGATGTGGCATCATCATATATCTGATGCTACTGTTACTAATTCATTTTCATGTAACAGACATTTAATAAAAATGAAAGGCAAATCTTTTTTTCTTGGAAATACCTTCATTTGCTATGTCTACTGCAACTACCCATTAACATTCTGATTGACAACTTTAAAATATTCCTGTACATTTAAACAAACGGCAATTAATATAACCGCCCAGTAAAAGACAATCATAATGACTCTACAGCTTTGAACTAATTTGTTAAGTAATAAAAACTACAGTTATTGGGGGAGTGCAGCTGTATACTTACGGCTATTTAAAACAAAAAGCTTAATTATGAACACAAACATGTCCGCTGAATGATTCATAATGGGGTGTTTCGCCAAAAACAAGAAACTCCAACTTACTTAAAAATATTTAAGCCTTAGGGATATGAGAGGATATTTTAACAATGGCACAGTATCCTAAATTGGGATAAACATCTACAGATCAAAGTGCTTTTTTACAAGATAGTAACTGGTACTTGGGGTCATCCTATAGTAATCCATATTAGGAACTGGATTCCCAGAATGTTATGTGCAAATTATCAGATTAAAGTATATAAACCCAATTTGTGAAAAAATGGAATTATTACTAACAATATTTATTTTTTTACAGTTGTAGATTACAGATTACTGTGGTGGCCCAAAGACCTTAAAATCACAATCGACTCCTATTATTTTGGATTCCTATAATAGCTTCAGCTAGACCTTGAGATGTATATCTTCATGTCTGGGAAGGAAGGTTGCAGAAGTGATGGTGTTAGAATGGTCTGACAGAATTCAACGAAGACAAAAAATACTCCCCCCCCCACAAAATCTGGTAATTGAACTAAATCTCCCCATTAGGACAACCCAGAAGTAATTTGCCTCCTTGCCCCCGATGTGAGTCATCAAGACATGGTGAGGATGGTGCATCAGTATCATTCACCCTATGAAGAGTAGCTAAAATATTCAGAAATAATAGCAGGCAGATACACATCAGAAAAAGTCACAAGAGGAAAGGGAAAAATAAAAATTGATCTCATATGACCCAGTACGTGAAGCACATATAACTAGCACACACTGTATAAGCAAAGAAAGGTTTAAGGAGATATAGTGGCTAGACTTGTCTATTCAGATTCAGATTTTAATGAAATTTGCAGATTTCGTCAATTTGTATGAATCTCTAAGGCCAGATCCCCACGAAATGGATGAAAACGAAGCAAAAAGCTATGAATTTTCATCTTCTCTGCAGATTGCTTTCACTTCAGTGTCTTGCAGCTTTGCTTCTGTGTCTCAAATCTTCTTGTTTTTCTCTTTTCTCTCTTCATTCTTCCGGTGACGTCCTCTCCCAAGATTGGAGGATCAGGGGAGAGGACATCACTGAAACATTTTGTGCTACTAAAACCTGGTGGGAACTTCCACCAAAATGGCAGAGCTTGCAATGATTGGAGGAGGGTGGGCAGAGGACGTCACCGGAAGCTCTGCCATTGTGCTATACAATAACCTCTTCTAAGCTTCCACCGAAATGGCAAAGCTTCCGGTGACATCCTCTCCCCTGATTGGAGGATGGGTGGGAGAGGATGTCACTGGAAGTGCCATTTTTATTTTATGCATGAGAGACTGAATGAAAACCAGAGAGTAAAAGTCTGAGAGAGAGTAAATGTGGGCGTCGGACAACAAATTTCATTCCTGAATTTAAAATGGCCCCTGATTTTTGTCTAAAGCAAAATGGGCATGTGCGAATGGGCCAAAACGAACAGGGCCCATATGCACATGTATACTAGTTGTACATGTCTATTAGTGGCCTTCATCAGGTAAAAAAAATGATTGTAAACTGTTGTTTCAGTATATTTTGTAATATAAGCAGAACACTAAAATCTTTAAATATTAACTATTGTTTTTCAATACTTACAGTGGCACGTTTTGCTGTCAGAAAGTAGGATATAACCTCTAGGACAGGTACAATAATAAGACCCTGGGATATTTTCACAGCCGAGCGTGCACCCATGGTTCCACATGGCACATTCATTAGTATCTAGAGAAGGAGAACAATAATAATCATATAATCACAGACATCACATTAGCATTCCCCATTATGTAAAAATAGCAGTGCCTCTCAGGATTATTTTTTTTCTATAAAATGTAACTCACTCTGTAAACTGTAAATATTTACCTATAACACATATTGATGAAAACAAAATTAACTCAATGATGCCTTTTTTTATCTAGTGTAGTTAATACACTTTCAACCAGTGTATTACTTCTTCCAGCAAATACCATCCTTTGAACGTCTTCACCTTAATAATCTTTATAGTTTTGATTTAGGTGCAAGCTCATGTTGCTGTTGTATATGTTTTGCTAGGTGATTACTCAGGATCATGAAATAAAAGCTTTGTCCATGACTAGCTGAATATAGCAGGAGGTGCCTGGTTTTGATCTTAATACCTTCACAGTGTTTCCCATCTGCGGAGAGTGCAAAGCCTTCCGCACACTTGCACTGCTGTCGGCCAGCAACCTTCACACAAACTGCTGAGCAAGCATTATTTGCCAAACTGCAAGACCTGGACACTGAAACCATAAAACACATAATTTTATAAAACCGAATGAAGATATTGAGAGCATGTTATTCATGGATAGCAAACCCATTAAATACAGTGTATTATGCCAGAGAGTTCAAACCTCATATCTTATCCAGTCTTTGGTCAAGTCTTTGTCAGGATAGCCATATTCCTAACCCATGTATGCTTTAGTTCCCTTATTGTATTAACCTGTAGCATGGAGTTCGCTATAGTTAGTTATCACATATTTTTTGATTGGCTTCATCTGTTCCAGTCTGTTTATTGCCTCTAGAGCGTGATTAGTCTAAATGTTCAAAAAAGCAAGGTTGACTTCCAGTAAGAAAGTTTTAGAATTTTACCTATGCATTGTGCTTCGCAAAATAACTATAGCATACACATAGCTGTGAATGCTTCTGGAACCAGTGAGCGTACATTGCAGTATAGAACCTGTGAGTGCACGTTGCAGTATAGAACCTGTGAGTGCATGTTGCAGTATAGAACCTGTGAGTGCACATTGCAGTATAGAACCTGTGAGTGCACGTTGCAGTATAGAACCTGTGAGTGCGCGTTGCAGTATAGAACCTGTGAGTGCACATTGCAGTATAGAACCTGTGAGTGCGCGTTGCAGTATAGAACCTGTGAGTGCACGTTGCAGTATAGAACCTGTGAGTGCGCGTTGCAGTATAGAACCTGTGAGTGCGCGTTGCAGTATAGAACCTGTGAGTGCACGTTGCAGTATAGAACCTGTGAGTGCGTGTTGCAGTAGAACCTGTGAGTGGGTTGTATGCACTGCAGTAGCATCTGCGAGCGTGCCTTGCAAAAGAACCTGCGATCTTACTCCTTGACCACACGGCAAGGACTACTTATAGCTAAAAAAAAAAAAGAGGAAACTTTTGTGTTCTTATGGCCCTCTTTACCACAGGGCAAAAGGGACAGCTGCCAAGGGCCTGAAGATTCTCCCAGCCCTATGAAAGTTAAATACTGCTCTGTCTAATCTTATTATATATGCAGGTGATGTATATGTGCATATAAAATATTTAAATCCCAGACGCTTTCTTGATGAGTTTTGTTGTGCTGTGTAGTGTGGAGGGATGTGTAGCAGTATAGCAGATGTTTGTGCCATGATTTGAAGGACCATTGATGTCATGATGGTCCTTCAAATCTATCACATTTGTCTTTGTAGGGGGTTAATGAAAAAGCAGGTGAAAACATGAGGTTTCTACATGAACTTCCATGGGTGCATTGCTTTACCTTTTCTCTAGCACTTTGAAGCACAATATGTTTCTCACCCTTACATCACAATTTAGCAATTAAAAGTGATTGACAGTTATTATTATGACATGACATGACATGACTACATTGAACTGTTTTTATATCCAAATTGTTGACTCACCAAAACTATCAGAGGTATCAGAAGTAGATGAATATTGTAGTGCTGGCACCACTTTTATATGCCCAATTTCTAAAACGGATGGAAATGGTTGTAAAATGATGGTAACAGTGTCCTTTCCCGTATGTTTCTCAATTCTTCGGATGGAACCAGATTTCCACTCTGAATAGTAGACATGATCAGAGAAAAGTGAAAGCCCAAAAATGCTTTGTCTTGAAGAACTAAGAAACGGAAAGGGAAATATTTACAAAATATTCAAAGTGCTTGGATTATTTGCATATATTAAATACACATTATACAGTATATAATGCTCTGTTCACACGTGGCTATCCAGAAAACTATGGTGAAAAATACTTCCCAACTTCCCAAGGAGTCATGTTGACAACATCATTAATAATTAAGCATTTTCAAGACTGTGGTAACATATCATAAACTGGACACATTTTGGGAGTTTTCACATTACAGATGAAAGCTAGCATCTCTTACAAATTTTTATCCTGAAGTTTTTTGTTTTTTATTCTTGACACAAATTATTATTTTCTGCAATTATCTGAATGAGTATGTAGCCTATTATTAGGAGCAGCTAGCATAACTGATTGGGTTTATTCACTAAGAAGCTGAGTGGTCAGTTGAGATAACTTGATTGACCAGACGAAACCGAGATAGCATGTTCTTGCATGCTAACATTAAAAAAAAAACTTGATTTTCGGGCCCACACATGAAACTTAAAAAAAATTAACATCCCCACATCATCTATTTATATATAGTCAATAAATAACTACTCATGTAAGAATAAAAATAAGACCCCTATTGACCCAGTGACGTATTCTGACCTGGGCCAACTATGCCTAGGGTGACAGGTCCAGGGGGGCGGTAGCCCCTCTTCTGCATAATAGGGAGCCTCGGGGCCAGTCATATCCCAATAGTAGTAAGGACAGGGGCACGGAGAGTGAGGCAGGGGTTGCTGCCCTGGGTTAGGCCTAGGGCATTGCCGAAGGTAAATATGTCACTTTATTGACCATCCCTCAGAGTAAGGATGGAGGAGTCCATGTCTTTTAAGTACTTTAACCACCACCCTCTCACTCCAATGGTCAGGGGGGCTGAAGGCATAGAGGTCCCAATTTTTTTTGTAAATTTTAACCTTCTTGTCCCACTGGGCACAGGGTGGGCTTGAGGAGGAGGTTCAGGACAGGCTGTTTTCCTTCCATAGTTTATATTGTTATTAATAACTTCACTTGCAGCTTAGTGAATATACCTCATTGTGGTTATAGTGAAAATTAATAATTACATTTAAAAAATGTGACTCCTGCACAATGATTGAAAAGTGGCCCCAAAAGTGGTCCAATAACCATACCAATGAATTCCATTCTATGGTGATAAGACCACTATTCAAACTTTGCAACAGAGAGAGTGAAAAACATCTAGCAGAATTTACAATTGCAATGTTTTAGCCCAAAAGTAAGGCATACAATTCCTGATGTTTATATATACATTATTGTGTAGAACGATACACTAACGATACGATACACTCACATTACGACAAACATTCTGAGCACCAACAAAAGTGGGACAAACATTCTGAGCACCTACAAAAGTGGGACTTCCATGGAGGAAAGAGGGGTGGAGGGATTCAGGATTCTCAAAGAAGGACTGTCTCTGCTAAACAAGGACACTTGAGAGAAATACAAGACCTCTGACTCAGTAATGGACCCTCATGGATGTTGTGCACTCTGTGTCTTCTTTCACATCCATTCAATGAGACATATTTTGATTTAGAAATATGACCAGACTTACTGTCCTAAATACTTTACTGTAGTTGTTGATTCTCCATTGTAAGTGCAAGACCAAATGTTTAAATCCCCAGTTTCCCTTTTAAATGTGATCCAGTAGATCTTCTTGTCCGTTAGATCCAGTGTCAGGCTCTTTATTTCACCCGCCATTTCAATAACAGATGTCACATTATTTCCACTCAGATTTGCTTTCTGTATGGTAGTCACACCCTGGGGGTCCTCAGAACACCAGAACAAACATCTGAAAAGAAGAAAATATAGTTTTACCTTTTAAGGAGTGATTCAACCTATTGCTTGGAACCTTGAACAGTGCTAGCCAAGGAGTCTAGCATTTCCTGAGTGTACACCCATTACTGTACAACGCTCATGTATGACATATCATTTAGCATGTACTGTTATTGATCATAACAACAAATACTCTAATTTAATAAAACATAGCTGAGTTTACAATTCTTTTCTCAATAATAAAATCAAACAAATGCAGCCAAGGGGGGTAGATTTAGATAAACTTATCCCTGTTATATAACAAATGACAGTCATGAGTTACAGACTATTTAAATAAAAAAATACGTCTGGAATTTATATTTGCTATTAGTTTTCTTGCTTCAAACATTCTTGGATTCTTGGATAGATATGAACCAGGGCCAGACTGGCAATCATGAGGAGACACTGACACTTTAAGGTAAGCTGATGTAAGTACGGCCAATGGCGGTATATCCATCTTAATACAAAGAGGGCAGCCGAGCATATCCAGCCACTTTTGCCCGGTGTGCCAGATGGCCAGTCCGGGTTTTATATCAACTCATTAACTATTTTCACTACCTGATACATCGATTGTCAAATAGTTAACCATGATACACGTTCTCCAATATTCAGAATGACCAGTAGGGGTCAGGTTTATTTCAAACACAGTCCGTTCAGTCATAATTTACAGTGACTTGCTATTTTACAACAAAATGTATCTATGTCTATATCTGTATTTATATATATATATAAATATAAATATATAATATATATATATTAAATGTCTTTAATTAAAGCTGACGCCTTGTATTGGGCCAACGTGAAAGCAGATGATGTTACATAAGGACCTCCGAGGTCACTTCTGAAGAATGTGATATATTTTATGTGCATGAGAGGATAGATAGACACGGTTAAATATGTAATAGTTACCTAATACCCTGCAGGAAAAATTGCGAGTGAAGCAAATTCATTAAATTGCCTGCTCACAACTTGCCACATCTTAAGACTTCATTAATTAATACCCTAGTAGCTATTCATACTTCATATATATTTATTATGTCCCTGAAAAGACAGGGATTCATCAATATGAAGAAATTGTTTTATGTATTATGACCTCCTAGCAATATTTGTTGTCTGTAAAATAAAGTAATAACCTGCAGTTAATTATAAAACAAGTTAATTGAAAATATACATAAAAGTTAATGCAAAATATAATATACCCTTCCACTGGATCAACAACAATGAAGGTGGGATTAAATAAACCTCGCAGAAGGATTCTTGATTTCTTTCTGATCATGTTCATCCATTTAATAGTTCCTCGCTGAAGGTTTGACCAAAAAATGAGATTATGAATCCAGTCCACTGCAAATCCCGCAGACCCTTTCCCTACAGCGCGCAATCTCTGGAAAAAAAGGACACAGTCAGAACCATTTTACAACCAAATTGTGTATACCGTGTTTTCACATACTTTAGAATAGTTTTGTGAGCTTTTCCTAATATGTTCCCACTTGACTAATTTCAAGTCCCTGGACCTGTCTTGGGTGCTCGTTGTATAATCAGTTTAATTATCAGGTGTTGCAGGTATGATATCTTAGCCACCAATATCAGTAACTAGGAACTGTAGATTAATGATAAACTAACTATAAGTATTATGAAAGACAGACATATCAATAACTGATACTGTAAGAAGTGGGGAAATAGTCGCAGCAAGTTCCAGGACATAATTATAATAGGGAAAAAAACATTCAAGTGTATTTCTACCTGGATCCCCTAATGCACACGATAGGTGGTCTATTACTGATTTTTGTGGACAAGATATAGACAAAAACTAAGCTAGATCTAATTGCTACCAACAGTAGATGCAAGATGCAAGGCGAGTGCTAATGCTCAAACTAATGTCTTAAATTCAACCCCTGCCCATCATTATTTTTTACTGGGACTGGACTCTGGAACGTCTCAACGCCTTATCATTTTTTTAGGTCTCTGTGAGGGATTTTCTGTCATACGGCAATAAAAGTGATAAGTATGTGATGGTCATATCTCCCTTTTAGCCATTTATGAATCCAGGTCTTATTAATAAGGTTATGAAATGAAAAGGAAAAATATAAAAAAATAATAAAAGTGCAATGTTACCTCACGCTTAGTGCCATTCAGATATATTCTTTCAATAAAACCTCTTTTACGATCAAGCCAATAAAGCCTTTGTTCCTTGCTATCAAAATCCAGCAGTACTGAAGATCCTGTTTTGGCCACTACTTTTCTGAGATGAGTCCCATCAATGTCAATGCTAAAAATGTCATTTCCATTGTTAAAGATCAAGAATGGTACAAGAGCTGAAAAAAATAGATATAATTTAATACTGAACAGATTATCTACAGAAAGCTAAATATCCCCATTAGACTTTCCCAGTAATCATTCACAAAATTGTTATATACACCCGAAGACTTGTAGCTACAGAGGGCGGCCATCTTGGCAGTACTGACATGGACATTCTTACTTTAGATGTAATAAAAGTATCCCTTACTACTACGAAGCATATTGATTATGTGTCTATTAGTGGATCTCATGCATGAACATTTTCCGTTTTAAAATAGAATTTGAACATTCTTTTGCAAAAATTATTTTAGTTTGAAGTTTATCAGTGTATTATCATCTGGCATGTTACTATTTACGTAGAATATATATATATATATATATATATATATATATATATATATATATATATATATGTGTATATAATGATTATACTATACTTCTCTGGAGACAGCTGGTGTTGCTTAAATTGTTTGTAAAGTTTGGAGAGAAGAAGCACAGCGGTGGAAGTACATTGCCACTTTTTCACACACATTTCCTACTCCATAAAGTAAAACTGTCCCTTAATTTTACATCAAATCAATACAAAATGATTACACTGACTGACGAAATAGTACAATCTCTATAGGCAGTTTTAATAAATGTATTTTGTTACAGTTTGCAAAAAGCTGTGCAGGTGACAGTCCTGATTTACATTATTATCTGATTTGTACCACTACACCGATCAATATAGTGCGAGAATATGTAACCTGCCAGCCTTTAATAAAGCTTCTCTGATGGTGCAGAGGTGCCTATGTTCACATGCAGGGGTCCATATTTTGAATGATCCATGGGCTATTTACTAGAAACCATCAGCCTTGACCAATGAGCCTACTTACCCAGAACAATCAAGCCTTGTGAAGGCTACAGAGGAATGTGCAGAAAAGGTTCTGAAGCACACCTCAAATAAGAAATATGAAAACATAGACAACGTCCACATTCCAGCTACGGACAACCATTCCTCCTGTGATATCTGGCCAACATATACCTCTTAACTCAACAGAGCAAACATTTCATTGAGTTCAGTTCATCTTGAATATTGAATTCACTTGTTATGGCCAAATTTGGCCATATGTTGAGAACATACCAGAGATAAGGCTATTCTAACTAGAAGTTGAGTCTAAGGACCACTAAAGGTATGAAGACTTGCGACACGTAGGGACTTGTGGACCGAGTACATGGACCAAATGGCTTTTATCTCCTGACAGATTTCATTGGGGTCATGTATGAGATAATCAAAAGGGAAGAAACATTTCATCGATTGCTATGGTGATAAGAATTTGCACCAAAACCATTTTGTACATAACACCCTCTGTTTCTAACATAGCTTATAAAGTAGTGTGGGTATAAGGCCTTGAACTCTATCTGCACCGAACTAGAAACTACTTAGGCTCTCCATAGATTTACATTGAGAATGACACACCATGACATTTTAGTGCCCTATGTATCCCGGCAACAGTGGCATTAGAGAGGCCGTGATCTGAAACAAACCGGCTTAGCAAATACAAAGGGACTCTGCAGCATCGCGTCAAGCTGCTGTGAATGTAAGAATGGGGAGCTCGGAGCGGCGATGAAAAGCTCCTTTATGTTACCTTACACGTAATGCGCTAGGGGAAGGAGTGAAAATAATGAACAATCTGAAATCTTGGCAGCTCTAAATGCCACTGTAGACAAACAGACAGTTTGGATTTATCTGAAAGCCTGAGAAAGACCGCGAGCTGAACATTAGTATGCCAAGCAGGAAGAGACCAAGGGGACATGAATGTTAAGTCATAGCTCCAGGAGAGATACCGACAGACAAAGAATTTGGAAAGAAAAGTTTATTTTCATGTTTTGACATTTGTGAATATCAGACATAAAAGCAAATATTAATGTATCTAACGTGTTTAAATGTTACGATTTACTAGCTATTGCCAGGAGATTCCTCAATATACACTTAGTAGCTTTTCAGCATGGGGAAAAAACCTTGACGCGTTTCTTACGTGATGTCAATGACTAACAAACAACTTTTCAACATTTCTTAACATATCTCAAGATTGTAAGCTTGCGAGCAGGGCTCTCTCCGCCTAATGTATCGGTTTGTCTTAGTCTGTCAATTCCTGGTCTTGTCATACCCCTTGAATATATGTATTGTATTAAGCGCTGCGTAAATTGTTGGCGCTATATAAATAAAAGATGAAATAATAATAATAATAATATTCATAGAACAATTCTATCTATCTCGTTGAAGGCTGTTCCGCTTACAGTATTTACCACCATCTCAGTAAAGTAAATTATGTTAACATAGTAAACGTTGCAGTGTGTTTGTTACCTGAAAATCTAGTGTGTCCACATACCTTATTTACTAAATGAAGAGGACTGCTGTAAAGCCCTACATAAAATGAGCCACATACAGAAGCTCTCAGTGGCAATTAGGAAACCCTGGTAAGTTTCTTTCTGAAAAGGGTTGAAAATGGCCTTTGATAATGAATACCAAACAACATGAGAACTGTGCGCCTCCCCAAAACCTGCATATTTGTAAAATAAATTTGTTATATGGTATATATATACTAAAAAAATAACTTTAAATTCAATATTCTTTCCTTATAGGCTACGCATAGAAATTATGGTATAGGCTTTTTAAAG
Source organism: Spea bombifrons (assembly GCF_027358695.1). Classification (NCBI taxonomy): domain Eukaryota; kingdom Metazoa; phylum Chordata; class Amphibia; order Anura; family Pelobatidae; genus Spea; species Spea bombifrons. The sequence goes on along the minus strand of NC_071087.1, from coordinate 45,064,107 downwards.
ATGTTTTTCCAAATCTTTTATTTTTTTAAATTCTGACATTCAAAAATGTACCTCTATTTAGACAATGTATTTCTCTCTTTGAATAAAATAAATTAAAATTCATGAGCAGGTAGAATTAAACTTAGAACATAGAATTTGACAGCAGATTAGAACCATAAAGTTGTTCCACTTTCATCCTCTCAGTGAAATCCCTGGAGTTAGACCTGGGACCAGGGATGGCCTTAGGCCAGCATACGCACAGAGATATATACTTATCAATATGGGCATAAAGTACGGTAATTCTCACACACCCTTAAACATTGGCAAACTTAAACTGACCATCAAACCCACACATACATATGTATATATATATATATATATATATATATATATATAGTACTCACTACTCAGTGAGTACAACCTAATCACAACGACCATAAGGTGCTCCCTTGTCTTGAGACCTTTAAGGCCGGCCTCACCCGACACTCTCACCCTTAAAATAGAAACCTTCATTGTAACCCTCCAAATTAAACCATTGGTGATAGACACCCTGATCACAAACTGAGCTTTAATCTGCATTAGTTGGGTACAGAGAATCTGGCCACACTATGGACTAATACTTTTGTAACAAAATGCAGCATCCAACTCACCCAAGAAATTGTTACTTATGTTATCCCTCAATCAAATGCTTTCCAGAAGCAATTGTCATTTTGACACAAAAACAGTTACCTATAGGTGGCTTATGCAATAGAAATGAAAAAAATACCTAAAAAATGTTTCTTTGTTGTTTTTATATAATTAACTTTTTTCAATGCCATCCACATATCTCCTACCTGTAGTCGAGTCATCTATTGGCTTAATCAACAACCATCTTCCCCTTCCAAGCAAAACTCTCCAAGTCCCATGGAGAAATTTATATTTTTTGACCATTTAATGTCATTCTGTATACATTATGGTAATCCTCATTGAAGAAAGTTTACTGTTATTTCATTTTGTTTAAATAAACTTATCTGCAGATGTGGGGGCTGCCATTGTTGTCAGTCATGTGATATTCTGGTTGACTTTCCCTGCTCAATCACCATACTAAGCCGATTGTTTATGCCAACGCCGTTCCTCCATAGACTCCTGCTAGTCGGGTGATTGCATTTGAGACACTCATTTTAAACTGATACAAGTATAAAATAATTTGGTGTGAGTTCCCCTTTAATTGTATATACAAGACTTCCATTAAAGCGAAAAGTCTTGCATTGCGGAGGATGTTGCTGATCAATCACAGACCGTCACCAACACTACAAATTGGAGAATTAGAATCAGAATACCAGCTGCACCCAGCTGCAACATTATCTCCTATCACCATCGGCTGCACAGAACACAAGTACAGGTTGATTCTTAAAGGAGTAACATCCAGCTTTGGAGCCATGTACTCTAGATATTGAAAGGGCTCTGGTACCATTTTGTGTTTGTGCCAGCATTGCTCTCCTCCAAGTCCTGGTTTTCCAGTGCCTATCAACATCCTTCTGTTCCTGACCCTATGCATGTTTGACCACCAATACCTCAGATCTCTTCTGACCTTTTTCTGACCACTGGTTCTGCTTCAAGCAGCCAATCAGTGATGAGAAATGCAGGATCATGGAGGAGGAGGGCAGCTGCTGCTGCAGGGCAGCCTCTTCTGTGTTAGGTAAGTGCTTTACTTGTTTTAATTTTATTTTGGAAGAATGCATATTGAAGTACTCACAGTGACAGTGACATTTCCCAGCTATTAATGTGTTGGAAGAAAAAGAGCCACTTATGGGCAGGACTTTAATATAGTCTGTCTGATCCAATTTTTTGTCATTCAAACAACATAATGTCCTGCAGTGTCCTTTAATTTCCTGAGAAGTGCACTTTACTGGCTGGTATCTGGCTGAATCATTGTTTCTACGCTGCTGTCACAAATACCATATCACAAAAACACTGTTCCACTTAAGAGCAGCATTAATTGCACTCTCAAGCATGTTAAGCAAGTAAATCTTAGTACATCTGCCTTTTTATTCTTTCTTTAAAAAAAAACTTTAATCATTTCAATGGCAACAATCATTCAGTGTCTGCTCTTGTGTCACAAGTCACAATTAAGTGCGAAAAAATCTGGGAAGGAACAACACTGATAGTGTAAATTAAGCAGAGTTGGTGGAACAATACCTTTAATGTAACTTCCCACACCAGAAATGCATGTATCATGAGAGTAACTTTCTGCCTCCAACCAAACACCAAGCATCCATAAGCAAGCAATGGATATGAACTGTGATAAATTGCCTCCACACACAATTTCATTTTGTAACACAAACCCCATTGATCTTAGTGCATGTTCAGTGTTCATCCCTGTTGCACTCCAATAGTTAAAGCTCATTGGACTTTCATGGTTTTAGGGTTTTTTTTATTACTGTTACACTCAGTCAATTAAGATCTCATAATGATTTTTTTCCCCTATTTGTTAGTTGGAATGATTTGGCTGGAGTGTCAGGCACCTGTTAAGAGTAGTCACGTTAAAAATGCATAATACATTTTGCATTGTGATAGACAGATCATTGAGATCAAGTCACCAAGGCACTATTTATCATTTTAACTTTATTTGCATTTTATAAAACACTTTTTAGTGCTTTATTGTACTAAGGTTAAATATTTCTATAATATATCTTGCATGATATCGAGCACTTATAAAATACAAAACAGCTGTTTTGTTTTAACCCTTAGGTTTTAAAGTGGCACAAGACAGAAATGAAAAAAAGAAATGCTATTTTGTTATCATTCATAAGGCTTTGGCCATGCGTGTGAATAAGTTAACACTTACCATTACAAGTAGACTGTCCGTTGCCTTCTTGACAATCCCATTGCTTTAGTCCTTTGGAGTGAAGTAATCCAACAAAAACCAAAAATGGCCATAGAACGGTTAATATAAGGTACATAATCTCCCCTTCTGCTAATCACTGTCCATAGAGCACATGTCACTTGTGCGTCAGCCCATGCAGCTCAGTGCAGGCGAGAGACTGTCTCTGTCTTGAACAGGATTTTTAAAATTCATCAACATTTTTTAACAATACCAGATTTGCTCTTACTCCTCTGTTCTTATTTACACCAATGATGCTTAGAGCATTCTCCGTTTGCAGCCCATCTAATTAGATTCTATTCTCTTTTTTTTTTCTTTTTAGAAGCAAAGTACGAAATACCAGGCACCCCAGTGACGAATTTAGCACATCCAGAAAGTACAGCTTGCGAGACTTCCAGCAAGTGTAAAAGCAAATTGCTTGTTGATAACCCTCCGTTCAGTTCTTTTTAGTAGTGTATGCCAGGGTCCTTCTTCCCAACTATAAAAAAATCATTCATTCGCCACACCTCCCTCCTTAGTGCCAGCTGACTGGAGTCTGTGTTTGGTCTCTTTTATGCCTGGGAGAAGAGAATTCAGACTATGAACAAATAAGAAAACATTCATTTTTGTGTGCACATTGTTTAGTATAGACAATATCACGATAGTTATTTGGCAAAAGCCCCGAAGTCTATGAGTGAACTATGAGTGAATGTTATCTGACTCTGATCTTTTCAGTATTCGCAGCAAGTACTTTGCAATATACGTTAATAATATTACAAAAGAAAGCAACCTGACAACCCATTTGATCTCTAGCCTACCTCTGATTTCTGTCTAGCTTCTACGAACCAAGGAAATTTAGTATTCAAACAGATCGTTTGTACAAATGTATTTACATTCCTGTATTTGAAAGGAAAAGTTGTTGCACAAATTTGCTATAAAGTTTTGTTTAGTTATATCCGTTATCTACTAAGTAGAACAAGTACTTAATATTTGTAATAGTTGCAGGACTTAATTACTCTGAATGCTGAAAGTTGCTAACACTTTCTAGTATGTGACTTAAGTGAAACATATTTGTTTTCCCTTCAGAAAATGTTCAGAAAATGTTTAAATATTTCTCTGTATGTTCATGAATATGGTTATAAGACGTCATAGATTCCATAGTCAAAGACCAACTTGACTTTCCCTTGACCCTGTGACATTGGGATTGAATGACCTGGAATCTTTCCCATACATCAGATGAAAAATGATCATCATCACCTAATATGCTGCAGTTATTTACCATTCCTTTTCACATAAAGCTAAATATCTCATAAGATGTCAAAAGACACTATAGCTTTATGTTATTTTGATAGCTTATGAAGGGATGTATTCCCTGTAAAGCAGACGCCAGTCTCCTCCTTTTGGTTTGGAATCTATTGTTAAGACTTGCAGGCCAATGAAACTAAGCGATCCTCATTCCATATCTTGAGACCCGAGCTGACCATCTGGCACACCAGCCAGCAGTGTCCCGTACATAATCTTGTCACCAGGAAGCCACAGGCCTTAAAGTGACAGGCATGCCCCATCATCACCAGTCCAGCCCCACATACCACCAAACCCAATGTCTTTATGTCTCGCAAAATCTTTAATGCAAGAAGTGTTATGGAATTGCACTTTTCTATTGTTGGACTACAGTTCCTACTAGTCAGGGCAAAGTCAGACAGTTTAAATGTTACCCCTATTATATCTATGGCAATCAATCTGCTCTGTAAAGCTTTTCATGGTATAGAAACCAGCTAACTCTATAGGTGTCTAAGTGATTTTCCAACACAGGCAAGGATTTGGCTGTTATAGTGCCTAAAGCGTTTTCCTAGACCAGTTGGTCCACATCTGTGTAAATGCAGTATAAAGAAAACAAAAGTTACAGTATACTCGATACTCTAGCATGGCAAGCAAATTTGCCTTAGGGAGTTTATATATCCCTCTGAAGGTTCAATCATATGAAAGTGTACCTACTTTTGTGTCACATGGCATATTTTTCCAGCATAGATTAAAAATAAGGCAAAATGTATATGCCAAAAGAAATGTTTCTAGGTTGGGTTTGGACACTTAACGGTGCTAAGAATGATATTTCTAGTGCCATGTGTAATTACAGAAGTGTTGAATTCGGCAAAGCAGGTGGAACAGCGTCTTTAAGGAGTAAAACAAAAAGTATGCATATACTAAATGATTTTAGCAGTTGACAAATATCACCGTTTATCCCACTTTATTACTTTTTTCCACAGCATCTTTTCATGTGTTACATAAAGATATGGATTTGTATTTACCATATTCCTAATGTAGCAACGCAGCCAATTACCAGCATCCACCACAACCAAAGTTGTTGTCTGACTTTAGTCAGTATTTGGAATACATGCAGAACTAAGCCTGGACTTGTATGGACAATGAATCATCTTTTTCCATCAAATCATTCTATTGTTAGCTGCCACTATTCGACTTTATTATTTCTTTATTTTATAATACATAAAGGTACAGGTACAATAAACAAGACAAAAGAAACCAACAGAACTTGGCCTTAAACTGTATCATTGACAGAGAATGGGAGCCCACGCTTAATCAGAAGACGCTACCATGATGTCTCTGTCAAACTGTCCTTTAATAAACAATTTCCCTAAAAAGGATATTTAAGCCTTAAATGCAGCACTGCATACATTAACAGAGTTTAGCTTTAAAGAAAATTTGGATTTATTTCATTTTATTTTAATAAACCACAGACCTGGAGGCAGTCGTGATAATTCTTTAGTAAATTGTTGGCTCTATATAAATAAAATATAATAATAATAGTGATTTTCCCCACTGAAATACAACATTGAACTGACAATTTATGGCAATGCTAATGAAATTCTGCTTGTTCCATTACATTGTTTCCTAAATAGACATTCAGTGGTCAGTGTAGTCAAGAGTGCCAATGTCTGGGTGATTAAGGCCGAGACATTCTTTTGTCTTCCACAAGGTATTATGATCAGGAGTCCAGAAAACAGAGCTAGAACACATACACGTGACAAACATGCAGCTGTCTACAATCCACAATATTATGTAAAAGCTACCATTGTTTTAAAATGGAAAACACTGCTATACATTTAAAAAGTCACTTTTAATGTTGTACTAGTAAAAAATAAATTTGGTAGGAGTTCCTTTTGTGCTTTTTGAGTTATGGCATTTTTTTAGACACTTCACCCCTACAAGTTCATCAAGTCTAGGAGAATTTACCATAGTATCATAGTATTCATGGAATCGGCCCAGATGAAGGTAAATCACAGTTGTCCCATCGGCTCCATACTTACCCACTCTAACACACACACAGTCATGCTAACACATTAACAGTGTTTTCATCCATTCTGCTCAATTAAACTTTGCACAATTTCTGGAATTTCTATTTCAATAGAAGTGTGTCTACTTCTAAGAAATTATACTATGGAGCAAATAGATAAAACATATCGGTTTTAAAACAAATTTGCAGTGGCATGATAACAAGCGCCAGGTATATACCTCTTTACCAGAAAGGGGGTGTTTAGTACCTGGTGAACTCCTAAGAGCCAAAGGCAGAGTTATAGAGGGAAAATGCAGCAAGTAAATAAGGACTGAATTTGTTTTTTCATTGGTGGGATTTCAGGTGATCAAAGTGTTTGCATCAGTGTGGTTGAGGGTGTTGGTGTGAGTGTGTGTGTGTGTGCAGGACTGTGAGTGGTCAATGTGATTGAGTTTCAAACTGTGTGGCTGGTGGCATGCCAGTGAGCAGGGGCGTAACTAGAAACCTCAGGGCCCCGGTGCGAGAATCTGTTAAGGGGCCCCCCCAACCCATCTACCCCTTTCTCACTATCTACCCTCTCCCTCCCTACCCCCTCTTCTCACTATCTCCCCTCTCCCTCCCTACCCCCCTTCTCACGATCTCCCCTCTACCTCCCTACACCCTTCTCACGATCTACCCTCTCTCTCCCTACCCCCCTTCTCACGATCTACCCACTCCCTCCCTACCCCCCTTTGTAGGTCACTTACCGTCAACTCCTGTGTTGGGAACGTGAGGCGTTTGTCTCGGGTGCCGGCGCTTCACTGCTGAGAGCCGGCATATGACGTCATATGCCGGCGCTCAATGTGAAGCACCGGCACCCGAGACAAACGCCTCACGCTCCCAACACTGCACTCTGGGCAGCGCTGAGGCAGGCGGCGGCGGGGAGCAGAGGAGTCCTGGATTTCTGTCAGTCAGGGGGGCCCAAGAGGTGCCGAGCGGTCGTTTTCAGCAACCGCTCGGCACCCCTTGGGCCCCCCTGACTGGCAGAACTCCAGGGCCCGGTCGCAGTCGCCACTGCCAGTGAGTCATTCTGACAAAATGGCCACCATGTAGAAAAAACATCCATATTAGTTAACCCAAGAAGGGCGTTCTGGGACTTTATAATCAAAAACTTGATTAGTCACAAAAGTGCCAATGTTTTGCCCCATGCAGCACCCATTATCAAGGCAAAATAAAATAGTAAAAAACACTGTCCAAGCTGTTAGCTGGTAAAGCTCATGTGTACAGCTAGTATTCCGAGTGGGAGTTCATATTTTGTTTTGGGTAAAGCTATCATTTTATTCCTGTTTTCTGTCCTTTGATTGTTTTAACCATCAGACTGGTAATAAATAATTACCAGTGAAGTGAATCCGTGAAGACCTGATACAATTCATGCCAGCTTCCAAGGGCAGGTCTAGCAACAAGAAGCGTTGTTAAATTGCATATTGAAAAGGGACCCATAAGCATTTCAGTAGCACCCTTCCGCTTTGCCTGTTTACATGGTATTAATAAAGCGTAATGTCACAGTGACAATAAAAATATATACTTTCACTTTACTTAAAAAGCAATGCTATCTCTTAAATTGCCTCTAACGTAATGTGTTTCTTCATATAAAATACTGCCTATATACTGCAGAACGGTCTTAAAAAATGTTAGCTTTGGGATTTAACAAACCAACCTTTTTTTTAAATGTCGTTGGTGCCCTTCACAAATAATACACAGTATATGAAATAGATTTCCTTTCCACGGTACCAGAACAATGAAAAGATGAAAAGTATATCAGACGTATCAATTTACAGATCAGATAGCACCGACAGTGGGCCTATGTTTGTGATTCTGGTTCAAATTGTGAAAAATATCACTATAGAAATTGCTGATATCGGTGTGGTTACCACTTTTCATAGTTTTTATCAATTACATCACCCCATTAACTATAATACTGAGGCCCATAACACTACAATATATTTAAGGAAAAAAAATAATGAGACGCCTATTTAAGAAGATGTGATTTAAAAGAACACAATACAAAGATACATTTTAATGAGACACACTTTCTTAACTCGCTAGAAGGAGAATTAGAGGATTGAGAATTTGCTTACAAAGCAGCGCATTACAAAGGGTGTGAGATTGTAAGTGGAGATGCACTGCAGTCTGATATTAAGTTTCTTCTTCAAATTAATAGAGGACATTCAGCTTACCTAGGCAGTATGAAGCCATAAACTTGAAGCAGCGCATGAAAGGCATAGTCAGCAAGCTGTGCAAGTGGAGACCTGGGCGTGTTTGCAGTTCTTAGCTAGTTGACATGCTTAGATTATGACACCAGCAGAAGAATGCGTAGGTACCTCCAACATTTCCACTTGAAAGCCTCCAGTCCAGTATGTTCTTAACGTAATGATCTCAACAGCATTTTGAAGTGCTCCTCAGTCTAGTCTAACTTATTGAAGTTCTAAAAGTACGAGCTGAACAGACTTCAAGTATTACAAAATGTAAGCAAATGACCCTAAGAACTTTAGGACGCAGCTCACCAGCTGCCACTGGCCCAAGCCAAAGAGCTTGTCCGTGACCCAAATGCCACTGTGGGAAAGAACAGGCATTCGAGAGCTTGGCATCCAGGCTTATCTGTCAAACACACCCATGTGTGGGGGGCACAGCTGCAGATTCTGTGCTTCAAAAACGGAAAGAGGGACAAGTGGAGGTTATGGATAATGTGACGCTCTATTCTGTGCTTTAACCCTGCATCGAAGAAGTCAAGAAACAAGAATGCATTTGATCATAAACTGCAGCATGCAATTGTTAAAAGGTTGCCCTTCATTATAACATAATAACATAGATGTAATATACATTTATATCATAGCTCCTGCAAATGTCTTCTACATAGCCATGTGCCACAGTGAACTACACGAGCCTGAGCATTCCACATTCCACCTACACACAGCTATCTCTCTCTCTCTCTATATATATATATATATATATAATTATGGACCAATCATCAAATGTGGATGACAACTTTATAATTACAATGTGCTAGCAAAATGTATATATATATAACATGGCTGCCTGGATTCAATTCTACAATTGTATGCTTCCAACTTTGTGGCACCAGTTTGTATGCTTCCAACTTTGTGGCACCAGTTTGGGAAAGACTTTTTCCTCGTCCAACATCACCATGACCTTATGCACAAACCTTAATTCCATTGTATCCACATATGTTTGGTTTTGGTACATGGTCCAGGAAGAAGTCCTTTAAAAAAGAACAAATTGTTCTGCACTTAACTCCCAGGAAGCTGGGTGCTAGCAGGAAAAAAGGGACAGTATAAACCCTCTTGAAGCACACGAACAAAGAAAAGGAATCCCAGTCCTTGACAGACACCACAACTAGGAACACACGAGCACTAACTGAGGTGAGAGCAGGGGCTATATAGATTGAGAGGCTGAAGATCTACACCCTTCATAGAAGTATCCACCATCAGCATAGGACCACCAATCAGGAGGCCTCAAGAGAAGAGAGGATATACCCTCCCTGCCAGCAGTAGTCATGTCATGCCACTGGATGCGATGCGCAAGCTACACGAGGCCTACTCTGAGTGCACCATCATCGTGGCTGGGATCGACCCACAGAAACTGACGTGGTGCTGGACGCGGCTGGAAGCAGGTAGGGGACCTCTGCTCCATGCAGAAGCAGGCCATGGGGCCTGACATACAGGTTCGGGACATATCTTGGCTTGAGGCAAGCAGGTGTAGATGAGCCTAGTTGCAGACTTGCAGTCTTAGACTTCTTTAGGTCCATCTACAGACACAGACATAGCAGAAGCAAGGCGTGTCGGAATATGCTGACGGCACCAGACTGGAGAACGGCAGATGGCAAGGGGGAGGGGGGAGCTGAAGTTAGGCACAAGGGATAATCCAAACAAGTAATCAAAGCCCACACCAAAGTTCAATATGGTAGGAAAGGGTGTTGGTGCTGTGGTTATGTGCAATACTTCCAATATACGTTTACATTCCCTCACTGTATTAGTCTGTTAGAATCCTTCTCCACTTATCTACCACTTTCTTGGTGAAGTTAAATTTCCTTTCATTACATATTAGGCTCAAATCAATCTACTAGACAAAAACACATACTCCCTTTCATATTGTTCACACTTTCCTGAACGTACTTCATTTTATTTCACAATAGTATTTACAAACCCCACCAAAACCAATAAATATAAATATGGAGCTACATGTCTCCACAGTTTCAGAAATAACAATTTTATGATCAATTCAACTAAAAAAATAACTTTTATTATAAAGAAAGTCTTAATCAAAACCAACAGAAAAGAAAAAACACAACCCTCATTCAACGTCAAACAACTGTATGATAACAAATTTCCAACAGTTTTTCCTCTTAATGTTCATTTCACAATAATTCCATTTTTTTAAATTTAATTAATTTTAACTCCAAGGTAAAATATTCAGAAGTCAACAGTAATATTCAGGCCTGGATCCTTCACTCTTAGAAGTCACCTGGGACTCCATACTTGACCTAGAGCACAGAAGAAGCCTTTCTGATTCTGTTGTGTCTCTTCTTGTCCATAATTCTGTTCCAGTATTTATGGAACGTGGCCTCAAGGACAAAGTTTCAAATTTTACGTAAGTCTCCTTTAAGAGATCCTCTTCGCCAGGACTCTGTGGCTTGCATTGCAGTTTCACAACTTTGTAAAGTAAAATGAAAATGACTGGTAAAATAACAACACAGGCCACACTGCTGGCCACAACTAGAATAGACACCTGCGAGCCACTTTCCGTAGTCAGTAGAGAATCGGTAGAGAATACAATACATTGGTCTTTCTTGGGTGGAGTTGATTTGGGACAAACACACGCCATGTATTTTGTGCTGGGCTGTAAACCGTCGATGGTTACTCTGTTTTTGCTGAGATCCGTGCTCAGCTTCAGCATCTCTTCATCACCATATTTTGAGTACAGGACAGTCAAAGTAGAGGTGTTTGTGGTGTTGAGGGTCTTCCAGGTTAAGGTGACCCGATCCTCCGACTCTATGCTTACTTTCAGGTTACATACCACAGAGTTCTGTTGTGTTGCTATTATTCCATTTTGCTCTCTGACCAAATCAAACTTTTTCTTGTTTCCTTGTGTATTCCCCTCACGGTTCTTCTTCATCTCTGGGTATAGTTTTTGCTGTTTCCTCTCTGGACTTTTTAATGTGGTAGATACAACAGTTGTTGGCACTAATGTGGGTGGTGCTGTTGATGTTCTTATGGATACTGATGTTACTGACGAAAATGAAAGCCAAGGAGTGATTGTTGATTTTTTTGATTCCTCTTTCCCTTCAGTTCGAACAGTATTGAGCTGTTCTGATTCTAATCTGCGCAATTCGCGTTGTGGAAATACTGTTGTGGTGACCACACCGAGTACTATGACGGTTATTGATGCTTCCGCCATACCTGCCAGATTTTTGGCATTGCATCGGTATTCTCCAGCATCTCTGTAAGAAATGCCATTCATACTTAGAATTGACCATCTGACGCCATCCGATGGGGATTCCTGGATAACTGCGACGGAAAGAAAAACAAGAAACGTAACAGCTATATTATGTATATACATATAAAATTTGCTTTATAGTCTGGCTGTACAAAAACAAATCCACTTTAATACACAACAAAGTCAAATCTAACCATCGAAATTTAATTTTTTATTTTGTGGACCAAAATATGTCCAGTTATTTTGCTTTCTATTAGACCTGTCCAGTATAAGCAAGAAAAAAATACATACTGTACAAATTAAACAGAAACATAACTTCTGCAATTTTCATATAGAAAACTATTTCAACAAACCTATTTAGCTTATTGGCAGTCTAGCCAAGTCATTGCAGTTGTTATTGAAACTAGGTTTATATCCATGTTTACAACTTTTTCATTTTTAGTCTATATACTTATATCTCTCAAAAAGTATGAGATTTTTGTTAATTGAGGAAGAGCAAAGGAGGGAGAGCATGACCAAACTGGACATAGGTGGCAGTTGCCAGCACTTCCACCCCATGAAAATATGGTACACTAGGCAGATGTTTTCCCTCAGTACTCAGGCTAGAATATCATATCCATTAAAGTGCTGGAGTGTACCTCTAAAGAACAACATTCAGGTCCAGACTGGTGATCTCAATAGTAGAGGTGGTCAGCAGCACCAAAAAATCAACAGGTGCACGAGACGGGCTCCACCAAGACCCTTAATGACAAATAAACAGATGAAGGCTCAGCAGCAGACAGGATCACCAGACTTGGTGATCTGTCAAACCACTTTGTGAAGGTGATAGGGCATAGCGCCAGGGTCGCTTTTCATACCTTGTATGGCCCTGACAGCTTTGATGCTCATGTGCATTTATAAAACATGTGCTTGTTTATTTGACTATAAAAGGTATTTAATCTCAATTTTATTATTATTTCTTAAACATAAAAATACCAGATCATTGTATTTCTGTTTTGCAGCATATATTGTGGAAACATATAAGAGAAAATACTGCACGCTTGTATAAAGAATATGTATACCTGTGTAATTTGAGGCGGTATTGTTGGTCCTGCTCCACAGTAATTGTGGGGTTGGAGAGCCTGTAGCATCGCATCTTAACAACACATTACTACCCAGTGGTGATGTAATTTTGGTAGCTGATGTCATCACTGATGGTTTCAGACACTGCTCTAGCTCTGCTCTTTGGAATAGAATGCCTGCTAGAGATTCGGGTCCATTACAGACCAAAAGAGGGTCCAGGAATACCACATGGGGATCTACAAGTTTTGAAAGCTCAATCAGTCTTGAAATGCGACAGTCACAGAACCAAGGATTGTCTTGTAGTCCTAAAAAAGAAAAGCACACGGCCTATTTGCATGAGCTGTCATTGAAGTTAAGTGCTTAACATGAAGACTATACTTTAGCAGACAGAGAATACCTCTATTTATGGTAGTATACAAAATCACAGTTAATACACAGATATTTTGGAACAATGAAATATGGGAGTTAAATACAGGAACATGTGAAAACTAAAAATTGTTGAATATATTGATTTGAACCAAGAACCTGACGTAAAGTCTATAAACTATAAAATGTAGAGTTCAAATTAAACCCTGTCATAACTTAACTTATTAAATGGAAAAAAAGGAAGCTTGCAAATAACAAGCTGTTGTATACATCTTCACCACTGGGGTTCACTCCTCTACTAATATACAGTTAAGAATACGCATTTGTTTCAGGGACTAGTTTGTGACCCGGGTTGCTGAATAGAAACTGCTGGGGTCCGAAATGAAGGACTTCTTTGTGTTATTTGTCTTTATACACATACTGTGCATGTATGTTTTATTGTTGAAGTTGACAATACAGAAAGGGATGCACAGGGAATGTATTAAAGGATCCAATCATGTTTTAAAAACTCCATACATTCATTTCAAGTAATAAATAAAAAATATTCAGGTACTGGCCCAAAATCTTAGAATCCGAGCAGATTAGGGGCAATCAACCCCATGTCCTCCTGTCCAGTTCCAGTACCTAAAACACATGCCAACTCTTCATAAATAAATGTATAAGAAAATGAGTAACTGCTTTGCCATCGCATACTGAAATCATCAGGTTTTTATTACCGGTATTTAAAAGATTTTGTATCACAAGCTTTTACCACATTGCCTGACTGAAATAATTCTAAAATTAAAAGCTTTTAAAAGAAGGGGAAATAAGGCTTGGGTATTAATAACCAAATTGCTCTCTGTATTGGCTGCCTGCTTTGAGCACATGGCTGGGATTAAATGATTTGTGAAGTACAAGGCTACTAATTGGGAAATCCCTGATAATCCTGCCTTTCGTAACACTGTATTAACTGTGTATAGGCATCAGAGAATACTACATATCCAGAGGCCACAGAAGTGTTTTAGGTGGCTTCTTGCTGGATATCAGGAAAATGACGCTCTCAAACTCAAGCAACTCTTAGGAATGGACATTATGGAGAGAGTGGTGGTGGGTTCTCTACAGGGCTAATCCATCAAGTTGTATGAGTTTTATTTGTTCCACGATAAACACAGGTCTGTAACATAAACAATATGTGTATTCTGTATTTATGTTTAAATTGGGACAATACACATGTTAAATAATAGTATATATATTTAAGGTCATTCAAAGACACAGGTGGGCCTTGGCAGAGACCCTCTGATCAGATCCACTGACAACGATACATTCAATGTCTGACAGTGGGCCCAGCTATGATAATGGTTCTTTTTTGAGCACCATATTTCGGGTTATTTCTTATTACAGATAATCATTCAGTCTGGAAGACCAGCCTTTTTACGTTAGCTCACCATATTTTTCTTACCTACCATAAAGTGACTTTATGTGGCATGTGAGCTTGTGTGCTCTGTCATGGTTACATTCATTTTGCATTTATTTGTGACAGATTGTATAAATGCACTTCATTCTATTATATTTTTAAGAAGCTTTGATTTTTTTTTAAGTATTCAGTAACTATGGATTTACTGCCACATAGTGTCAGTATGTACACAATGCTATGCAATTTGGGGGAATTCAGTTGTTGTGTATATTAGAGGAACAGATTAAAAGGTGCTACCTCCTCTACAGTACCTATAATCTGTGGTCAAATAATTTGTGGATCAAGATTTTTTTGAGAAAACCATTGTAGGCGTCTCTGTTTTTGCTCATGACTCCATACTTGCTTTGATGGACAAAGTTATCATAAATTTAATTCAATTTAAGAGTGGCACTAAGAATATTTTGCAAATATTAAGAGGAACGTTATTTTGCTTGGATCAATGAACTAAAGTATTGTGCAATATTCACATTAAGCATCATTATCAGTCATGGCAGTAAACAAGAAAATAGGAGAAAAGGGCAAAAGGTTATTTATGGTAAATGTTTACAAGAAGGTGGTTAGTTATCCATATATTTCAGATTCTAAAAAAAAACATATGTGTGGCATGAATTTTTTTAATAAGAGTCTTGATGCTTTCTATTATGGGCACATTGATGCTTTCTATAATGTACACTCTGTTTTAGTATAGAAAAAGACAGTGTCCATGAGTTCGCCCTCACTAGAACACTGTACAACAGAACCTTTGGAGTTTTTAGCAGGCTGTCAGGTTTACTTGCCAATCCAGCACCCATTAGTTTTCAGTCCCACTATCTACTTAGGTCTAGGGCCCCCACCCCATCAAAGTCCATCATGTTCATCCTTCTAGGGCCCTCTGTTCCCCTTTGGTTCATGTTACAAGTCCCTACCTTAAAAACAATGAATCTATATTTGAGGTAGGGAACTGTAAATAAGCTATACCATACTATTATTATTATGTATTCTTATTCATTATATAAGAAAAACATGATTTTATCAATTTATTAATGGCTTCTCAGTTTACCCACTTTTGGTTAAAAGAAAACATTTTCTTGATAAAGTTTTCTTATGCATTAAAGTTTATGAAATGCCACCCCCCAAAAAACATCAAACAAATCAATAACAAAACAATAAGAATCAGAATAGTGTTATTACAATTATTATATTATAATTTTAGATTCTATTCTATATTTAAAAAAATCCCTAAAATTCAGACATTGTTTCACCTATGTTTATCTTGCAGAAAGTGAATGTTCATCTCCATTAGTACACCAGACATCACCATCATCAATGACTTTAAACAATGTTTAACCCCATTTCTGTAATTCTTATTTACTGCTTGGTGAATGTGTATTTTAAAGAAATATTTGTTCATTCAGTTACCTTATTGCCAGATTAACACAGGGGCCTGTTGAGCTGGAGCTTGAGACCTATGTATTCCTAAAATGCCCATCAGCAAGTATTCCAAAGTTGGCTGCAAACATAGTACTGGGTGCAACGCACCTGGGTGCCACTAGCAGGCCGGGGCAGAGCAGAGACGGTTGAGAAGACAGAGGTCTTCCTCCAACCAGCACATGAGAGTTGTAATATGAACGTCTGGAAAGACAAAGGAATAGCTGCTTGCTGTTTGCTAAGCACATTTGAGAAGTTTTTGAGTGTAACAGAATCAAAATCAGACTTTTGGATTCGTACAAATTGTAATTTTGGCAAATTTCGTTAATTGGTAAGAATGTCTCAGAACGAGAAGTAAGCCCAACAAAACAAACAAAGCTGAAAGCTCTGAATTTCCGTTCACTTTTACTTGCTCTTTCTTGCTCTCTCTCTTCTCCGCTGACTGCTTCTGTGTCCCTCTTCCACAGCTCCAGTTCTTCTCTTGTTCTTCTGTCTTATTTCTTCGTGCCTTTCTCCCCAGTATCAGCTCTTTTGAACCAGACCTCTAGGCAGTAGCGTACCTAGCGGGGGGCGGGGGGGGCGGTCCGCACCGGGTGCCGCTCATCAGGGGGTGCCAACTTGCCGGCACCCGGCACCCCTCCAGAGACGGACAGTAATGTCCGCCGCTGGAGGAGCAGGCTCGCAAGAGAGCGGTATCGGAGGTCTTTAACAGACCTCCGGCTCCCTTGAGTGATTTTAAGCCGGTTCCCTTGAACCGGCTTAAAATCACTCAAGGGAGCCGGAGGTCTGTTAAAGACCTCCGATTCTGCTCCCTTGCGATCCGCGCGGCAACTGCTGCTGTGCAGAGGGCACTGTGGGCGCGGCTTCAGTGCTGCCGGGATCTGACAACAAACCCCGGCGGCACTGAAGCCGCGCCCACAGTGCCCTCTGACCCGGAAGAAGACAGAAGAAGAGGAGCGAAGAGGAAGACTGCTGTAAAAAGAAAAGACTGCTGTAAGAAGAAAAGAAGTAGAAAAGAAGGTAGGAAATCATTCATTAAGACTGAGTGACAGTGAGAGTGGATTGGTATGTGTGGAATCTGTGGATTGGTATATGTGTGGATTGGTATATGTGTGGATTAGTATGTGTGGAATCTGTGGATTGGTATGTGTGGAATCTGTGGATTGGTATGTGTGGTATGTGTGGAATCTGTGGATTGGTATGTGTGGTATGTGTGGAATCTGTGGATTGGTATGTGTGGAATCTGTGGATTGGTAAGTGTTGATTGGTAAATGTGTGAGAGTGATGGGTGTTATGCTGTACCATTTCCAATGTCATTATAATTATGCTCTAAAGTACATCATAACTCCCATCACTCTATACTGTTCCGTACAGTGGCAGAGCTGGGAGACAGAGGCCTGGCACCCCCACCGCAGGGTGCTGGTCAGGTTCTATGTGGGCAATGTGGACGCTGGCTTTGAGGTGTGCAATCTGTTATCTATGCCTGTAATTTAGGGTGTTTTATCTATAACTTTAATGCTGAGTTTTTATGTGAATTCCAATTGATCAATACCTGAAAAGCTGGGTTTGTGTGTTAATGTGTTGGTCTATATCTGCTATGCTATGTTTCTATACATTATTTATGTTTACCAGCAAATACAGGATTTGTATGTCTTATTCAGTTGATCAATACCTGGGGCGCTGTTTCCATGTGTTGTTTATTTGATCTATACCTTCAGTGCTGAGTGATTTCCAGTTGATCTATACCTGCAATGCTGGGTTTGTGTGTTCTGTTGATTTATACCTGCAATGCTATGTTTCCATACATTGTTTATGTATACCTGTAAATACAGGATATTTATGTCTTATTCAGTTGCGTGTGCTGTTTCCATGTGTTGTTTATTTGATCTATACCTGAACTACAGGGAGTAATTAAAAGAGAGTTGTGGTTTAGTGACGTAGGGGACAAATGGACTTTGGGGATGATTACGGGGAGAGGACCCCCCAATGTCACAGTGCAGTCAGAAGAAGGGAAGGCTGTACTGACTCTCACAGTCTTCCCCTGATCTGCAGTTGAGGGCAGTACAACATAATCCCTATCACTATACATCGATCTAGACATTTACAATAATGCAGCATAACCCCTACCACTATATACTAAGCCAGACACTGAAGTGGTAGGCCTACACCACATCAATGGCTTTGTATATAGTGATATGGGTTATGCTGCATTATTGTAAATGTCAGGCTCAATGTATAGTGATATGGATTACGCTGCCCCACCGTCAATGTGTGCTCAGTATAAAGTGATAGGTGTTATCCTGTATCACCGGCAATGTGGGCCTCAGTATATATTAACAGTTATGTTGTACCACCGTCAGCGCGTGCCTCAGTATATAATGGAAGCAGTTATGTTGTACTACTGTCAGCGCGTGTCTCAGTATATAATGATAGCAGTTGTGCTGCCTCAGTGTATAATGATAGTTATGTTGTACTACTATAAGTGTCTAGCTCAGTATATAAAGATAGCGGTTATGCTGTACCACCATCAATATCTGGCTCAGTTATAGTGATAGGTGTTATGCTGTTCCACTGTAGTATCTGGCTCAGTGTATAGTGATAGGAGTTATGCTGTTTCACTGTAATGTTTGCCTCAATATATAATGAAATTACTTAAGCTGCACCACCGTCAATGTCTGTCTCAGTATAGAGTGATAGGCATTATGCTGTACCACCGTCACTGCCTGGCTCAGTATATAGTGATAGGTGTCATGCTATACCACAGTCAGTGTCTGGTTCATATGGTATATATAATCATGAGTCGACATGGCAACACCACTATATATGCAAATGCTTAAATAAAAAGAGAACAATGTTATGGTGACTCCTGATTATAATATCAGAATTTTTTTTTAGTTTATAGTGTCTTTAGCTGCTTAGCCAGTACTTAATTTGTAATGTTTGTCACTCATTTGTTAGGTCTTCTTAGAAACTTGTTGTTTGTTGTTTTTTTGGGGGGTTATTAAAGAAAGCACTATTATATGTTCAGTAAATGTTATTTAAACATATTTATTTTACTTATAAGTTATTAATTTATTTTTTCAGATTTCTTGTTGTTTACAGTTGACATACAGTTTACAAATTGGTGCAATAAATATTCTTGCCAACATAATTTTGTAGATGTCTTTACATTTGGGGGGGGGTGCCACTTACAGGATCCGCCCCGGGTGCCAAATATTCTAGGTACGCCCCTGCCTCTAGGAATGCTTATTCAAAAGGGGGTAACCTCCGTGCACACCCTCTTCCATGATGTTAGTAGCATGGAGAAGCTGCCCACCCTTTTGCGGAAGTACTCCAAGTGGCCAGAATATTACAGATGGATTTGTGGAGAAAGACATGTTTCTGTCCCTCTCTTTCTCCAAGAATCTATCTGTATTATTCTGGCTTTTTGGAGTATGTATGCAAAAGAGCGGAGTCATGGTTGGGGAGAGGGTGTGTGCAGAGGCTCTGTCATTTTGAGGAAGGGCTCTGGGAGGCCTGGTTAACAGAGCTAATACCAGTGAGGAGCGGATAATGAAGGAAGAACAAGACGCAAGAGAAGAAGCGGAGCTGCTGAAAATCAGAAGGGCACACAAAAGTGGTCAGTGGAGAAGGTGGGGAGAAATTGAGAGAGAGCATGCGTCAGGGATATTCTTGCATGCGTCAGAGAGGCAAGCAAATCTATTGCATTTCCAGGAGACTTGGGAACTTTGTAGCTCTGGTGATCTGCAACTAGTATTATGCTTGGGTGGGTCTTAATGGTAATTGTAGTCCTGTTAGTTTACTGGCAAACAAAGCCTTACCCCATCACTATAAGTGCTGTGACTGACGCATTTCATAATTTCATAAAGCATGTTCAGCTCACTGAAATTTGTAGCATATTGCATCTTAAGTGGTGCAGTGGCTGTCACTCAAGCTGCAGTGGCATGAAAGTTCCATCCTGCACGGTGAGATATTGTTACAATAGCTGAAGCAAAAGCTTGTACCACTTCTTTTCTTTTTTGTTTTTTTTCCTGTTAATGCCTCAGTTCATTTGCCCAGACACATCTTGAGAGCTGGATTCATATGCTATACTATTCATCTGAAAGTGTAGCATTGTCCAAAATGTCTTGGTACGCGGAAGGGGACATAAGTCATTTTGGACAATGCTATGCTTCCAACTTTGTTGGAACGGTTTGGGAAAGATCCAGCATGACTGTGCCCCAGTACACAAAGCAAGGAACATAAAGACATGGTTGGATGAGTTTGGTATGGAAGAACTTGACTGTCCCGCACACTGGCCTCAACCCCATTAAACACCTTTGGGATGAACTGAAACAGAGGTTGCGAGCCAGACCTTCTCATCCAACATCAGTGCCTGACCTCACAAATGCTCTATAGGATCAATGGGCAAAAAATTCCACAGAAATATTCCAAAATCTTGTGTCCCACTACTTTTGGCTATATAGTGAATACTGGAGCACTTTTTTGAAAAAACAATATGAGCAATATGGGAAATTTACCAAACACATTTTCAGGATTTTATTATTTTTAAGTAGTTTGAAGAATTCTAGTTATTTTCAAAGAAACTGATTAAAACATGTATTTACATATAAGTAAGGAAGCTTGAATGCAAGGGATGTACATTTAACATGCTTGCAGCTATGTACTTAACTTGGGTGCTGCCCTAAGCCTAACATGGGGTAGCACCCTGAGTGGAGAAGATCAGAGATCTCTCTTCTAACCAACCCATTGAGTGGCAGCACAGCGGAGGGGCAGTTATATTGCAACCTTACCTGCCTCTAGCCCTCCAAATGTGCTTATCGTTAAGTATTGATTACCAGTGTATTCACTGAATATATGTGTAGTTTTTTTTTGGGGGGGGGGTTGGCCCAGATAATACAGTACCAGAATATCTTGGATAACCTGAAATCAATGTTCCCTTTTCCATCCTTACACACTGCATCAGTGCATCTGTATATATATATATATATATATATATATATATATATATATATATATATATATAAACTATGATAAACATTTCCTAGGCAACAGAATCTATTAAAAATGTAATTTGCCTATTACTAACATATAACACTTTTTATAATTACACTGCTAATATATAATTGTGTATTCAAAAATATTTACACTCTTCGTGGTATACATTTGTCACATTAATATCTTGATTTTCACAAAGCGCTTTTAGAAACTTACCCAGTATAACTCTCTGCGATATGGAGTCTGTCGTTTTGGCTGATGTATCGGGGTATAGAAGCCAGATGTCCATCAAATCTGAAGGCAAAGTTGTGAGTTTGTTGCTAGAGATATCTAGATAAGTGATATTTCTCAAATAACGTGCAGCATCAGCAGGGATACTTGCTATCTTGTTGTTATGCAGGTCCAATGTACGTAGACGAGGCATCTCCATTAAAGATTCCCATGGGAAAACGGATATCATATTTCCATCCAAGCGTAATTCATGAAGTTGCTTCAGATTGTAAAAACTACTTGAATCAATATTGGAAATGCTATTATAGGTAACCCAAAGGTATTTTAGATCCACCAGGTAGTAGAAGGCTTCAGTCGGAATTCTACGAATAACAGTCTTTTCTACTCGAAGCTTCACAGTGTCAACAGGAACATTAATAGGAATATCAAACATGTCAGGATCATTACAGAGAACAGACCTAATGTAAGAGAACATGCTATGTAAATAAGCGTATCCACATTTCTACGTATAAAAGTATGCATTAAGATTCTGGTATGATGCTCTTTCAGACTCTGAAATGCTTCAATTGTATAACGACATACGGATACATTTAACATTGAGGACAGAAAGACCTTTGTGATGATTGTTAACCTATTGAATTACACACAAAAAGTGTTATGATCATAGAGAGCAAACAATGCAAAATACATCAATATATACATTTCCTTAGGTACAGTTATTTTGCAATCCAAAGGTAAAAATACTACTTAATGGCTGACCATAGAGTAAAATATATTAGGAGCAATAGGGTTCCTTGTTGAAGTAAGTGTATGTATCTAAAGGCATGATAAAGGTTAGATACAAAGATAGATTGTGTAGCTACAATGCACATACCTTGCCCCTGTTCCATCGCTTCTTCCATGGAATATACAAGTGCATTGTGATGGACAAAAACCTTCCAGTTTACCAAAAAATAGTGTTACAACATAAAGAGAAAGAAAAAGACACATGGTTCCTAAACAATGAGAACTACATCAACAGTTTTTCTAAAGATCATTGTCAAAATCGTGTGAGATGCAATCTGGAGATGGGAAACCTGAACAGTGTACACTCATTTAGTAATAGAAGATTACACGGGATTAACAAAGATCTACGAGTTACTTAACCTTGGAATGTATTCTTCAAAGGATCATAGGGCCATGGTCTGAAAGAAACCATCACTGTTAGATATGTATAAATAACTCACCAGAGACCTGCCAGATGGACACAAGTGTTTGGGCGGAAGTCCTTCCACGTAAGGATCAGTGTTCAGACAATCATATTAAGACAGGTTGTTCAGAGGTAGGAAGATAAATAGAGATTTTAACGCCCTCTCTTTATTGGCATGGCAGACCTTCTGCATTGTTGCCTGTATTCTACTTCCATCTCAAGGCAGATTTGCCCCAAGAACAATACTAATTTTACTAAATCAACAACATATCTGTTGGGTTTTTTAATTGACAACCAAATAACAAGCTTTAAGCTTGAAAAACCTGTTGGAGGCAGATGAGTTAACTCTTTAAAATTTGAGTTAAAAGGTTAACTCAACAAAACGCAACACAAACTGCATGCACTTGAATGCTACAAGTTGCAGTCAAGAGAATGTGGGTTGAAAGTAGAGTTAAATTCAATTTCCGACTCACATGCCCTCTACTCCAACTAGTAAATTCACACAAGAAAAAAAAGGAAACTGTACCTGGACCTTCTGTTTGACAATGGGAACAATAAGATGCAATGTGTGGGGTGTGGGCTAATAATATTTCCATGGGAAGGGTACCGACTGTGCTCCTTCAGTCCTATCCACTATTGAGGCATTATGGTCACCAATACCCCTCCCCATTCCCTATGCTATGCGCTAAAAAATGTAATTAACCCTATGGGTCCTCTCTCCCCATTCAATATACTGTGGGGTGGTGTATTAATAAATATAATACCCCATGCATGCTTTCAATGTGTTTGCTACTTACTCATTGCTGCATACTGTACCATGTCACTTCAGCAGAGTAAGCTGTTCTTCATAACTATGCAGGTTACTTTTGATGGTTTATTGAACACAATACTGGATAACCAATTAAAAATTCAGGGCTGGATTTGGATTTCAGGGCTTGCAATATTTGCAGGTGCAAATGCAGGGGAAGAACTGGAGAACCATTACTTCAGACGGAAACACCAGACAAAGTATGGATCGTTTCCAGGTATGTGTATTGGGGAACTTTTGGAGGTTTCAGTTTGGAGATCATTCCATTTTCATAGTTTGGAGAGTTTCTTGCTACTAGCAGTAGAGACCAATTTTTAAGATGTCTTAATGAAAACAATTTCTGGGTAAGCTCTCCACAAGATTTTGGAGTGTGCCTGTGAGAATTTATGTCCATTCAGCCAAAAGAGTATTTGTGAAGTCAGGCACTGATGTTGGAAGTGGAATTTATCACTCCAGAGTCCAGGGGAGGTGTGGTTTATACTACTGAAGCCACTGCTTGACATTGCACATTGATTTTTGGCTTTGTACCTATCCGGACATGGAAATCCATTTCATGAAGTTCTCAACTAAAAGCGCTTCTGCTGAAGGTGGCATACTATGACAAAGCCATGTTTAAAGCCACTGAGCTCTTCAGTACGACTCATTCTACTACCAGTGTTTGTCTATGAAGATGGCTGCCTATCTTCCTCGATTTTATACACCTTTTTAGGTGGCTGAAATACTTAAACTCAATAATTAGGAACATACTTTTGGTCATATATATGGTAATTAATTAACATCTTGGGCAATACCTGTGATAAGCAAGTGTGGAGAGAGGAGCTTACCCTCACCCTCTTCCTGCTTGGTTCCATCCACCTCTGAGCATAAATCACAAAAATCATACACATGGAGAAGCAGGTTAAACATTGTCACTTGTTTATTGGCATATGAAGGCACAGAGTATAAGGGTGTCATCCCTATGCCAGAGTGCTTTGGGAGACACTCATTGGGAAGTGGTTATCAAGAGTTACTTCCTGTCGTGCCTTGCACTGCACCATGGATAATATTGCTCTTCTGAACCTAGAAGAAGACATCAAATAAGCATAAAATTCAGTTTTATTCTTGGTCATTTTCACATTGAAAGCCCATCTTACATACATCAACATGGAGATTTCAGAAAGTGTGTTACCTTTGGTAGGTAGCCACAGGCATTATGGTGGACATTTCACTAACTGGGAACTATTCACTGAAGGGAGAGTTGACAAAGCTTGTAAGAGAGTTGTGGTTTCCGCTCCTTGACCTTACTATATGTTATGAATGCCCAACTCAGTGAGCTTCTGCTGCAAGAAGAGCTTGGATTGCCCTGTATAATGTCTGGTTTACAGGACCAGCTGAGGCCTTCTTGCTGGAGAAACCTGCCATTGTTGGGCTTTCATAATGACTAGTGAAGTAAGGGAGATGAAATAGCAACTCTCTTGCATAATCTCCACTTGGTGAATAAAAAGTTACCTTAAATGGATACTTTGCTTACCTGTTTGGCACTGTCAATGACTATGTCAAGGTTTAGAGGGCCAAACAATAAAGGCTCTCTTTGCCTCAGTCTAATAAAAATATTAATAATAATTATAATATTATATTTATAATAAAGCCTTCAACATAAGGAAAAACAATAAAGGACACTGTAAATGTATAGAAATCAGGTGATATGTAAAAGCAGCTTGAGGAAGACAACTAATAGTAGCAGAAATCATTTCAATATTACTTACTTTTTATTTGCAATTACGTAAATGCAAGGATTGTAGAAAGTTGAGGATTTGGCAAACAGAGGTGCTATTATTGCCATGGCTGGAGAGATTTGTCTGGGATCCCCAAATGAAGACCATAAGCAAACTATAGAATAAGGAGACCAAGCCACCAGGAACATCACAATCATCACTACAGACATCTGAAATATATTAGAATATATGAAAACATGGTAATCAAACACTTATGTTTAGGTACATCAATATAGGTATATATACAATGACTTGGAGAATTGTAAAAGAAGCCAAGGTGTTGAAGCAAAAAAGTAAAGATCCTTAGCAGTCCTACAAAGCGTGTGTGTTAGTTGTAAAACCTCTCAGAAATATTAACACAGAATTATAATCTGCACTTAAGACACCTTCCAGCACTGTTTTTGACCAGAAGAAGTCTATATATACTTATCCTCATATATATCATTATTTTATTCACAGCTATTTATCTTGTAAGATCTTTGGATCAGGAGCATCTTACATTCGTAGATCTTGATTGATTTTCTTGTTATGCAGTGCTTACTATACTCTCATTAAATTGCAATGTCCGAGCAGGACACACAGCATATGGAACAAACCCATTAAGAATGGTGATAGCCTCAGCATTTTCTTTCACCCAACATCAATTCTGATTAGTTTTACCCATACCTTGGTTACATCAGCTTGATCGGACCAGTCTACGTTGGAGCCCCCAAGGCTATTTCTGCTATCATAGCCTTTCATGGTCCTGGACACATTATAATAACAGTAAAACATCACCATCAGAGGGATCACAAAATTTACTCCAACCACGGTCATGGTGTATGACACAAATGATCTGTGTGGAAAGGCATAGTGGAAAAAAAAATTAAACAGGAATTGCCTGTCCCATAAAAATCATGTCTAGAATTGGTATATATTAAATGTGTACTTCACAAAGCTGTGAGCAGCACATCTATAAATGAATCTGTGGACAAAACGGTGTGCTTCAGGCCAAAAAAATAATAATTATGGCTATAGAGAATGCTAGTTCATGAAATTTGGACTTTAATAGTCCCTCATTCAGTGGGTTGCATATGTATCCATTAACACCCACTGTGTACCTGACATGCATTGCTTTCTGGGATTGTGAACAGTGCCTTGTGGGGCAATTTGCATCATTAGGTCACAAGTATCACCGCAAGGCAGTTTGAGACACGGGTGTCTGCTACCTCACTAGGGTTGGACTGGCCTACTAGGATACCGGCAGATTTCCGGTTAGACTTCCTCCCCTGGTGCCAGTTTTGAGGCTGGTCATCTAATTATACTTATGCCCCTGTGTTAAATTGAAAATTATTGTTTGATATTAAATTAATATAATGGGTATGGAGATGATGAGGGGTTTTGTTAGGGAGCATGAAGTACTGATTTTCACTAATACTATTAAAACATTCTTACGCATCATTTTTCCTCCAGTTAATGGTACATGTAGCTCCAGTGGGATCTGGAGCGTAACTTGCCCACCCCACTATGGGCATCACTGACCAGAATACTGCATTTATCCAGGCAGCAAGGATCATAGCGGTGTAGTGACAGGCTGTAATTCTTCTTCCTATAGTTGGGAAGATATTTGGCCACAATTACCAATCATTTTCCAGTACGTTTATTGGACAGTTAGAGCTATTGCCATAAAAAAAAACATACAATAATAATAATATTAATAATAATACAACAAAATTTAAAATCTGCATGAAAATGGTCAATAATGTATACCTCTTAATAAGCTTAAAATTACAGAGAAATTTTAACTTTTACATTTCAACATAATTTTATTTTTTCAAGGTAAACAGAGCAAGTACTTTGGTAACATAAGTATGATAGTAAAACCGATTACGATCATTAAAAAATACATTATGTTGGTACATACTATACCTATGTCAGGCCTACAGATTGTCAAATATCGATCAATGGCAACAACAGTCAGAAGTCCTATACTTGCCATTCCAAAGAATATGTTCAGGCCAGCATATATCTGTAAGTAAGAAAGAAGCGTCACACTAGTAGACAATGAAATTAAGAAATCTCAAAATAAGTTTACAATATTACAAAGGAAACTGTCGCCACAGCTTTCACCGTAACTAAATGAATGTATTAACTCTGTCTAAATGTTCTGGTTTTCTGTTGCAGCTCAAGGTGGCAAGACTAGAATAGTGTAGTATATTCTTATCCTGAAGTTATCTTCACAAGGGCTGCCTGAGCCAAATAACAACAATCTGTAACTCAACAATAGCAGAGCAGCATTTTAAGGGGGAGACATAATAATCATACCTGGGAACTCTCCTTGTTTGACCCGAAGATCTCTGGGTGAAGCACCGCTTCTCGGGTTCTTCGGGTCAACACCTGAATCCTCGGGGTCGCGGGAGCGGGGTCTTGACACGCCCCGCTCCCCGCCAATTTTCCCTTTAAATGGGGGTGTTTCACGTGATGTCAGCAGGAATGTCCACTGCAATCAGCTGGAACACCCCCAGACTTCATCGGGAACGCCCGCCGGCGTCAGCAGGACTGCCCCCAACATCAGTCCTTGCCGTGTCCCGCAAGAGAAGGCTCCGGGTAGCCTCCAGATATTATAATAATGCAGATCCTGAGAACAGGACTTTAAAATGGCTGTCCCTGCAGTCAGTGGCTGTTTCAGGGGGCAGCCTCAGCTACAGAAGCAGATTGCCTTACTGGGGCGCCACTTTTACTTGGACCGGTTGGGGAGATCTCCTTGTAACCATCTTATATACATTATGGAGTACTGTGCTTAGCCAGCACAGACACATATTACAATTACTCCATGACACACGTCTTCAAAATGCAGTGCATCAGGATATGACATCATTTCCCAACACTCAGTATAGGAGACAGCGACTGCAGAGGTAAGCTGGGGGGGGGTGCTGCTTTATTTTGGGTCAGGCCTAGAGCAGCGCCTAGTCAAAATATGCCTCTCCACTGTGTATAAAAATTGTGGGTTTCTAATAGATATATATCATTGTTTTAATCTGAAAACACCATTACATAGGATTTAATTGGTGCGTTCCTACTGTTATTTGTACACATGTCCCTACAAAGATATGACCTCTTGCTAAATGCCAATTTAACTTAAAAGTTAAAGCCACGAGCACACGCGAGGTACAGCTGACTAGCGGTTGCAAAAATGAAGTGATATGAATGTCATAACACGTGACAGCAGGAAAATTGTAATGGGGCAAGAAAATGTGCGTCTCTGACATGAGGCATGGACTTTATTTCATAATATACACAACGTTTCAGTAAAAAAAAGAATGGAAACTGACAGCACTTTCCTACGTTATTGTGGAAGGGCTGAAATTGCAATGTTTTCCCTGGGGACAAAAACCCAATTTTTTCATCTAGCTGTACATCTGACAAAGAGTGCATGGGGCAATTCAGTGGAGGGAAAGGGGTAGGAAATGAGGGCATTGTATATAACTGGTGAAAGGTTTGGGCTAAAACTCTTAAAGCCTAAGTAAATACCGTAGTATTTTAGAGAGAATTGGCTTTTGTGCCTTTGGGGTTGTCTGTCACTGCCAAGCTGTCTTCTGAATGGCAATATCACCATTTTGGTCAGGTGGGATTAGGACTTAAATTGCCAGACCGAGCACTCTTTAATTAGGATATTTGACATATCGGGCCCAAATAAAGCTGAACTTTTCACTTCAACATATTTTTGAGACATTAAAGGGACCCTCCAGTCATGGTATGCACTTTAATGCATATGATAGCTCAGAGGGCCATGGTGTCCTGCCAGTGCAGGCTCAGCGAATGTTGCAGGGGGTCTAATGAGACCACGTTGTGCTCATGCATGGCAAATAGAATTGTGCAAATGGAGAAAAAAACAATTAGTACTCATTTTTCCTTGCGTTGTTTGTCCATTCGTTTTCAGACAACAAATTTTGTTTCTTGGCCTTTCAGTTCAGATAAAGTTCATTTCGGAGGGTTTTTTCCCATTTCAGAAATGAAATTCGACCTTGTTATTGAGAGGTGTATGTGAATCTCTCTTTTTTCTCTCACAAAAAGATGTACCTGTCATCTTTTACACAGCTCCACTTCTTCTCTTGCCTCTTCTTTTTCTTTTGTCTGTTCTTTCTGCATCCGTATCTTCCTGGAACCAGGTCTGTTAACTAGACCACTTCCACAAAAGGAAGTACACCAAGATGCCAAATCATGCAGATGGATCTGCAGAGAAAGAAAAGCGGCATCTTTTGCACCTCTCTTTCTCGGCAAATTAATCTGCATTATTCTGGCTTCTCGGAGTAATTCCGCAAAAGGGCGTAGCCACGTGGACAGCCTCTCTCCATTCCTCCAATTAGGGGAGAGGGTGTGCTTGGAGACTCCACCCTTTTGCAGAAGTGCTCCGAGAGGCCTGGTAACGGACCTGACACCAGTGAGAAGTGGACGAAGAAAGAAGACAGATGAAAGTTAGAAGAACAAACATGAGAAAAAGCAGAGGTGCAGAAAAGGAGACAGGGACACAGAAACGGCCAGCAGAGAAGGCAGGGATACATTGAGAGAGACCGTGAAACAGTGTGAGTGTGCAAGAGAGTTTGAGGCAGCAAGAGTGCGATTGAGAATGTGAGAGTGAAAAAATGAAATAAACAAAAAAATCAGAGCTCTCTGCTTCTTTTTAATTTCTTTTGTTGGGGTCCCTCCTCATTTTTGGACATTCATACGAATTAATGAAAAAGGCAGATTCGCTTCAATTAATTAATTAATAATGAGGATGCTTAAAGCAGCCAATCGGTGGCAAGAACCGTCAGACCATAGAGGAGGGAAGTAGCTGTTTCTACCAAAGATGTTTTCTTTCAGGTTTTTAAAGCCTGCATTTTAAAGTACTCATAAATTAGTTGAATATGCATTATTCTTTAGTGAGGCTGTCTCTTTAACAGAACGTTTAATGAGGTGTTTAATGATCCTTGTTCTCCATGCCCAATTATGCGAGCAAAGTCTTTCCAAAACAGGCTGCCAAAACCATGCAGTATCTAAAGTAGTTTTTTTGTAACACAATGTCAGAAGCTGTAAATTAAAAATAAAAAAGTAAAATCAAAGCTCAATTTATTTATTTCTTATTCAACCCATTAAAAACAAACACAAACCAAGATATCTTTTAGTAGTAAACCAGTATAGGTTTGAGAGAATAACATGTCACTACTGTACCTGGCATCCCGTGTTTCCAAATTTCCAACTTCCATGTATGTCGGAGGCAGCCGACATTGGATACCCGATCCCGCTGACACCAATGTCGGTGAAGGCCAAGTTAATGATGATCGCATTGGTTGCTGTGCGCAGTTCCTTGTATTTGACAAAGATTCCAAGTACAATAATGTTGCTCAAAAGGCTTATTACACCTTGGAAACAAACACGACAAGTATAACACTTATATGTTTATAGTTCTAGTTTTTTGGGTTTTTTTTACAAGAAGCTCCGGGGTTTTAGCCAATAATCTAAACCAATAATCTATATGTAATGATCATGTCCAAACTTGTCAAAACATTGTGGTTTCAACTCACTTCACTATTCATTATGAAGGGCCAACAGCAGCAAGTTTGTCCAGCAGAAAGGGTCGAGATGGCCCTGCATAATGTGTTAACTATACATTTTACAGGGTCAGTCAAGCTCTACCTGTTCCAGAAACTTATTAGATATTGGCATTCATAAAGTATAGTAAAGTCGCAGAGCTGAAACTTAACTATTCCTAGTGAATAGACCCCAAAGTGCTAATGATGACTTGCAAGTGCTCCATACACCAACCTCCCTTTAATCCCTGGATCAGTCTGTAATCAAACCCAGGGATGTTCTCACAGATTGCCTCACCTACCTATTTTATTTCTACTTAATATGAGTACAAAATACGCTTTCTGCTTTCATTTAAATTAATGTATTGTACAAAACTAAATTGTAATAGTTAGAAAAATAACTATACTTTAAATTAACTTAGCAATATCATGATAAATATACGTTATATATTGATATCAAAAATATATTACCACATGCTAGGAGGCCACTTAAATCAACAGGGATGCTAATCAGCTACCTTATCTTTTATAGTAGCAGCAGTCTACCTCTGTATTTTTCTTGATATTACATAAAGAAGTGTTTGCTATAAACTTTTAACATATGAGTACAAAAAAACACTAATATCCAAGTATTTTATGAATATCTCCAAGGTAAATAAATTGGGGGAAAACAACATCCAGTGAATACAGAGTGAATAATGAATGCTAGAATAGGGCTTTATGCCAAGATGATAAAAGAAAAAACTAAAAAGGTGACCTGCATTACAAAAGAGGAGAAAACCAAAGCAGCTACTTATAAAAGACAAATTCTGATGCAAAGTCTTTAAAGCGGTTTTATCACCATAGCAGTCGAGGATCAATCCTGCCGATTTCAACATACCACGGCTTTCTATAATGATAAGACCACTAAAACGCGGCAACACAATTGTTCTTTATAAGTAACCCCTGTGCTGTTTGTTGTGATTCTGCAATTGTAGGTTCATATAGAGGATTAGGGGATTTGAAGGGAAGTGTTAGGAGAGGATCACAAAGCATTAAAAAACAGGAAGACACAATATGTATGATATTTAAGTCATTGTTATAATTTCCGCAGTTCGAGTGTTTGCTTGTAGGTAAGTCATTGGCGTCAAGGTTTGTACATATCCTGAGCAACTCAAAATAACCAATTTTACAGCTACATCCTTAAAAATATAAATAATGAATTCTTGAAGCTATTCATACCTGCAGTGATCAGATAGGCTGCTACTATATTATGCTCCTTCTGGGAAAAAACAGAATGGCCTTCCGTGGAGGCGAGAGAAACGTTTGGTACGCTATATCCAAGAGGCAAGACTGTAAAATAATCTGAGGTTTTATCCATCTCAAACCTTCTGTCTTCAAGCAAGCACTGGAAGTGGGGAATACTTATTTTTTTATTTCAAGCATTAAATTGGTTGCATGTCTCAAAGAACCTCAACTTTGCGTCTGTATGCAGCTAAGCTTTTTAGCAAAACAAAGACCAGCACAGAAGCTCAGTCATTCAACAACGCAGCATTAAAACTCCATTCATAGCTAGGCGCTTAAACCAGTCACATGAACTCATTAGAGGGTAGCTCCACCATTAAACATGGATTATTTTGCTCTTCTTGGAATTAATAGTTTGTTTTCCTTTTTTCATACATTTCTGAGCCATAATTTAATACATAAAACGATAAAGTACAATGATCCAAAAATATCTTAATCAGACCGGGGAGTTTTCTTTATATAAAATATAAAAGCACCATGTGCTTTTTTTTTTTTTTTTTTTTTTTTTTTTTAACAATTGTTTTGCCATGGAGGCAACCATGGGCACCTATGGATATACTAAACGCATAATGTCTTATCTGTCACAGACCCCTTTATAATCATCAGATCAGTGATCACAATCCAACTTGAGGCCCCACATTACTATAGTCACTGTATACCCTCACATACAAAGAAACACTAGTTTATTATCATTAAAGTACAAGGCTGGTAAGAACAGCCTGCATAATGCACATTTCATTTACGGGGAGAGATTGATCGAATGTACGCGAGGCATTATTCAAGGACTCCTGTAGTTCACTGTGGAAACATACATCCCTTCGGACTTTAAAAAGAACAATGTTTTTAAAGATAAGAAATGAAAAATGCAACAACCAAGATTTGAAAATATTTTATTGGCATCACAGAGGGAATTGGTTTTCATATTTACAAACAGTTAACAGGAGGCTGTGTGAATTATTTAAAAAGTTCATTCTCTCATCTATAAACCAGAACAATTGCTAACATTTTACTTAAATGACAAAACATTTTTTTTTAGAATACTTGATTTCATGCTAAACAAGTAGCCACAGGTTAAAAACATTTTCAAGTTATAAAAAAGAAAAAACAGGCAAATATTCTGGTCCAAAAACACAGTTGAATTTATTCAACCATACAAACAGAAGATACTGAGAGGCTTCCTAAGTATCGGAAGATGTTCTGCATTTTACAGTCATGATTTAGTCCCATTTCAAAGATCATCAAAGAAAGAGGCAGCATTTCAGGTCTTCAATGTTAAAATCTGTAAACTGTGAAAAGCAGCAACCGTCTCCAAAATAAACAGCTCTCATTACCGACCTCCTTTTGAAGAAAAAAGAAAATGGATAACAGTCAAGAAAAGATGTTAAAATGAATAGGGGTAGTTTACACTAGATATTTGAAGACGTTTTAGACATGCGAATGTCTAAAGCCACATTTTTCTTTTCGAAGCACATCACCACATTTATATAAGCAGTGGATTATGAGGTTTATACTGCCACATATTACTAATCTCAAAATAAAAAGAATCCTTTAATCTACACATTATTACAATTTCAGTAACATATACATAACTCCAATGTATGAACTTTACAACTGACAAGGTAATTTATACACACACAATAATGGAATTTTTAGTAAATCAATCTGTTGCTCTCCATCTCCCCCAGATGTGAAATGCCACGCTGCACCTAAAATCCAGCACAGTTTAACCATTAACCCTGCCAGTGCAAATCATGTATACGTTATGTGGTTGTCAAAGCGGACCCTAGGAGCCAACCACGTATATCAATGTAGAGGATGCTGCCAATTGGCTCCTGAGCCAATTGGCAGCCATCTTCCCTGGTTCTAATGGAAGTTTTGCAATCTATCAGTATGAAACATACTTCCTAGGGTGGGGCAGCCACACACTGGCTTTGTTTTAAGAGCTGCAATTAAAAAGTTAGAAAAATACCAATGACGTTTCTTGATTACAACACCCATCACCATCAGTGAGAATAATGAGTGACGGGGGTTGTAACCCACAAAAGAACCAAGGGTGCAAAAGGGGTGACATTGACATTAAACCTTTCTGCCTATATTTTGTCTTTAGCATTTTGTAATTGTAACCTTTTCTAAAGGTCTGTGATATATTTTTTACTATCACTTAAATTGTCTTTTAACTTTATAAATCACTGATGTCGCATTTTACCAGACTTGGTCATTCCGGAAGGAGAACCCTGCCAAGGTTGGTCCCTAATAAGTTCCAGTTGCAATCATCCTGCAACCTCTGCTCTAGGGAATAAACCCCAAGGTTCTTTGAAAGGAAGCTTCAACACAAACCTGCGATCACTTCAGTGCCACCATGTGTATGGTTTGCATCAAAAAAATAAAAAAGCCTCAAGCTATGGAACTCGTACTACTGTCAGCAGAATTAGGATGTGGAAAGCTGGATGCCGTTTGCAGTTTTGCTAAACTACTGCCTTTGGCAATACCTGTTGGAAATCCTCAGAAAGTATCCATCATCCTCTATGCAATAGGTAGAGAACCATAAACAAGATTAAAATGTCACTTGCCTCTAAATCCGCGATTACCACCTCTTCCTCCTCTGAAACCACCACCACCACCTCCTCCTCGTCCTCCTCTGAAACCACCTGGAAACACATGAACAAAACTCATTGTACCTAGACATTATAGTCGCCTATTAGTGTATATAGACATTATGTAAAGGCTTCCCCTGGCGTCCATTAAAACCAATTGTGTACAAAATCAGTACATTCCGAAAGTAATTTTGTTAGTATAGGAATTTTGTACGGACAAGGTACTTAAATTAGGATTCATGTTTACCGCCCAGAAAGCCTGTAAAAATTGGTATGAGTTTCTTTAAGCTAATGAGATGACCCAAGAAATTGCTTCACAAAAGTATACAATAAGACAAACCACCTCCTCTACCGCCACCAAAACCTCCTCTTCCTCCGCCTCTGCCTCCAAATCCTCCTCTTCCTCCTCCACGACCACCTCTTGGAGGACCCTTCTCACCAGGAGGACGAGGAAGAAACCTCTGAAGTGGGAGTAGCTTTGCCGGATCAATATAAAACTGCAAATAAACCAGAGATATCACAT
Source organism: Spea bombifrons (assembly GCF_027358695.1). Taxonomy (NCBI): domain Eukaryota; kingdom Metazoa; phylum Chordata; class Amphibia; order Anura; family Pelobatidae; genus Spea; species Spea bombifrons. The sequence goes on along the minus strand of NC_071087.1, from coordinate 45,029,286 downwards.
ACTCCGAACTTACTACATAATGCTAGATCCACTTTTGCAATGAATGCGCATCTAAACACATATGGCAGTGGACTGACTTTTAATAATGAAACTTTGCAATAATTTTACCAATACAATTGCTACAAAAATTCATAGCGCACTGCGCAAGTGACATTTTAACCTCTACCTTGGTGGCATCTGGTCATCAGTGCAAAAACAGAAAGTCTGATGCAACTAAACCTCCATCGCTACTTTGAAAATCACATCTTACCTTTTGTAACTTCTTAAATGATGATGCCTTCATATTGTCAGATAGCTTAACCGAAAAATACTGTACAATTATTAAGAAAATATCTTGAAAAAAATATGTAATACTAACACAAAAGGTTCTCACCCAAAGATACAAATAAGTATTTTTATAACTTAACAGATATACTGATATTTTAGTTGAAACAGACTCCATAGAGCGCTGACAGAACAGCAGAAGGGAGATTCAAATCTCCCTACGGCTACAGCCCTGGAGCAAAATTTCAAACAACGGTTTTGTGTACATAGATGTCTTGACTCTGCTTATGTATTTCTACAATGAACATCAAGGATAGGTTATTAATGTAATCATTTGCCTCTAAGAGATTCTGCATTACCTATTTGATCGAGAGGTATAACTTAATAGGGAATAATCATGCAGGTCCTGAGAACAGAAGCCGGGGGTAACTGTTCTCATGGTATTAATACTGCTTAGATTTACACATTTGTTATAGAAGCGTAGAATGTAATGGCTGATAAGAATCATCCGGCCCATCTAGCCTGCCTATTTTTCCGAGGTAAATACTCAAACATCTAGATTGTCTTTGTAAGTCAAATTATGTTGTACAGCGCTACAGAATTTGATGGCGCTATATGAAACCAGTTATCGATCTTTTCTTATATTCAGGATAGCTGTATGCCTATACCGTGCATGTTTAAATTGGTAACATACGTAAAGATCACATTTTTGGCGTTAGAAAGGATACAAAGTCTCTGAGCTGTCCAAATATTTCATCTACTTTTCCAATCTGTTCCTTGTTCTCTAGGTAGATGGGGGCATTGAAGTAAGGCACTTTGCTTTCATCTGTGGTGCATTTACAAACTACATCATCTTCACAAGGATGCATGAACTCCCCAGCCACTGAAAGCATACAAATTAGTTTAGAAAATAGTTAAACTCAGCATAAACAGACTAAAAAAACACTGCTTTTAAAAAGCTACTGTACTAAATCTTTAGTTTACTGCAAACCAAGGTAAAATTAACAATGTGCACCAAACTACTCTCTCATTATATATGCGTGTATAATATATATAATATGTTCCGATAGTCCTATGTGCATTAACACAAATATCATGCCCAAACATACCGACAACACTCTCAGGGGGTCCTTGGTCATATCCTCTGTTGAATCCTCCACGTCCTCCTCCTCTTCCAAAACCGCCTCTCCCACCACCGCGTCCGCCGCCGCCACCTCTTCCTCCCCAGTTGCCTCCGCCGCCTCCTCCACCTCTTCCTCCCCAGTTGCCTCCACCACCACCTCTACCTCCCCAGTTGCCACCGCTGCCACCTCTCCCTCTAAAAGACATTCTAGAACAGGGAAAAACAAACAGTGTAAATGCATAAAATATTTGCTGTAACAATTCAACAAAAAACGTATTTGGCCTAATACAACATATAGCTTATGCCACGGAAACCGAGAACGGGCAAAGACCTAAAATTTGCTGTATGTAAATCCTAAATTCTTTGGGAAAGCCCAATTTCGACACGACTTGCGTTATTGCACTCTAGCCTGTATTTTACGGCAAGGAAATGTCTATTTTATGTCAAAAAGTAGCAAGCAAACATACTTAAACTCTAAAGTATTAACGAAGTCACACTCCAAGCAGTTTAAAACCAACAGTTTTCATGAATGAAAAAGAATCATTTTCAGGTATGCTTAAACACTTATGGGACCTCTCACAAAGTGTCCTTAAAAGGGGGACAACTATATGCATATAATTACAAAATACATATATAAATATATAATATAATTATATGCATATACAGTTTACCATCTTTACTTATAAAACACCCATCCTGACAAGGAAGGGCAGCTTTGGAGTAATTGGATATTTATATGCTAAATTCATAAATTAAAAAGAAATATCTGACGTAGAAATATTAAGTAAAACAGTCTCTCATGAAGCCACATAAATAAAATAAGAATTAAGAGCACGTTTGCAAGACAAATCCAACACTGGTGACTTCCTTAGCATGTCTGATTTAGTGGAAGACTAAAACAGTACTTTATCTGCCATTATAATAAACGTAATAGCCTGGACTAAAGCAGGTTTTCGAGGGCACGTCTAAAAAGTCACCTAAAAAAACCCAATGTTAAAGTAGATTGTTAACTCACATGCAAACCGATAATCGCTAGTATGTCTGTATCCCGCTATTTCCCAGTTAAAACCCCTCACCTATAGTCTTAGGAACCGGGACCAGACGCTTCCCTTCAGAACACGTGGAGTCTTTGCGCTTCGCACGGAAACTACAGCGAGCGCACAGAGTCTACGTCATCACGCCGCGCGCACACATTGAAAAAACTTTATTGAAAGCGTTCTGACGCGCACATTCACAAGATGTTCGCGAGTGAAACTCTTGCGCTTGAACGGCAACAGAAAACACACTGGTGTCGCGGGATGTCGGGGAAACATTGTTACTCTGAGATGGCTCTGTATTATTAATTCCAATAAAAGCCCCAATGTCTTTATAGAGTACCGGTATATATTTTGTATGTACTCAAAATGCATTATTATTTACGCGTTGTGTGGTGACATCTAGATTAGATTAGAAATATGGGAACTTTCTAAGTAACCTGACCCTTAACCCCTTAAGGACAATAGGGGTTTTTACTCGTAGTATATTGTGGGACAATGGCTCTTTTAACGTTTTTCGGTGTTACTGTTTAGCTGTGATTTTCTTCTCTCTCATTTCGTGCTCCCACACATATTATATATTGTTTTTTCCAGGACAAACAGGGCTTTCTTTAGATACCATTCATTTTATCATATCATCTAATTTAGTATAAAAAAAATGATAAAATATGGGGATTTTTTGTTAAAAAATTACTTTTTCTCACTTTTTAAACAGAAAACTTTTACTTATCTGCAAAAACGAATGAAAAAACCTGCTAAATAGATTCTACTATTTGTCCTGAGTTTAGAAATACCCAATGTTTTTATGTTTTTTTGCTTTTTTCTGCACGTTATGGGGCAATAAGTACAGGTAGCGTTTTGCCATTTCAAAACCATTTTTTCCAAATCTGGTAATTCTTCCCCCCATGTGCTATTTCGGGTATCTTTGAAGCCGGATAATGCAATTTACCCCATCAAGTCATATATTTTTAAAAACTAGACACCCCAAGGCATCTGAAATGCTGGTATTTTAACCCTTTGCATGCACTAATTTTACCACCACCCTTAGTGAAACTTTATGGTAGTAATTTTTTTTTGTATTTTTTTCACACGTGTTGGACTTCAGGTATAAATCTATCGCTCCTGGTGTATGTCCGTGTCAAACAACACCCCAATATGTGTTCAGTAACATCTCCTGAGCGCAGTGATACCCCACATGCATGGGTTTGTAGGGTTATTTGGGAAGTAAAATGCCGCCTTTGTGAGGTGTGTATTTTTTGCCATTTAGACATCTGCCCCATGTCCCATATTTGGGACATCTTTGAACCCGGCCAATTCAATTTACCCCATCAAATCATATATTTTTTAATACTAGACACCCTATGGGCATTTGTAATGCCAATATTTTAACTCTTTCCATGCTGGAATTTTTGTAAAGATAAAGAATTTTAGGACTTGCTTATTAAAAACTTTTTTTTTTTTTTTTTTTTTTTTTTTTGGTGACAGTGGGGATTTTTACATGTTACCATATTTTTTTTTAAACATTTTTGACCAATTTTTTTTTTTTTTTTTATTACTAATCACTCTCAATAGTGAGCTGTACCTGCATTCAACCTGCAGGAGGAGCTCGAGAGTTCCCAAGAGGGTCTGGATAGACCCTCTGTGAACTAAGATCTATCGTTAATGCCATCCTGTGAATGACGGCAACGTCATTCACAGGATGGCACTTGTGGTTGCTCCTCGGAGCAATCACAAGGCGATCGGGGGTCGGGGGTAGTGTTGCTACATGCCTCGATACTGAGGCATGTCAGCAACACAGTTTATGCTTAGGAAGCGATTCCGATCGCTTCCTAAGCAGTTTTAGCCGGGCGCCGCCGCGATCTTTGATGATCGGTGCGGCGGCGGCCATTTTTCTTCCGGGGAGGGCTGCCGAGGGCTGCCCTCCCCGGATCCACGGTCAGCCTCACTTGTGAGGCTTCCGTGGATGCTGCAAAGCCGCCGATCGCGGCGAAAACGCCGCGATCGCGGCAATGCAGCTATTTAACGGCAGCCCGTACATGTACGGGCATTGTCGTTAACCCGTTGCACGGCAACCCCGTACATGTACGGGGATTGTCGTTAAGGGGTTAAACTCCTAATATTAGCCTCTCAAAACCTCTTTATAAAGGCCATACCTCCCAAGCGTCCTTCTAAAGAAGAAATAGTCCCTTTTGGGACCCAAAACCCTCTGTCCCTCTTTACTAACCTGATGTGCATTTTGTTTTCTAGAAACGTTTAGATTTTTCAGAATGTCTGGTATGAATATATCGCAGTGTACTACAGCCCTAAAAGATAACAATAATGTATAATAGCAGCCACCGTATAAAGAAGATATACAGTATTACCATAAGACAACCCCCCCCCCAAATTGTAATATTAATTTAGAAAAAAAAGAAAAAGCCTAAATATAAGACTACCCTATAGGGAAAACGTTTTATTAGTAAACACGAATTCACATGTAAACTATTTTTTCTTATTAAATAAAAAATATGATTGAGAAAAATGCATTTTTTGTTTTTCTTTTATTTGCCAACCTGCCCCCCAGTTATGCACATCTGCCCCATGGCTTGCTACTCTGCCTGTGATATGCCTTATATCCCCTATTTGCCAATCTGCCCCCTGATATGCCTTATACCCCCTATATGCCCCCCCTCCCCCGACCTACTGATGCATCCCTAGACTTGTCCCCTGTGCTCCATACTCCCTGGTGTCAAGTGGGGGCAGCTGGTGGATGTCTGCTCGATGACAACCTCCACTGCTACCTGGGACTTCTATGACTGATCATCAGAAGGTCACGCCGGCACGAGGCGGTTGTCTGTGAGCATCCTGGAGATGTTCACCCACTGCCATAGAGGAGGATCTAGGTCTCCTGCAGCACTGCTGGGATCCTCCTCTCTGGCAGCCGGTGAACATCTGCGCGATGCGCGTAGACAACCTCCGCTGCTGCTGGCCGGGACTTCCACCAGGCATCTATGGTGGAGCACCGGAAGGTCATGCCACATAGCGCTCCCTCATAGAACCCCGGCAGAAGTGCCGGCAGCAGCGTAGGTTGAGAGGAGGATCCAGGTCTCCTGCAGCACTGTGGTGGATCTGGATCTTAGTCTTGTAGTCTGAACTCAATTTGGTATGACCCTGAATATAAGACGAGGGGTATTTTTCAGGGGAATTTGCTCTGAAAAAAACCTTGTCTTATAATCGAGCAAATACGTTATTCCTCTTTTACATGCCTTATTCATTTATACCAATAGCCATCAATAGGTCACATTTTACTACTTACCCCCTATCCAGGGCACTATATACACCTAAATCTCCTAAAATGATACCCTGACTTTTGTGCACCTTGTCATGATTAACTCATATGACGTAGTAGATGCATGGAAGGGTAATCCAGAAGATGTGGTTTGTTTCTTTGTGTAAGCATTCAATGAGTTAATCTGATGTTGATTTAAATCAGTTTCATGTACATGCCCTCTGGCTAGAGGTGTCATCTTCCCAAAAGAACCCCTGTGGTGATTCATGGCCTAACTGATAAGGATCCTGAGTTATAGGAATTCCATTCCTAGCTTAAGTGGAGGGGTTTCCATCACCTTTACCCCGCCATAACTTATTGGCACATCAAAGATGGGAACCAATTCTTGGAAAAGGTGTTATATAATTGGTCATGTGGCCAGAGGGGCGTTTTCTTGCAAAAGAGCCTGATTTAGGGGCAATGCAAGCGACCTCAAAGCAGAACTCCAGGATATACTCTGATCGGGACAACATCATAAGAAACCATCTGGAAGTTCCCACAGGCCAGCTTATTGGAGAAACTCGTGAGTGAGGGTCCTGTGTTTAGGTCGCATTGTTTTAAGAATTGTTTGCTGTTTTGTTTTTCTTTTGTATGTCTTGTTTTTTGTAATTGTGGCACTGTGTAATATTTGTCTTTTTGTTATTAAAATAATCATATTCTCAATGTCTTTGGGCTCTAGTATTAATATCCACAAACCCTAAGAGAGGATAACACGTTACCATATTGTTATTAAGTTCTACAGGATATATATATATATATATATATATATATGTATATATGTTGTTTGCCCGGGGTGGGTTGCTATATCTATATATATAGAGCTAGATATTTTAATTCGGATTTCTCACAAGTCCGGTATCAAAATCGTGAGTGGTGGCAGACTACCTGGGGGATACAGGCAGGATTTGGGGGTTAGTTTGGTATAGCTTATGCCCTGTTAAGGGGTGAAGTTAGTAAATCCAGAGGCCTGGTGCTATTAACCCTTTCATGCCCACACCCTCCACACAGTTACGGCTCGGCCAGTAGTCCTGACCTGGCCTTACAGCTACACTACCAAAATATGTGTCCTTTCCAAATGTCTGCCATAGATATGTACTCCATACACTATGACGTAAATTGCCGCTTATTCAGATTGTTTACGAAAGTTTCTGTGTTGCTTTTGATGTAAACTTTACAGGTAACAATAAAATGACAGATCTGCGACAGAGGGTGCAATTATTGTTCTGCCCCAGCAGAGTGGTAAACGTTAGCAAAATGAGAGATGCTTGGTTGCTGTTAACATATAGACACAGTATGGCCATAGGCCACATGTTAAGACATAATGATATAGAAGCAGTAGAGGTTCTTAAATCTATTATATCGAAAACAAATCTGCGGCTTGTAATAAGAGCCACTGCCTCTCCAAGCTCCTTGTTACAAGGAAGTAGTTCTTTGTGAGTTCTGTAAATTTGGATTGGAGGCAGTTGATGAATGTTATCTTTGTTGTATCTATTTGTCTTCTAGATTAAGCTAAATCAGCATCGTTTGTGATCTAGCTCTGTGGGGTTCAGATTCCAGTGCGCTCTGAGTACATTCCTCTCAGATTTACAAACAAGACCGATTCCCACGTATTTTAACAGTGGTTAAAAATTAAACTTCCGTGATTCCCGTGTAACAAAAAAAACTTTCAAATAGATTCTGTTGAGTGAAAACAAGACAGATTGGACACCATGAAGACCCTGGTGTGTGGATGCATCCTATTCTGCTTGTTCCTGTTACCCACAGCAGAGGTAAGAAGTCATACTCTTTTCTGCATAACGCTCCAGACCCCAAACAATATCATTCTGGCTCCTCCTGGCAGATGTCTCGGTCTGCCTAAAGCTATAATATAATCCATAGCCAGCGGCAGAGGTTGCTTTGTCCTGACTTGGCTTTTTAACACGATCGATGTTGGTGCAAAACATTTGACTAAGAGGAAAGATTTATAAAGTAAAATGTACTTATGATGTATGCTCCATGTTTCTGTAAGAAAATCTACACTTTTACTTTGCTGTTTGATCTTATTTGACTGTTTTTGTGATATACGATTATTTAGCACTGCAACATGCACATCATTCTGCTAAAAAAATCAATGAAGGCACCCCTAATGTTTGTCTGTCCAAGAGGTAGCTCCCCAGCAGTTGCTGACTTTATCAGTTTAACGTTTAGCTGAGCCCAACCCAATGTCCTATCCGACAGTCAATAGGAGAGATCGTTGTCCAGAACCTTAATCAGCACCCGGGAGTTTATGTATAGAAGTCCCTGTAACAGTTTGCGTCTGACACAGTGTGTAAGATGATTAACGTCGAATTTTGCCAAAGGCTATTTAGAAAGAAATTGAAAATGTGCTCCATTGTGTGCGTTACAAGAGTTTGCTTCCTTGGGTCTTCTGATATTTGTACTGTTTTCTTCCCATGTACAAAACCATCCAGGCTGCTTTATAATGCTAATAGCATTCAGATTTGTATATAAAAAATTGGATAACACAATTTATGCTAAACCGTTACTGACGTTATGAAAACCATGGCAATATATAGGACCTTCTTCGCCTCTGTGTGCAGATCAAAGGTTCCTTTAAATTTATGTGATCTCCCCGTACTTAAAAATTGGCCCCTTTCCTCACCCCCAGCTGTTTTCTGAGCAGGAGATGTATTCTGCAGATAACCTCTTACATGATATACCTACTGTCATATCCAGCTCTGGATTTGTAAACTTTGGGAGGAGGGAGGCTGCAACAACACCCCACTCCCCCTTAGCCTAAGCTTGGAAAGTGCAAATATTTCAATGAAAGCACTTTCCTGATATTGATTGGCCCCTTAAAGCAGCCAATCAGTGGGGAGAACTGTCCGAAGCCAGAGGCGATAGGGAGCTGCAGCTTCTCCCTAAGGCTAGTGCTTTTAATTTTAACAGAATGCATAATAAATTACTCCGATAGACTATAGGTTCTTCTTTTGGTAAGGCTGTCAGGGATAATAAATTATATCTTTAAAAGACATGATGTCATAAGGCTTCCTTGATATGTGAGTTGGTGTTGCACACATTTACAAGGTTTACTGGAGATAGTTCCCAACAGAGCATAATTCATTTTTCAGTAGCTGCAGATTGACAGAGCATGAACAAATTATCAGTATAAAGAAGTTAGATAATACAGAAATGGTAAAACAATATTGGATTACCGTTCCATACACAAAGGTGTAACATTCGCAAAGACATTACTGAAAGAGCATGCGTCTGAACGCTACTGAGGCTTTCTTTCTCTTACAGCTCATTTGCCGTTGGCTGCCATGACTATATACATACCGTATAGCCATATTAAATAACAGGATATCACGCAGCACCATGGCTACCAGATCTTATCTGATTTTTAGACACAAAAACATTGCAGAGCAAATCCTTGAGCTTAATATTTAGATTGCTCAATACACATTCAGCGGGGAGTATTTTGAAATAATCCACTCTGGTCATGTTGGCAAAGAGATAAGGGGAGCAACTACCGGGAACAACTAAAACTCAGCATAGTAAATAACAGGAACCTTTAATGGTCTTTAACCTAAAGTCCTATGGAGATATACATATATTTTCTTTTAACATCCATCGCAGTGCAGCGTGCAGTAATTTAATAACAGAACTGAAGGTAAGGGTTGTGTTAGCGTCTCCCTGTTAGATCCGGGGTTAATTTTCTGCGCTGATTTGATATTCTTCACTGTTTGAAGAATAAAGGACAACAGGGGTGCTTCAAGGATGGCTTATATTAAAATGATTTTAGTACACAAAGCTGTGGATTGTGTGCGTTGTGTGTAAATTATTAACAAAAACAACTGATTTCAATAAATTGATAAATTGTCAGTATACATTCTTTTTAAGCATTATATAAAATAATATATATTATTATGAAATAAAAAAATCCATAATAAAAAATCAAATAATAACTATATCAGCCCATTTTGCTTGGTGTCTAATGCTCTTCACGCACACATGGATCATTCTGTTCAGATATGTCACATTTCATGCATTTTAACGCCAACACATTCATAATTCACTAGCCATCTGTAGGCATGTTCTTACAGGATTTTTACTGGGAATCATGGGATTTGTAGTCCATACCAGCTGGGCACCACCTGAAACCTTCTTCTGCATTTCAACATTCACTATTGTTCCTATTTTACTGTTAGTGTTACAAAGAAACAAATGTGTCTATTTAACTGCACTTTTTCTATGTTCCCTGTTAAATGTTTCAATAACCAAGGCCAACGAACAATAGCATCGTTGAATTATCTGCAGACAAAATAGTACCTTTTTCTTTTTTTAAACAATATTCGATTGATTTTCCAGCTTTATATTTTGTAATGTAAACAAGTGATTGAACATCCTTTATCAGTCAGTTGTTAATGCACATTGTTACTACACAATAAAAACACTATATTAAAAGTCTAATCTCTAGCGTTGTCCTTTCCATAATACATAATAATCCACAAGCACTCTCAGGAGCTCAGGGATCTAACATGTTTATTGACTGTATGAATGCATGTGTACAGGAAAGTGCCGAACAAACGTTGGAACTATGGTTCTTAATCTGCTTTATTTTATGCAGTCTGCTCTAAAATGTTTGTACTCCATTGAGTAAGAAGGTCTCTAGTAGAACCTTTCCCAGGAGAAATTAATGAATGAGAGAATGAGTAATTAATGAATGAACTTTCCCAGGAGTAATTAATGAATGAGAGATACAATAAAATTACATTGAAAATGTAGATGTAGAGTTGTTGATGTAGTGGGGTATATTTTTCACTTTTTTTTTAACTTAATGCACACCCATGTGTAAGAATTCTTTCCTTATTGTGTACCAGATACATGCTGAGAGGCAAAAGCGCCACTGAAATGCAAGAAAGGTCATGTGAAGATAACAGTCTACTCGCAACTTTTTTGCACATTCTTAAATGAATATTGGAAGCATACATTATTATTTATTGTTTTATTTAGCACTATCATATTCCGCAGCTGTGTACAATGGGTAGAAAGAACATAACAAGTATAACAACAATTTGACTTACAGAAATAACAGGTTTCTCAAATGAGCTTACAATCTAGAGGGAAGAAGCATTCTTCTTCCACAGGCTCAGCAGTCCAGTGTCCCAGGCAGCCCATTAAACATTGGATGCACATTGAAGTGTGTCTATGAGATGTATAATGTGTCCATATGGAGTGTGTATAGCATACCTATCAGCAGAACTGATTTTCACAGGACAGACCGATTTTTGGGCATTGCCCAGGTAGCCGTCCCACTGTCCTTCTTTTGTGTGCAGTGGGGACTGTGGGTCAGTTGGGGAGATCCTGTGATCTCCCACACTGGCCTAGGGAGCTATACAATCAAAGGAGTTGTGTGCTGAAGCAGCCTATCTGTTACAACTCCCATGTGGCTGAGCCCCAACCCGTCCCACTGGCACTAACCACACCCACACATGTGCCAGTCCCACTCTTGCCACGCCCCCAACACAAATTGACACCAGAAATGTTTGGGGGGTATGTGTATAATGTATTTTGGGGGCACATGCTGTGGTGTGTATGCAGTCTGTAATTGTATGTACACTAATCCTTCTTGGCTGGCTTTAGGATTTAATCTAATGGGTCATTGGCATGCTCTCATTGGGTCATTGGCATGGTTATCCGCTGAACAGGCTTGTGCCAGGAGTGACATAAGTACTCTACAGAGTGATTTCCATAGAAGCGGGAATGCTTGGGTTTTATTATTCATAATGTTCTGCTTGTCTTGGCACTAAACTGAGTATTTTACAGGTTTGGTTTGTTCAGGGAACCCACTTCTCACAGATTGATTTGTTTCTGTAATGCTCACATTTCTTATCATTTACAGCATTTTATAATTCACAATCGTGCTCAGAATGGCCACCTGGCACACAGGACAAATACCCGGTGGGCCTCCAGCCGACGGTGCCACACACACATTGGCTATGCCGGCAAAGAGTTACTTGAGCATTGTGCAAGGGCCAGGGCTGCTCCATCTTTGCCAGTCTGGCCCTGCGCAGAATGTTATAAGTTACATGCCTAGAGCTTGTCATAAAGTACAGGTGGGTGAAGGGACCAGTAAGCTCCAGACTAGTGCAGGGAGAACCATCAGACTCAGGTCCACATTGGAGCAATCTTATATCCAAGAACTTTGAGGGTTCGTATACACTATGCTGCATATTGCTTCATTTCTTAGGTACACCTGTTTAGTTTCATCATCAGAACTGATGCTCACGGGACACTTTTTTCCTTACCATACCATCTCTTTAATGCCAGAGACTGTAGTGTGTGAAAATCCTGGGAGATCAGTGGTTTTTGAGATGCTGTATCTACTACCTCTGAAGTTAACAATCATTTCGTGGTCACTTTGATCACAAATCTTCTGCATTCTAATGCTTAGTCATACAACATTTTTTCCCCCACACCCATGAGGAGCCCGTTAAACCAGGGGCGGGCTGGTCATGGGTGATTGTGTGTTACAGTGAGTGAGTGTGTGTTAGAGTAAGTTTGCGTGTGTTATGGGGTGAGGTGCCTGGGGACCTAGAAGCCACTTGTCTTTACATGCCCCCAGGCTAGGAGGTGCCAGTCTTCCCCTGCGGTCAACCCTAGTCAATGACTCATATTACAGTCTGAATAGTTGGTTTTGTACACTATTTTTTCACTTAAAATAGTTTATAGAATTTAAGGGATGTTTGTTAATTATTTTCTCCTTCTGTATTACAGAGAGATGATGCAACAAAAGCATGTTTGGAGCAAAAGTACAACTCAAATTCTTGCCACAAGGTGTTCTGTGCCCCATGGCAGAGGTGCGTGGATGGGAGGTGCATCTGTAAACTTCCTTATCAGTGTCCCCGAAACAGTACCTTACGTGTATGCACTGAAGGAAAACGGACATTTCAGAACTACTGCCAACTAAAGAGCGCCGAGTGCTCCAACCCAATTTACAGGTTTTCTTCAGAGCCTCCATGCACTGGTAAGTGATTGTCAGAATGAGAAGCCATCATGGGTCTCCATTGCTTCTAATTTCACAATGGTCAAATTATCAAAATTCTAAAATTTTTCACTTGATAAAAGTGTTCTGTTTCTCATTGGTACATGTTTACTTATTTAAATGCAAAAGTAATGTGCATACAATTTATTTTTATTGTATATACAAAGTTATGACGTTTAATTTGTTAGACTGATCTTGAAAATCAGCTAATCTGATTTGGCCGATCTTGAAAAAGCAAATGAAACACAAGAAGTTAAGCGTGGTACTCTGTCTAAATGTTCTGCCATACCCAATCAGTGGTTTATTCTGGACTAGTCCAACTAGGCCTAAGGGTGCAGGTCCAAGCAGGCTTAACAAGGACAATTTTTTCCTACTCTACAATCAGGCTCCTGGGTGGCCACAACTCAATGGACTATGCCATATTCATTGTGGAGCTCTGTGCTTCAGCCGACACAAGGTTCCAGAGCATTTCTCCTTCATGTTGTGCTACCTTTGAAGGTAGAGTGCTGAGATATGATGTCATGCCCTGGATTTCTGTACAAAGAGCATGTGCACTGTCAAGAAGAGGAGCCCTTGGGACCTTCTCTGGGTTAGGCTCAGGGCAGTGCTCTTCAAAAACACATTATACTTTGTTTTTCAGAGACATTTGAAATGTCTTTAGTAGCAAGTAAAAAAGACTCAGCTGGAATTTTGAAAGTAAAAGTACCCACGCTTCAGAAGTCATTATTCCTGTGCAGCAAAGGATGGAGTTTACGGGAAGCAAATGTGGCCTGTAGACAGCTTGCATTTACTAAGTAAGTTCCCCAGACATTTCTTCTTGTTCTGTTGCACCTGTGTTTTCAAATGTCTGATCAATTTACAATCACTTTGTTTTTATCAGAGAGACAAATTGATTTTCTTTTCTTTATGGCAGGCATAGAGTTTGTGGATAATATCCATATGTCTTGCTTCTAATAGGTATCGTTGTAGTGAGATATATACAAACACATGGTTTTCTCGGTTTTATATATATATATATATATATATATATATATATATATGTTGAAATAGCTCTGGACCTAACACTGTATGTCCATAATCCCTATAGCCTAGTTTACTAGTCCATAGCATAGTTTACTAGTGTTAAATAATAACCTTTATTTATAATGTCTGAATAAAAGTGTATTTGTATTCATGTGGCCAACTGCTTGAGAAAACAGCTGTATGTACATTTGTTTCTGTATCTGCTTGGCTAAACCATATGAATGACTTTAAAAACCAGTGTGAACAATCTGTTTTATTGAGCATAGAATATACACTATATGACCAAAAATCATATATAACACCTATGATTAGCCCTAACATTACCCTTTACTAGAAGGAGCCCAAATCCTGAAAAACAGCACCTGACCATTATCCTTCCTCTATCAAACGTTACAGTAGGCACTATGCATTCTGATATGTAACCTTCTCCTGGCATCCGCCAAACCCAGATTTGTCCATCAGACTTTCATAGAAGTTGACCAGGTGCTGTGGGTGCTGTCTGAAAAGTTATCTTATTAGAATCACAACTAATAGAATGGTTTAATTTTTACTATTTCCTAACAGTGACGTTTGCCATGACTGCCAACTTTCTGTTCCAATTCGTTTGTTTTTATTAGAGGTGCTGATGCATCTGCAGAGCAGACCTTCAGCCTACCTGCAGCGGAACAGCAATCATCAGACTGCCTGTCTGTGACATGCAGGGGTCTGGAGACCACACTCGCAGAGTGCCATCTACAGGAAAGCACAGAGAGTGGAGACCAGCGAGCTGGAGTAGTGTGTTACACCGCGTCTCGACGTATGTGTATTTTGCTTACAGTTCTATATAGAAGTTTTAAACATTACTGTTACTGAATAGCCAGAAGATTATTATTTACTAGCCTCATAAAAGTTTCCTATAACCATACCTGGGAACTGTCCAGAGTAGACTACTTGGAGCTCTCCTCATCTGAGAAGCTCCACAAAGAAGTGTGGCTAGGCTCAAGCAGCTTGTAGTGTGTGGTGAGTGGGAGTAGTTTGTAGTGTGTGGTGAGGTAGGTGGTGAGTGAGTATGGCTAAACACCACTCCCCTGCGTGGAGATAAAAGAAGCTGACCCGGGGAAGATGCGCTTCAAGTCAAACCCTGAGAATTGCCAGATATGTCTATTACTTATATTCAAAATACAATCAGCTGGGGGGGACTTTTAAACCAAATAACCTCAAAGGCCTGTATTGGGAGATTAGTTAGCAGGAGGTTAGTAAGGAATATTCTATAAGTACATTTGTATGAATGCTTTTAAAGCCAGAATGTAAGTAAATTAATTTAACCCCTTAACGACAATCCCCGTACATGTACGGGGTTGCCGTGCAACGGGTTAACGACAATGCCCGTACATGTACGGGCTGCCGTTAAATAGCTGCATCACAAATGAGGCTGACCGTGGATCCGGGGAGGGCAGCCCTCGGCAGCCCTCCCCGGAAGAAAAATGGCCGCCGCCGCACCGATCATCAAAGATCGCGGCGGCGCCCGGCTAAAACTGCTTAGGAAGCGATCGGAATCGCTTCCTAAGCATAAACTGTGTTGCTGACATGCCTCAGTATCGAGGCATGTCAGCAACACTACCCCCCCGACCCCCGATCGCCTTGTGATTGCTCCGAGGAGCAACCACAAGTGCCATCCTGTGAATGACGTTGCCGTCATTCACAGGATGGCATTAACAGTAGATCTGAGTTCAGAGGGTCTATCCAGACCCTCTTGAGAACTCTCGAGCTCCTCCTGCAGGTTGAATGCAGGTACTGCATCCAACCATGCAAGGTCAATGGAGCCCAGCTCACTAATGAGAGTGACTAGTAAGTATAAAAAAAAAAATTAAAAAAATGTTTCAAAAAAAATGTCAAAAATATGGTAACATGTAAAAATCCCCACTGTCACCAAAAAAAAAAAAAGTTTTTAATAAGCAAGTCCTAAAATTTTTTATCTTTACAAAAATTCCATTATGGAAAGAGTTAAAATATTGGCATTACAAATGCCCATAGGGTGTCTAGTATTAAAAAATAGTTGATGGGGTAAATTGAATTGGCTGGGTTCAAAGATGTCCCAAATATGGGAAATGGGGCAGATGTCTAAATGGCAAAAAAATACACACCTCACAAAGGCGGCCTTTTACCTCCCAAATAACCCTACAAACCCATGCATGGGGGGTATCGCTGCGCTCAGGAGATGTTACTGAACACATATTGGGGTGTTGTGTGACACGGACATATACCAGGAGCGATAAATTTATACCTGAAGTACAACATGTGTGAAAAAAATACAAAAATAATTACTACCATAAAGTTTCACAAAGGGTAGTGGTAAAATTAGTGCATTGAAAGGGTTAAAATACCAGCATTTCAAATACCTTGGGGTGTCTTGTTTGTAAAAATATATGATTTGGTGGGGTAAATTGCATTGGCTGGCTTCAAAGATACCCGAAATGGCACATGGGGGGAAGAATTACCAGATTTGGAAAAAAGGTTTTGAAATGGCAAAACGCTACCTGTATTTATTGCCCCATAACGTGTAGAAAAAAGCAAAAAAACATAAAAACATTGGGTATTTCTAAACTCAGGACAAATAGTAGAATCTATTTAGTAGGTTTTTTCATTAGTTTTTGCAGATGAGTAAAAGTTTTCTGTTTAAAAAGTGAGAAAAAGTAATTTTTTAACAATAAATCCCCATATTTTATCATTTTTTTTATAGTAAATTAGATGATATGATAAAATGAATGGTATCTAAAGAAAGCCCTGTTTGTCCTGAAAAAAACAATATATAATATGTGTGGGAGCACGAAATGAGAGAGAAGAAAATCACAGCTAAACAGTAACACTGAAAAACGTTAAAAGAGCCATTGTCCCACAATATACTACGAGTAAAAACCCCTATTGTCCTTAAGGGGTTAAAAAAATACATAAAATAAATCTGGTTTAACATATGTCATAATAGTTTTTTCCTGGAAAGGAATTTTAGGGGTCTTGGGCTCCCACTCAGGATGTTAATACCTTAGAGTTTAAAATGGTCCACCTATCGCTTGTATTCCTCACAGCAAAAGAATAAAGTAATAGTAACATTGGTTTTTAAACCAGAAATAGAAGGACACGAAATTAATCTGGCATCACCTGGTAACAGACACACTGTATACATAACAATACCATTGAGTGTCTTTGGGATTACTGGTATGACTCACACACAAAACAAGTGTTTTCTATAAAAGGCCATTGTTTTATAGCCACCTACTGGTACAAAAGGTTGTGCCCTTAGGGGTGTGCGACCTGTGCAGCCGCACAGGGCGCCATGGCAACAGGGGCGCCTGCCCGGGACTTAAATTAAAACATCAGGGTTTTTTTTGTTTGTTTGTTTTTTTTACTTTATTTAACATCCTCCATGTTAAATAAAGTTTTTTTTTAACTTTATTTAACACGGAGGATGTTAAATAAAATTAAACCAAAAAAAACGGTGTTTTAATTTAAGTCCCAGGCAGGGGCGCCGAACGGTCGATCGTGAAGTTTTCAGCAACCGCTCGGCGCCCCTCACTCTCCGTGACTCAGTCGCGGTGCTGGCGTTTCATGCTGAGCCTCCCGCTCCCACCGCAGGACTCCGGCAACAAGGTAAGTAAGGATAGGGGGTAGATAGTGAGAAGGGGCAGGGGGGGCAGTGAGAAGGGGCGGGGGGTAGATAGTGAGAAGGGGCAGAGGGGGGAGATTTTTTTCCTTTCTTTTTTTTTGGGATGCGGGCGCCAGAGGAGTAGTCCGCACAGGGCGCCAGAACACTTAAGGCCGGCTCTGACAAAAGGCATTGATTTGCAGCAATATCACGCAAGGTTGATAAGCTAATTCTGCTTATGGGCAGATTTGGTGACACCCACTATATTTTTTTTCCATAAAGGAAATGTATTTGGGGAAAATGAGATAACATACGAATTCTTGCCAATGCAATGGTTTTATGCCCAAGCAGTAATCAATATTTATTACAATATCAGTGGTGTAACTTGAAACCACAGGGCACCAGTGCGAAAATTGCCCTGCTCTCAGACCTAACCAAGCAACATGTCCCACAGTGCCAGCTTTGTTCCTAAACAGCTTGTGAGGGTCATCTTAGCCCCCAAACAGGTTGTCTGTCCATCTTTGTCCCCAAACAGCTTGCCAGTGCCCCCAAATAGCTTGCATGCACCATACTTGCCCTCAAACACATTCCACTTACCTGCAGAAGTGGTGTATCTAACTTTCTCCATGCTGTGTGATGGTGTCACCGTATTAATCCTGCATGAAGGGAGAGAGTGTGAAAGATCTCAGCCCTAAATCGGTCTTTGTTCTTGTCTGCATTTAATGTTTTCTCATAGATAATTTCATTTTTAAAGGAATTCAATGGTTATCATCAACTTCTGTTTCAGAATGTAATAAAGATGAGTTTAGCTGTGTGAATGGAAAATGTATCCCTTCCTTCAGATCCTGTGATGGAGAAAATGACTGCGGGGATCTCAGCGATGAGCTGTGCTGTACAAGTAAGTTTTTTAAGCAGACCTTTAACCTAGATAGTTTGTTCAAAATTAAAATGTATTTTTGGTGCATCAGGTTTTATCAATATTTGAGTGCTATCTATACATATGTAAGCAGTTATGGATATGTGGGAGATAATGAGACTCAGAAATGTAAAGAGAGGAGGGACATTAGAGAGGGGGGATACACCTCTCTTTATCAATGAAAACTTCCTTACAATACACTGAAGCCTCCAACCTTTTAGTTCTAGATTTTGTGTATCAAATGTCTAAGCCAAGATGAAATACTGGATTCTCTAGCAAGAGACCAGTATTACTATGCTTGGTGGGCTTCTGGTCCAAGGTACCAATTATTCACCCAATCGGCTGCAGTGGCAGATCAAGTTCTGCAACGTGCAGCAATCAGCTGTGTGAGCAGGGGTGTAACTAGAAACCACAGGGCCCTGGTGCGAAAACTGCCCCGGGGCCTCCAACAGCTGGTCTGCGCCATCATTGCCCCCAGACTACTTGTTTGAGCCTTCTTTGCCCCTTGCCCCCTCCAACATACACTCTGGCATACATACGTAAACAAACACACTTACTCATACTCACTAACACACAAATACCCATTAATTCTAACACACACTCCACCTCACCTCACGTACACATCCATGTTCACACACAATTAGACATCAATGCTCACACACAATTAGACATCCATGCTCACACACACAAACACAATTAGGCACCCATGCTCAACAACAGCAACCTCACCCTTACCTGTCACCACTCCTGCAGCTTTCTCTCCGGCTGCTCTCACACTTTGCGAGCAGCCTGGGATTTACTCGGGGGCCCAAATAGTTTAGAAAGGGTCCTTCCGACCTGAAGCAGTACAGTCCAGGTCACAAAGGGCCCTTTCTAAACTATTTTAAATTGGTACAAGGAGACAGGAACAAGCCCCTGTAGTTACACCAGTGTGTGTGTGAGTATATAAACATAACATATGGCCATGCGTATTCAGCTGGCAGATGCACTTACTTCATTTAGGGGCAGCACGTCTTACAGTGCCAGGGCCGCCTAGTACTCCACAGTCTTGCCCTGGTTACCACTATTAGGGCATCGATTGTGAAGGATACTTGTATAATGGACTAGCACAGGGTTAATATTTGAAGAATCCAAGCGTCAGCTCATCTAGAAAGTTTCCAGGTATATGTATTAATGGAGCTGTGCAGTAGGATATGCTTAGTTTTCTTGTTTGGTGAAATGACCTGTGTGTGATGAAATACTGTATGTTATTCTCAGGCCAAATCATGTCGCTTACATAAGATGTTTACAATCATGCTGTTTCAGGTTGCAATAACAGCTTTCACTGCAAGTCAGATACGTGCATTCCATTAAAATATAAGTGCAACAAGGAAGTGGACTGCATCAGCGTAGATGATGAGGCAAATTGTAATGGTGAGTGAGCCCCGTGGGTTATGTTGCCAAAGACTTTTATTAGTCTACCTTGTGAAACTCTGAAAACCCAATGTGTCTTTGTCAATGTACGTATGAGTCACATGAGTACACCTGGCTGTCCTCCTCATATTTTTTTAGAAGGCAAGAGCTGGAGAAAATATGTCACCCTATGAAATTTCAGGTGACATTTTTCAAACTACATGGGGCAGAGCCATAACTTGGGCTCTTGGCATCTGCAGAGGGATAGGAGATCCTGTGATGGTCACATTGGCTTCAGGAAGCAGAAAGCCATGGAGCTGCACGGTCACCAGGCAGCTCAAGAGTACCTCTAACATTGCAGTGCCTCGGGCAGCTGCCCCTTTCACCCCATGGAATCTACCGCCCTGTTCTACTAATTATCAGTTATGTTTTAAATAGGAATAGGGTGGAAACTAGCTGCTCCACTGTTCACATTTAACTTGGGTTCTTGATTTTTATCTTTGCAGACACCAAAACAGAAATTGAACCAAGTAAGTGAATGTAACATCCTTACTAACACAGCACTGTAACAAACACCGATGTGAATCATAAGATTATTAACAGGTACCAAAAGTAGACATATAACATTGATGGCGTTAATGTATATTTATGCATGTTTGTATTATAACTCTAAATAATATTTAGACTGAGGTCATAGTTACATGCTACTCTTATCACCCTAGACCTCCTCAATAAATTCTCCCGGAGTTATATTTGGGATACTTTTCTAAAACGAAACTGGACAATGTCATTAAGCAGAGGTTGAGGGAATTCTGGTAGATTTGTGTTTTGTTGGCTCACCGTTATAGAGGGCAAAATGTTGTTTACATGTCAGGAACATAAGCTGGTTTATTGTAATTACATACATGTAAAAACTAAATAAGTGGCTATTTAGATTTAAACTGCTAGCAAAAGTTTTATACTTTTAGAAAATATTGTCACAAAAGAAAGATCATGTATATATTCGTTCATTACTCACTGTGACACCTTACATAAAAAAAAAACATTATTTGAATGCATTGTTTTTTTTGTTTTTTTCCTCCATTTTATTATTTCAGAGACTAGATCAGAAAACGAAAATTCTGAAGGTAAATACATTGCTATATTTTCTATCAGAGAAACCAAATACATTATGATTAACACTTGATTTCCCATATACCAGGCTGGACATGCGCACAGAGGACCACTTGTTTTACCAACCAGTGGGAATTAAAAACAGGAGGGGTGATTAGTAGTTTGTCTGTGAAACTGATATGGCTTCTGACCTGGCTCCATGTTTTTTGGAACCTCCACAACTTTTCTTTATAAAGCATGGTGGGCCTCCTGTAATCTTTATGCCTACAAGAATGTAGAATGTATATCCAGCATATAGTGTTAAAATAAGCTGACTATGGGAACTTTACACAGTAATGGGGATTTCTATTAAATTAAACCTTTTAAGCATTCAAAGGCCAAACATGACATTTGCAATATCACCTTTTTGAGCGCAGCCATTGTTAGTGAATGTCTAGAACATTAAGACTTGGAGATGGTAGATGGTAGAGATGGTATGCTTGTCTGTGCCACATTGACCATTTAATTTTTAGGGGCCCAAATTCGTCCTATGCTATTATGTATGGGGACTGGCACCCATAAAGGATACATAAAAGGATCAGGATCTGGTTTGCAAAGTTGAGCTACTTCTATAAGGTGTTTTTTTACATTTATATAAGATCTGGGTCATTGCGAATCTATGTACAAATACATACTGGAGGCACAACTCATGCATGTTAGTAAACCCATTCATTACGTGACGCTTAAAAATGTCCTCTTCCTGTCAAATTACATTTCAATAAGGCTAATGCAATTTTCTTTTTTTATATACAGAACAATATAATGCACGAAGCAAAGACATGGATGAAGGTAAAACTGTTAAGGTTGTGGCTATATATATGTTCTATATAGGCATCTTTTGGGTTTGTCCTGGAAACCCCAGCCAACACAACTGGCTTCTGCATCTCTTGGACAGCCTTTTATCTCTAATTAAGGAAGTGGTGTCTAGCTATGCCCACCACCCACCTGGTTCTCTCCCCTTGCGTGTAAATTAGCCATGTGTCCGCTTCCTAAAGAAAAAAGGCCTCAGAGGTGCTTACCTGTAAAGTTCTTAGTTTTGTTGGCATTCAAGGTGACAGAACCATGTGGCGGGTGGGCATAGCTAGAAGTTACTCCGTCAGCCAGAGACAAAGGGCGGTCCAGGAGACAAAGTATACAGCTGTTATAGCTGGACCCTCCAGGACAAACCCAGAAAGTGACCAGGTACGCAGAGTGATCTCACCTATGTATTGTCTACATTTTACATGTTCGTGTCATGTGACATGCAAACTACAATTTAAAAAGAGACATACCATGAATTACAAGCATCAATGATACAAAGTTCTGTTTTATACATGTAGAGAGGAAGCTGCTAAGGCATCTGATTCCAACACTGAACTGCGGCATTGCACCTCAAAAGCATGCTCGTCAAAAGAGAATCATCGGAGGAGAAAAGGCATATAAGGTATGTTTTTCTTATCTATTGTACCTGTCACAGTCGGAGGTGGGTTTGTTTAAGGACATAGGACAACTCTTCCCAATACTGCTCCATGTGGGAGCTTGGAGGGGGCGGAGCTAGGCTGCTGGGGGTAGGTAAAATGGGGTCACAAAGTCGAAAGGACCACAAGGGAACTATGTGGGGCTTAACAATGTACATCACTTTCCTCCGTCGGGGGAGTTTACCCTCCAGAATGTTTGGCAATCAGCCACCATGCCCAAAGCCTGCAGGTACATACATATGGACCTCTGGAAAAAGACCAAAAAGTCTTGGTGGAATCCATTTTCGATATTGTAACTGGATGGGTTACACAATTCCTTGGAAATTCCATGTACAAATGTGCTTTTGGGACACAACAACCTTTTCCATTTAGCTTATAAATAACATTGTAGATGTTTTTGATCAATGCAAAGTTTGATACTTGAATCTGGCTACTTACTGATCCATGTGCCGAAAACATGTAGTCAAGTTTTTATAGCAAATCTAAGGTTTATATAAATTAGAAACATTGTTTTGTTTTGTTTATCATATCAACAAATAAAACCCTACTTTTTGTGTTTTTCTTGATAGTATTAAGGATGCAATCAAACACACAGAATCGTACTCATTATGATTTGTGGTTGAAACTGCTGCATGCATTTTATTTTTGAAACATTAATTATAACAACTTTTTATTTCTATCTGTATAACACATACTGATAAATTTCTTCTGTTCTATCTTTAGAACCAGTTCCCATGGCAGGTGGCAATAAAAGATGGGTCTAGTTTAAACTGTGGTGGAATTTATATTGGAGGCTGCTGGGTACTGACAGCTGCTCACTGCGTCAGGTATGTCAACCTAGACTATTTCAGACTATCAATAACGTTCTTCAAATGCAATTTAGCCCTGGAATCATTAACATAGAGCACTATCTGGTCCAAGGAGGCACCAGAAAGAGATCTATGTCACTGCCAGCCAGACTGGTCCAACCATTCCAAAACATCCGTCTTACCCCTACACTTCTACTGGTATCCTCACTGGTATCCTCTAGCTCTTGGTGCAACGTACAGACCACAGAAAATACCTAGCAGTGATCAAAAATACTCATCTCCAGTAGTCGTCCTAAATATGGTTGTTTTATTTGTCTATTATAAATATTGAACTTGTGTTCAATACTTAAATCTCTACAATGAATAAAGATATATATATTTTATATATATATATATGTTGAACATGCAAACTAATAAGTTACAAGCTGAAAAATATAACTTTATTTTAACAGTGTTTAAAGAATGTTTATTATTGGCCGACCACAGAAAGGAAAAGTACAGCAATCAATTCATGCCATTATAACATAGAATTCTGAGGTCTTTGGCACAGGGCAGAATATTGGCCTCGCCAATGCATTATGGGTGCTACGTGAACTTGTCGTTTCTTAGCCTTTCACCTATAGGTCTACTTACTTAACTCAACTTAGTTAAAACATCAAAAACTGCAACTTAGGAAAACCTGAGTTGCATTCATGTCTAGTCGTTCTCCTGATGCCAGTGTGAGACTGATAAGTGAAATACAAATAATCGGATTGTTCTGCAATAAAAGTGTATAGCTATGGCTAAAATGTGAGCGTTAGGTTGTTTCCGGTATAACTGTTAGTTAATGTAATTATTAAGAGTTAATAGGTTGTGTAAATCATTTTATTGTTTGATGCCACCTGGTGGTTGTCTTGCTTTAGTTCAGGGCTCCATCAGTAGAAGGTCTTATTAACCCTATTTGTTGAAGCTATTTGATAAAACTTGCCAGGGTTCAACTTTAAAGATAAATCGTGGTTAGTTTCATCCCGTAGCTGACTGCAGCAGCATTTCTGAGATGTTAATTCTTAAGTATCATTGTCTGTGGGTTATTCTTTGCCTAACTGGACCCATTTTGGATGACCTCTGGGTCCAGAGCTCTTTCACGGATGGTTTGCACTCGTGCTCTACTATACAGTATATAGCTAGACATGTGAAGCCTTTTTTTTTTTTTAGTGTTTATGCTTTGGTGATAGAAAAACAAACCTACAAAATTGATGAGACAGACATGCTGAAGTATGCTCTTAAAGAAACACTCCAGCCTCAAACATTTTTTTACAGCAAAATCGATAAAAGCCTTAGTTCTTTTGGATCATACAAATGTAATATGTGTTATCAAACTGTTTGAGTCTCTCGCTAATATATAAATAACTTTATTTATTGTGTGGCTCTCTTGGATTGAACTATAACATATTTTCAGGGAAGTACTTAATTTATATACTGTATTCTTTTTATTATTATTATTATAAACATATAAATACATAAATACATTTATAAATACATAAATACATGAATACCGTATATAAGTAGGACATGGTAACACATAATACATAAAAAAATCCACACCTTATATTTATAATATTTCTTGTTTCCTTATTCATTTCAATGTTAATGAAACCCGATTGGTTTCTAACGAGAACGAGCGTATTCAGGGTAATATTATATAAGGGTGTCTAAAAATTTATTATGCCAACTTATACATAAACATAAAAACGTACATACAAAAATAAAACATACATAGTGTTCAATATATTTAATGTTTTAATAGATATTTCTGACAACTCTTATCCATTTAGGTTACCCTTAAGTTACTGTATTCTATTACCTGATAACCCAATAGTACTATAATTATGTTTGGTGTTTACTACATAGAAATAAGTGCTGTCATAAAAAAACAATTTGGTATTCTTTCACTGTACTGCAGGCCAAATAAACCAGAAAGATACCGAATTATCATCGAGCTTCTTGATCGGCTGTCTTATGACAACGACATCGACTCATTCCCTGTAAAAACTGTGAAGGTTCACGAACTTTACAACCCTAACACATATGAAAATGACATTGCCTTGCTAGAGGTAATCAACATATACAAGAAACCAGAATGCATGCAGGTGGATAATAACCTGGTAGCCGCCTGTGTGCCGTGGTCCCCGTTTCAGTTCACAACAGGGGACACCTGTACCGTTTCTGGATGGGGAAGACAAGAAGGTATGGACTTAAGATTCAAAAATGTTTACAACTTAGAAATGCTATCATATATTTCCAATGCTGGAAGTCAGGAAGAGCCAAGAAATAGCTGCTGCTACACAGTAATTAATAATAATTGGCTCAGAGTGAGCATTGATCGCCAAACATTAAAGAAAGAATTTTGATATTGATAGTTATTTATGTAAGTGGATATTTAGATAAATACTGTATTTTATTTTTGTTTAAAGTTTCATTTAGAATACCTTAATTTATAAACACATTTTCTTCTGTTGATATGCACATTATTTTATGGAAAATGGAAGAATGTTTAGTGGTCCAAGATAAGATGGAATTTTTATTCAAAGGTGATACATAAAAAGAGATTATCACCAACATAAAAAAGAGATGTAGGACTGAAAATGTAGTCACATAAGCCTTCTGGACCTCAGAGGTCTCTTCTTCAGATGAGATGGAAGACTAGTGGGGAGGCTTGAATACATAAAACATGAATAGGGAGTGGTAGTCTTTGAGGGGCTTAACATAAAATGATTATCAACAGTCAGTATTACAGAACAACAGTTTTACTAAATTATGGCCATGAACAACTGGAAAAGATATTTATTCCTGTTTATATTTTTTTTTAGGTTTTGCTAAAGTATTTCACCTAAAGTATGGTCACGTTAACTTGATGAATAACTGTTCTGAAGTTTACAAAGATCGGTTCCTTGACAAAATGGAGTGTGCAGGTAGGACTTAGAACGTATGTCTTAGTAGTTCGTTGGGAGCCATGCTAATTAGAATTTTAACAAATATATGAATTTAACATATAAATTTGTATGAATCTCTGAAAACAAGGATGGAGCCCCAACAAAACAACTGAAAAGAACAAAAAAAAGCTCAGAATATTGATTTGAAATGGCTTCCGTGGTTTGTCTGTTGTGGTTAATTTGGTCTGTCTGTCCCACAATTTCTGGGAGATTTGTCTGCAGTAAATCAGCAGCTGTTACATTTATTGGAGTCGCAGAAGCTTAACAAGCTATAATTGGCTTTTTGGCAAAGTTTCCAAAAAAACTATTTTTAACATAAATGTCCAATCATTATTTTTTCATTAAGTAATACACACCTTTATAGTGATTTGCCTCAAATATCTATGCGTTTCTGGTTGTACATGACTTATTTCAACTTGTGCCCGCCAGGTATAAAGTTTAATTTTCCCTTTTCCCCTTTTTCTTTGCAGGCACGTATGATGGTTCCATTGATGCCTGCAAAGGGGACTCTGGAGGTCCGTTGGTTTGTGTCGATGTTAACAATGTTGCCTATGCGTGGGGCATTGTGAGCTGGGGCGAGAACTGTGGAGTTGCCGGTTTCCCTGGTGTGTACACAAAGGTTGCCCATTACTATGAATGGATAAGCAGACAGGTCGGAAGAACACTCATTGCCAAACATAACATCTGAGCTATTCTAGCTTCACAGATTACGTTCAGAGATATGTTTGTTCTGTTCTCACAGTGAACACACACACACTATCCCAAAAATGTTTTTTTGTGCCAGATTAGAACTTAATAAACATCAGGCATCACTCATTTTGTTAGCATCTAGTTTTGTTGTGCGGTTGTTGTTTTTTTAATGAAGTTGTGTATTTGTTCTTCTTTGCATTTGCCAAATATCGGCACGTAATATATATGACAGCAGACAGGGGCAAATAAACATTTACTAACAGCTATTAGGAGTCAGTTTCCTGATGTTACCTGTAAAGGGGTTAATGTCTGTGTTTCTAACTACATTAAAATAGCGTGGCGGAGGGTTTGTGCTACTGGGCATGATTCTAAGTGCAATAAGGTTGGATATGTCAAAATGGGGGAGTGGGGTATGTAAATAAAGAATTCTAGATTATAGCCTAAAATTCACACATTGCATACAAAGGGGTTTTAACTCTCGTACACCACTATTCATTATGAGGGGCCGACATTAGCAAGATTAACCAGTGAGGCCAGATGACGTACGTACGCCCACCAGCTGGATACACGCTTTACATTTTAATACTTGCATAGTGTGCACTGGCATTATCGGTAAGTATACGGACTCACCTGGTACGGGATACATAAGCACTCATTGGGGCCGTGCTGGGAGTTGCGCAGCAGCTTCTGTCTTTCCCCTTTTCTACTGGCCTGGCCAAATGGAGATGGATAGATGATGTGCAGAGCTGCAGAAGAAGCTGGCTCTATATATATCAAGAAATAATAATAATATTTTTTATAATGCCAGCCATAGACTGGGTCTGTATCGAATCTTTTTGTTTATTTTCCTTGTAACATTTCATTTTCTGCACCGGCGTAACACTTTTTGGGTAGACTTTATTTTGATGGGCAAGAAGGGCCTTTTTATCCACCATCTCCCATTGATTTGGTGGGAGGAGTGCAGCCAACACCTGTGTAATGGATGCAATACGGCCATGTTTCCCCCCCATCCTGTTCCGACTACCTAGGGATACTACATTTTTTGTGGTGTTCTCCAGTCTCTTGGTGTCCTGAGCCTCCTTGCCTTGACCTTGCTGCTCTTTTATGTCCTCACCCTCGGTGCTTTTACCAAGCTGTTCTCTGGTCTCCTTAACTGGCTAGCCTTGGCCACGCTCTTCTCTGGTGTCCTGATCGGGCTTGTCCTGACCAACAATTATGCACCTTGTGACAGGCTATCCAGAGTACTTCTTTTTGTGATAGCTATTCAACACTCTACCATTACAAGTACCACATTAACATGTGTTCAGGGCAGATTGTTTTGTTGTTTTTATAGTGTGGGTGATGTTTCAGGTGTAATATACAGGAAAAAATGCACTTACTAACCAAACCAGAGCCAGGTGTCCACAGGACAGTGTCACATTAAACTGTGACTAGCATATTACTAAGGAAATGCAGCTGCGGTTCTATTTTCAGATCGTTATTGTAACGGGTTCACCAAGAGAGCTGTAGTAACTCCCAGAGATCACCCACATGTATCCTCCTGTTGTCCCCGGAATAACTTCCAGCACCAGTCAGCATGCGCACCTTGGAACCCTGCTATGAGTAACCAATAAGTAGACACAACTACCTTGAATTGAGTGCAGCAGGAATGAACAGTTTATTGATGTATAACATAGACTCATAGAGAATTTCATTAACATAAATCAACATTAATAAACAGGTGCATGTAGACAACCCAACCTTTAATCCCCTTTAGCTACTCAATATCCCCCTGGTAGCCATCCTGTTAATGGGATTACTTTACACAATGGAGTTTCTGCCTATTTGGCAGCCAGGCTGGAGCCATCTTTGAGTACCTTGCGGCCCTGTATGACAGGTCATTCTGTCACAGTTATATAACAATCTTATGAAACGTGAGAAAACCCTTAACAGTTGTCTTTCACAAGATCCTGTTTGGATTTTGTACATATCTACTTTGGCTGAGTTTTCTTCCTCAGAAATCCAAATAGCTCTGGGCATTGTTTCCTCCCCAAAAGCACACATGAACTGAATGCTGGCCAGGAATACCCACAAACAACTGTGATTTTCAAAAGCTGGAATGAAAATTGGTAAAGTGGAAATTTTTGCATAAAATCAGCCCTGAAAACCATCCTCCATGGGTTATTTTTACTTGATTGGGTCTATTCACTAAAGTTACAGTTGGCAGGAGAGTTGTGCTTTTAACGCTCTCATTTCACTATTCATTATAAAGGGCCAAAACCAACAGGTTTCTCCGGCTCAGCTTGGCTGTGTTTAACACATAATTTAATGGATGAGGAGACTTTGGAGAAATCTCACTTCTTTAACTATATGTTATACAGGGCAAGCCAAACTCACCCTGTGGCAGAAGCTTATTGGGCATGGGTCTTCATAATGTATAGGAACTGAAATGTAGCTCTCATTAAACTCTCCTGTCAACTCCCCCAAGCGAATAGACCCAAATGTCAGTTCTGACATCATATCGCTTTCCACTAAAGGCATAGTCAGGGCATTTCATGTGCATGTTCCTTCATTTCCCATAATCCCTCATCCAAGACTGCATGAGAACCCAAACAACAACCCATGGTGGAAATTCAGAATGCATTATGGAGTTTATTCAAGGACAGTATATACATATCATATACAAGGAAGAATGCGACGCAACACAGCACACAATAACATCAGCTTAGCGAAGTTAATGAAGGATATTTAATAATACACTTGTGTACTAGAAACAGTCCACTAAGGACAACATTCAATCGTGCATTGAAATAAAACATTATATAAGGAAGAAACAGTAACAGCAGAATAACATCACATAACAGCAGAAACGTTAAACAGTTCCAGGGGTGCAAAAAAAAAAGTGGTATTGCGGCAGAAGTGACATGAGGGACTCATGAGGGCTGGGAGTTTTAGTCCTCCTCCTCATGAGTGCGGATGATGACCTGTTCCCTGGTCAGGATATGACCATAGAACACAATAGGGCATTCCAAATTGGTAATGTATGGTCAGTAGAATGGACACGTGGCGGAGCTGGAAAAGGGATACACACGGGGGATTGGAGAGCACATACAGGCGAAAGGGAAGTGAACATAGCGGACAAAGCGGATGATTAACACAAGACAGAAATAAACAAAAGGCACGCGGCAAAGGAAATGGGTAAGTCCAAGTGAGCATGAAGGACTACAGAAAAGAAAAATGGGCACAATGACATGATGCTGGGTGAAGTTGCCTTGAGGTTAGAGGACCAAGGTCCAAATTTGTACTTATACACACTCGCTGGCCACTTTATTAGGTACAACTGTTCAATTGCTTGTTAACACAAATAGCTAATCAGCCAATCACATGGCAGCAACTCAATGAATTTAGGCATTTGGACATGGTCAAGACACCTCGCTAAAGTTCAAACCGAGCATCAGAATGGGGAAGAAAGTGGCATGGTTGTTGGTGTCAGATGGGCTGGTCTGAGTATTTCTGAAAGTGCCGATCTGATTTTCACACACAGCCATTTCTAGGGTTTACAGCGAATGGCCCAAAAGTGCGGACAAAAATGCCTTGTTGATGTCAGAGGAGAATGGGCAGACTGGTTTGAGATGACAGAAAGGCAACAGTAACTCAAATAACCACTCGTTACAACAAAGGCATGCAGAATGCAATTTCTGAACGCACAACAAGTTGAACCTTGAAGCAGATGGGCTACAGCTGCAGAAGACCACACCGGGTGCCACTCCTGTTATGTACTATTATTTGAGTCATGTTTAGCCATTGTACAGCACTGTGCAATATGATGATGCTATATAAAACAAATAACATTCATCATATAGAATTTCTGTGGGTGCACGAAATAAGACAAAGCTAAATCACAAAAAAATGGCTGTGGTCCTTAAGGGACTAACGAATCATTCTTCTAGCACCTATGGCAGTAGAAACTCCTGTGATTGCAACAGTCAGGGCTCTCACAAACACAGGCTAATTATTTCCAGGAACGGGACCTTTAAGCATTGTTGCTGTAAAAAGATCATCAGGTTTGGAATGATAAAAAGCCTCCTTCTCATTAAGAACTGTACATTCTATCACACCAGGCTGACATAAATGAATTTCTGCAATAAAACCATCTGACATATCATATAGATCTTTGTCATTTTGAACACTGGTGACACTTGTATTATGTTGGCAGTTTTAAGGTGCTTTGTAAAAGGCATGCTGCATGATACCATTGGCAACAGAGGCAGCATAAAACCATGCAATCAGAGGGAGAAAATGTTCCTGGGCATGCATCCTCTGCACATGTGGACCATCTGCTACTCGTTTTGGAGAAGAGATGACAGATATGTAATCAATGGTCTTTCAAAGACAGCGACATTCATGTTCATTTTCAGAAGTGCTTTGTGCTTCTTACTATATGAACCACTGCTCCATTTTTTCCTGTTCTGCGTTTTCCATTTGCACTCTTTGTGTTGTGCTATGTTAACAGTAGGGCTGAAACAACTAATCGATAAAATCGATAATAATCGATAATGAAAATCGTCAGAGTGGAGTATGGGAGGGGAGGACTCAGAGTGGTGTATAGGAGGGGAGGAGCCAGAGTGCTGTATGGGAGGGGGAGGAGCCAGAGTGGTGTATGGGATGGGGAGGGGCCAGAGTGGTGTATGGGAGGGGGAGGGGCCAGCGTGGTGTATGGGAGGGGGAGGAGGCAGAGTTGAGTACGGGAAGGGGGAGGAGGCAGAGTGGAGTATGGGAGGGGGAGGAGGCAGAGTGGAGTATGGGAGGGGGAGGAGGCAGAGTGGTGTATGGGTGAGTTATAGTGGTGTATGGGGGTATAATGAATTTCAGGGTAGCAGAGTGGTGTATGGGGGTGTAATGAATTTCAGGGAGGCAGAATGGCATATCTGGGGGAGTTAGAGTGGTGTATAGGGGGAGGTAGAGTGGTGTATGGGGGGTATAATGAATTTCAGAGTGGCATATCTGGGGGAGGCAGAGTGGTGAATCAGGGAGTATAATGAATTTCAGGGTGGTGCAGGACATTTATGGGGAGCGGAGTGGCATATCAGGGTGCACAGTGGCATATAGGGAGGTATAAGCATTGTTTTAACCTTGTTTTATAATCTGGTAAATACGGTATATGTGATATTGACACACCTGGAAATTTCTAAGCTTGTCACCCAAACATTTTTGGCCCTCTCATACATTCTCACACATTCTTATTCAATCGAGATCCCCATAATTAATTCCTGTATATCTTAGACCACGGTTCGCATAACATAAAATACATAAGCCATTTCCCATAGTGTAACACAGTGGATACATCCCAACCACATGTATCGATAAAATGGGCCTCTCACCCTTAGACAAGTGATCCAAGTGCACTGTGCACTGCTTTAAACCCAAAATACTCCAGGCTGGGAATCCTGAACAATAATAAAAGAACGAAATTACAACATGTCCTGGGGGCGGTTGCAAGGAATTGAGATTGTATTATTGAATTATTGTATATGTGCAAAGTTTGCGTGCAGATCACGGATACAGGCTTATTTTATTCCCACAGTATACATACGTTTTGATTGCTGTAAGTTTTCAATACCAAGTGATTGTAATCACTTATGTCTACAATAACAGATTTAAACACCAGGGAAATAAAAAGAAAAGCGGCCACCTATCTATGGCAACAGCCTATCAATGTCTGCGTTTGTGTCCCATGGCAATTAAGAGTTTGTGGCAAAAATTATAAATGACACAAATGTTGTAATGATATTTCTAATACTACATTTAGTTACAAAATTGTTAACTTAATAAATAAAACCTTTGAACAGTATAGTATATATACTGTGTGTGTGTGTATATATATATATATATATATATATATATATATTGTATATTTTTTTCTTAGCTCTCTGCCAACATAAACCTTCTGGTCCAGGGCAGGAGAACATTGACTCCAATCCAGCTTCAGTCCCCTCTAGGTGGAGATCTAATCTCTGTTAATTAGCCGCTGGCATTTTTACAATGGAATTTATACTAGAAAAAATGTAAGAGGGGGGACAAAAAGGAGCGTTAAGAATGATTCAAGGAGCTAACTCTATACCATAAACCACCCAAGATAAAAGAGGCCAGAAACAAAATCAGAGTCCTGTGGGCTATAGAGGCAGAATCATCTCTTTCCCAGGTAAATACACTCTGTGATTTACGTTCATTACATACAAGATTTACTAATCACATATGTTGTTCAGGACCTGCCATTTTAGTCGTATACATGGGAAAAAAAAGTATAGGGGTCATAGCTTTCTTATTAGAGTAACGTTTTTATTTTAGGATATTCTCTAATCCACCACCCATTCCCATGGTATGGGTATTGCTTTGAGGTTGATATTCTAGAACGCTTGTCTTATCTTATTTTAATTTTTTTTAACAAACACACATTTTCCTCTAATTCAATTAGCAATACAAATAAAAATGCTATTTTTTATATATTTTAAGGAAATATTGTTTAATAAAATAATGTCACTTATTTTGTTTGGTTACGGCAAAAAAATAGTGTAAAGGTGACTAAACTATCCTTCTTACATCCTTGCTAAACTATCCTCCCTAAACTATCCTTGCTTTTTGATGCTATTGTAGCGCAATATTTTGTCTTATAAATATCTTAAGAAAGTAATTATATATCGATAATACACAATTATTGAATTTCATTTTTAATAATAATAATATTTATTATTATAATTATCTTATATGGCACCATCATATTCCACAGTGATGTTCTATGGCATATATATATATATATATATATATATATATATATATATATATATACCTTTTCTACTATGTTTTATATTATGTTTTAGTTGCTGTTTTACAGAATGGCTCTGGATAACTCTGGAAGCGAGATGGTTGCAGACACAAACTCTGAAAAAGGAGTTTTTTCTTTGTGGGCTGAAATATGAAATGCTTAAGAGAGAGAGAGAACCACAATTTGGGCAACATTCTAGAAAGCTGTTACAAAACATGACACAACAAAAGTTTTACTGAGAGGGTGGTTGATGCATGGCACAGCCTTCCAGATGAAGTAGTAGAGGCTTAACCAAGGATTGATTAATTTTAATATTAAGTTATACATATACTTGGGAACTAGCTTGGCACTCAAATACAACACTTCTGAATTAAGTCACCCGTACTCAAGCAGGGGTATGTTTCAATAATGTTCGTGAGCTCAGCTGTTCTGAGAAAAGTTAAAAGGAGCGCTAATTCACATACAATAACACTTTCTATAAATGTGTAAAATAATGGACTTTAATGGTTTCTGACTATGCTTGGCCTGCTGTGTGATTTTTAACTCAGGCATGCAGGGACTTCGATATTCTCTTTCTTTGTAAAAGGTCATGTTATTACTCTTGAGTGGCAGTACGGGAAGAGGAAAATGACTACATTTTTATGCCCTTTCTATAGCAGACTATACAAACAGGACCTATGAGATCATCATGGTGTCTATTGCAGGAAGTATAATGCTGGTATTTGCCGTTATCTTATTGCTGGCAATCATAAAAAAGGTACTCCATGTGGCATTGATAAAGATTCTGCAGAAGACCCAGACAGATAAGGGTGATTTTAAGGATGGGGGATTATATACTTGTAATTTACTTGTAATTATATGTATGCCCTCAAGCGGTATTTATGCTTAAATGTAGCTATGTCTTTAGTTTTGCCCTGGTCTTATACATATTTGGGAGGCAAAGCAAGCCTTAGGTGTTCTGGCGCCCTGTGCGGACTACTCCTCTGGCGCCCCCCCATCCCAAAAAAAGAAAGGATAAAAAATCTTGTCACAAAACTCCCCTTTCTCACTATCTATCCCCTCTCCCCCTTTATCACTATCTATCACATCTGCCCCTTCTCACTGCCTTCCCCCCTCTGCCCCTTCTCACTGCCTTCCCCCCCTCTGCTCCATCTTACTGCCTTCGCCCCCGCCCCTCTCCCTACTTCTCATTATCTTTACTTACCTTGTTGAGTCCTGCGGTGAGAGCGGGAGGCGTCCGTCTTCCCGCTCTGCCGCGGTGCACGCTTCACAGCTGAGCGCCGGAATATGACATCATATTTCGGTGCTCAGCATGAAACGCCGGCACCGCCACGGAGAGTGAGGGGTGCCGAGCGGTTGCTGAAAACTTCACGAGCGACTGCTCTGCGCCCCTGCCTGGGACTTAAATTAAACCATTGTTTTTTTTTGTTGTTTTAACTTTATTTAACATCCTCCATGTAAAATAAAGTAAAAAAAAAAAACTTTATTTAACATGGAGGATGTTAAATAAAGTTAAAACAAAACAAAACAAAAAAAAACCCTGATGTTTTAATTTAAGTCCCGGGCAGGCGCCCCTGTTGCCATGGCACCCTGTGCGGCCGCACAGGTCGCACACCCCTTAGGCCAGCCCTGTTGGGAGGGACACATAACCTACCTCCTCATCCTTTTACTGAGCGTAATCTTGGAGTACCAGGACATGACTTCACATAATAACGTCTCCAGAGGTCACACAGGTTGGCCAAAGGGGTATTAGGGAGGTCTGTGCCGATGTTGGTGTGATAAGGCTGTCAAGCGAGCATCGAGATTGTTCTTAATGTGTTTTTACTCAGCTCAACAGTTGAAAGGGTGATAGTAGGGTATTACATCAAAGTTGATACTTTATTGGACCAAGATACAAAACGATGTAAAGTTACAAAGGTTTTCAGAAAGTCACGGGTCTCTCCTTCAGATGGAACATTTTCTGTGAATATCACTTGTCTAAATGGTTCTTTGTCCTTCGCACAGGCGTTGGGGTGGCTGTGACTCCTCTTACAAAGAGTACGCAGAAGAAACAGAAGTCTCAAGTGTCAACGTGAATCGGAACACACATGGCAACATCTCCACAACTGACTTCAAAGGCCCGGTGCATGTAACTTATGTTACAGAGAAGGAGAAACCAAGCTCGGAGATTCCCATCAGTAAGGTGAAGCTATCCAGAGATGCTCTTCTCTATATTTCTCTGATAACCTGTATGAACCTTCCCGATGACAGTGATTCAGAAGAAACTCTTTAAAGATGACAATGCATCAACATGATTCTAAGAATCATTCCTAGAGTCCTGACTTGATATGGCCACTTTCACGTTCCCATGAAACCACCAAACTGTTTAAACATAATGAATTATATCATTAATTAGAGAGAGAAAAAACAATTGAAAAAAGTGAAATAAGTGCATTGATATTCAATAAATGAATAAGAAAGAGTTGAATTAAGAGTTCACACTAGAAAACTTGTTCAAGGCTCCACAATATAATAATATCTCCATTTGTCGGGCTTTTGTATTGGACCCACTTGCCAGATAAAATTGAAGATCTGTAACCAATGTGATGAAAACCAGGAATACATCGCTCATAACGGGATTCAGATTGAATTAATTAATTTTTTTTTATGTATATTTCGAAGAAGCCAGGTGTTGTATCTTTAAAACAATATCAACATGTTGTCAGTTCCATTGTACAGTTGTGTCTATGTTAAGTATCCATCGTGTATTTAAAATATTTG
This sequence comes from Spea bombifrons, assembly GCF_027358695.1. Lineage (NCBI taxonomy): Eukaryota > Metazoa > Chordata > Amphibia > Anura > Pelobatidae > Spea > Spea bombifrons. Next base: position 44,992,939 of record NC_071087.1, on the reverse strand, counting down.
AAATAAAATTAAAAGTGTAGCAAAGTCTTGGTATTGTTCTCACTGAGCTCCACAAGCAAAATGGACACTTAACTGCATACGTTGTATGATTTCTATTGAAAGGTGTATGTTTGGACATCAGAGGTCTCTCCTACATAAGAAATGGTGACGAAAAGACCTCTGAGGTCTAGAAAGCTTATGTGCTTATAGCATGGACCAGGTTAAAAAAGTATAAAAATCAGTGGGTGCAGGGTTATGTAGCAAGAAGGAAAAATAGGAAACTAGAAATGTATGTACCTTTGGTATCCAGGTAGATAATTCCGATACCAGCCTGGAGTTAATTTTTAATTTTTTTTATATATATGACACCCCAGCCTAAAAAGCTTCCATCCACCAATTGGTGTACCCAAAACAAAAGTGCTCTGTGAAGACATGTAGAGTATGTTCTCTCCTCCATACACAATGAAAGTTTGGTGCTGGTACATGTCAGAGGTAAGGGTGATGCACAGTTCCCAAAACCACAGTGCATTATCAATAACAATAAAACGTGGTGGGGTATACCTTTCTGATCAAAGTCAACAGCCCTACCTAGTGTTAGGCAAAACCACAACATGGTATACAAAAGTTGTGATCTACCTGACCCAAGTTTCCGTGTTTAATACATAGGTACTTTAAGATAAATTTGGAACTGGAAAGAATTACACTTTTCTACAGTTCCAGCTAAAGATTTTGAGAAACATCCTCTGATCCAAAGACAAAAATGGCATTTTCTTTGTACAATCCCCCCACCAAACGCACAAAAAGTCTGCTATAAAAAAGGTATTAGGACAGACTCCTTAGGTACCACTGCCCTCCCTGTCCCTCTCTACCAGGTCTCTGTATCATACAAAAATAGGGAATTGGAAATATTTTCAATAATATATATATATATATCGTTCTGCTTTTGCTTTAACAGTAGGATTGCAATGACATCCTGGAGTGTTTTGATTCTGTTTTAGTTATGTTTATTTTTTATTAATACTGCTGTATTTTTGTAATACTGTATTTTCTGACACGATCACAGTATGTTGATCTCCTCTCCGTATCTGGTCTTGTTCACTGTTCATTCTAGAGTCTTTCGGACCCTGGTATGCTTACCGATTTGTTTTAGCGGACCGTTGTTTTACTGTGCAAACGCGGGAGGTGTCTCTCATTCCTCTAATGTACACACTATAACTTGTCTTTTACGCATACCTTGAATAAATGGAGATTTGAATTGAGATAAAAAAAACAAAAAACCGTAGGATTGCTGCAACTTAATAAAACAAGATGAAAATGTAGGGTATTTTGATGGCACATGACCTACATAAAAACTCTACGCAGCTATCAAAAAGTTTGTTCCAGGCAAGTTTAAAAAAAAACAATGTAAAAAAACCTATGCATGTAGGGTATTTCCATAATCTAAAAAACACATACTGGATTTCTCTGCCATAACTCATAACCTGTGCCAAAAAAATTCTAAAAAACACAGAAGGGTTGGTGAAAAAAAATTCAACAAAGTATTTCTATAGCTAATTTCGGCAGTGATTGGTGGCCAAATGTCTGCTTGGACTGTGTCCTGAAACCACTAGTGACATATCCTAGATTGGGTGGTGTTCATGGCTTCTTTGTTTAAAATTTCCAGTTACAAACCCAACATACTAAATGTAAAAAAAAACAGTTCCAAAACAGCAATATACACCTTATAAGCCCAATTAAAATGCTCGAAATGCATATACAATCTGGACACCTGAATTGTTGTTGGGGGTATGTTCTGTCAATTTAACTGATTAAGTGAGGGTTTAGATATATATGAAAAATATGGGGTTTTAGTATTTTGTATAACATTACTCATTCTAAATGTTTAACTATGATGTGTGTGAAGATGTAAGTGACGTCTAAACATGAGACGCACGGATGCAAATTTGTAACCTTTTAAATTCATACATTGTCCTTTTTGTACACCTGTGCATTGGTGTTTTTTAATAAAGCATGAAATACCTGGCAAAGGGCCCTGAGGAAGCCAGCCCTTCAGCTCTTTAGCATACACACTGGTTGGGCCCGAACCATTGGTCTGGATAAACTCCATTCATTTTTGTTATTACATATGGTTACAGCTACTTTTAGTCAATAGTATAAAAAACACAACAGAAACTGATGGTCATTTAATTTGTTTATTATTAATTACAAAATTAATAGTCCAATTAATTAGGCCTGAAAGCAATGATCATGGTGACAGCTACCTCGAGACTCACGAAGAGTCATCTTTCAGCACGCAGGAGAGGAAAAACCACCCTAAGGGTGGAAACCTCTGGGGAACCATGGCTTGAAAGATTGTCCTTCCCTCTGGACACTAAGAGGTTAACTGTGTATTTATACCTGTAGAAAAGAAAAGGCAAAACGTAATTGACAACACGGAAGCACAAAGCTTCTCTGGATGATTATGCCTCCACCGCAAGCTCTTTCCCTTTAATAGACTGCGTAACATCATCAGTTCAATATAAACGGACATCGCATTAAAAATAGACATCGCATTAAAAATAGACATTGCATTACACATGGAGATAGCATTAAACATGGATGTAGACCTACTCACAGACATAGCATTAAACATGGACATAGCATTAAACATGGACATAGCATTAAACATGGACAGAGCATTACACATGGAGATAATGATACACATGGACATAGCATTACACATAGAGTTAACATTAAACATGGACATTGCATTACACAATGACATAGCATTTGTCACGGAGCTGGCTAGTCTGACCGACTACCTCCACTGTCTTGTGCTCCCTTAGCCTGGGACAACACACTTTCCCCGGTTCCCCAGTCACTAGCCGAGACTCAGTGTAGGGTAAAACCAAACGAAGACTGATTTATTTTGGACACACAGGGCTGGATATATCCATCAAAACACACATTTACATAAAATAAGATATTGAGACACAAACTGCCCCCCTTAATCTGCCTCCCAGAGACAACAGGGGCACTAACTAGATTAACAATACAATGGGGGGGGAGCTGATTTATACAACATTAAACTGAAACAATGGCAGTCACTCCCTGGTTGCAGATCCTGGCTGTATGCTGGAGATAATCCCCTCAGCCAGTGATGAGATGGTACTGCTGGGGGTAGCCACAAAAGTCTTTACAAACCCAGGGCCCATAGTCAATAGGGAGGAGGCAGATTCTGGTATTGTTCTGTAGGCAGAGTAGTGGTGTAGCAAGAGAGGATGACCCACAGCAGCCCCTGGAATTCTGATACCACATCCATGTCCTCGTCAAGGCGACCGAACTCTGCCGTCCAGGGCACTACTGGGGGCAGGGGGGTAGTACCAGAACTGCACTGGTTCAAAACAGGAGAAGCAGACTTGGTATGGGAAGCACTGATGGAAGGTCCCTTCCTCCTCAGAGATGGAATAGGGTCATGTATCTTTGCTATCAGTCCAGAGGAGATATTAGGGGCTATGGTAGTCTCTGGTGTATCACACTTTGCTGAGGTAAGAGTGATAGGAGTTGCAATCATGGCTGAACAGAAAGCAATAGGAAGTTCATCCATATGGGAGCAACCCACACTGCCACAGACTGTAGAATCACAGAAGCTGCATTCCATCACAGAACAGTCATCAGGCTTCAGCTGGACATCCACTGGAGTTTGAGAAGCATTAGGAATCACCAGGGGTGGTATATACTCCATGGGTTCACTGTCCTGGGGAATAAAGCTACTTCCCCTTTTAGGAGAGCTCTGTGCTTGTGACGTAGACTGTTCAATCAGTACAGAGGGTTTGGGAGGTTTCAGAGGACATTGGGTGATCCAGTGTCCCTTTTTGCCACAGTAAAAGCAAGCCTCATCATCACGCCTTTGTTGCAATTCGGTTGTGGTAAGGGGTTCACGTTTCCTAGAAGATTCCTTTTTCATACTGGTAACAGGCTTGTTGGATTTCTCAGGTGTAGGTGAATGGTCTTCATGAGGACACAAAGCAGAGAGTCCGCTTGGAAGGACACAAAGCAGGGAGTCCGCTTGGAAGGACGCAAAGCAGGGAGTCCGATTGGAAGGACGCATAGCAGGGAGTCCGCTTGGAAGGACGCAAAGCAGGGAGTCCGCTTGGAAGGACGCATCGCAGGGAGTCCGCTTGGAAGGACGCATAGCAGGGAGTCCGCTTGGAAGGACGCAAAGCAGGGAGTCCGCTTGGAAGGACGCAAAGCAGGGAGTCCGCTTGGAAGGACGCAAAGCAGGGAGTCCGCTTGATCAGGACGCATAGCAGGGAGTCCGCTTGGAAGGACGCAAAGCAGCGAGTCCGCTTGGAAGGACGCAAAGCAGCGAGTCCGCTTGGAAGGACGCAAAGCAGCGAGTCCGCTTGATCAGGACGCAAAGCAGCGAGTCCGCTTGATCAGGACGCAAAGCAGCGAGTCCGCTTGATCAGGACGCAAAGCAGCGAGTCCGCTTGATCAGGACGCAAAGCAGCGAGTCCGCTTGATCAGGACGCAAAGCAGGGAGTCCGCTTGATCAGGACGCAAAGCAGCGAGTCCGCTTGATCAGGACGCAAAGCAGCGAGTCCGCTTGATCAGGACGCAAAGCAGCGAGTCCGCTTGATCAGGACGCAAAGCAGCGAGTCCGCTTGATCAGGACGCAAAGCAGCGAGTCCGCTTGATCAGGACGCAAAGCAGCGAGTCCGCTTGATCAGGAAGCAAAGCAGCGAGTCCGCTTGATCAGGACGCAAAGCAGCGAGTCCGCTTGATCAGGACGCAAAGCAGCGAGTCCGCTTGATCAGGACGCAAAGCAGCGAGTCCGCTTGATCAGGACGCAAAGCAGCGAGTCCGCTTGATCAGGACGCAAAGCAGCGAGTCCGCTTGATCAGGACGCAAAGCAGCGAGTCCGCTTGATCAGGACGCAAAGCAGCGAGTCCGCTTGATCAGGACGCAAAGCAGCGAGTCCGCTTGATCAGGACGCAAAGCAGCGAGTCCGCTTGATCAGGACTCAAAGCAGCGAGTCCGCTTGATCAGGACTCAAAGCAGCGAGTCCGCTTGATCAGGACTCAAAGCAGCGAGTCCGCTTGATCAGGACTCAAAGCAGCGAGTCCGCTTGATCAGGACTCAAAGCAGCGAGTCCGCTTGATCAGGACACAAAGCAGGGAACCAGGAACAGTACAGGTGCCGAGCCACAGCAGGAAGATCCATAGACTTCAATACAAAGGCCCTGACTGAAGGGCAGGGCAGGTTCATAAAGGCAGGGTAATCACAGGTAACAAGGGCCAGCTGGATGTATTGGCTAGGGCTCAACCCAGGTAACAAGGCACACCTGAGTTCTGAGTGCTCCAGAGGGCGGCCACTAGTGGTAGCAGATTTAAACACCACAGGTATAAAAAAAGCCATGGTTCAGGCAGCGAAAAAGTGGTTCCTGACAATAGCATTAAACATGGACATAGCATTGCACATAGAGATAACATTAAACATGGAGATAGCATTAAACACTGACACTGCCTTACACATGGATAAAGCATTAAACATGGACATAGCATTTGTGACAGTGTAAACCCCAGGGAGATGCTTAGTGTGGCATTTCGGTACAGGTGCTATCCAGATCGTAAATATGGGTCCCTGGGGTGGAGCAATTGGAGAGCAGGGTGGGCCAATGCTCCGTTTCCCCATGCTGTGGAAATTCCATGCCGAGTTTTCCAGGAGGCAAGAAATCTGCAGGATCCGGTCCGGGATTCCTATGGGGCCGGCATCAGGCACAGGTGCTGGACATTAAAAGCCCCTGGAGCTTGATACTCAGAGAGACTGTTGGGGGAAGAGGAAGTTCCCTGTGCTCCTAGGGCAAGGAGAGGCCCCGAAGAAGACAATCCCTGAGCCAAGTGAGGCAATACCTGCCTGGACGTTTTGTGTGTTGTCTGGGGGAGGTTTTCCAGAGCCTGACGTAGCTGGGTCTGGCTGGGAGGTTGAGGTAGTGGGTGATTAGGCTGGTCAGTCTGGACCAGCATAGTTCAGTTAGAGAGGGCTCCAATTGGGAGCTAGGTTATCTTTTGCAGGTTTCACAGATATGCAATACTTTTATCCAGCAAAAAGAAACTTCACGTCCGGATCATCAATAAGTCGTCACAAACACATCAAGGCCATCCTCCATAAGAATATGTATTTCAGCCAGCAATACACAAGGGCACATACCATGAAACAGTCGGGGTTTAAGCGGTTAAAATAAAGCGAATTTTTTTTTTTCTCTTTTTTTTTTTTTTTGTTTTTCGGTTTTTTTTTGGTTCCTGCTTTCTGCCCACAGACCATAGCAGTGCTTTGCCCGCATCCTCCACCATATGTGACAAACCCTATAGCATGAGGGCCATACATGTCACTTTTAGGGGTCCTAAGCACCTAAGTCCTCTAGGGCAATTAGAGCCAGGAACAGCAGCTCATTTTTTTTTGGTTTTTTTTTTCGTTTTTTTTTTTTTGGTTCCTGCTTTCTGCCCACAGACCATAGCAGTGCTTTGCCCGCATCCTCCACCATATGTGACAAACCCTATAGCATGAGGGCCATACATGTCACTTTTAGGGGTCCTAAGCACCTAAGTCCTCTAGGGCAATTAGAGCCAGGAACAGCAGCTCATTTTTTTTTGTTTTTTTTTCCTCCTTATTTTAACCGCTTAAACCCCAAAAACCACTGTTTGACTGTTGCATGGTATGTGCCCTTGTGTATTGCTGGCTGAAATACATATGCTTATGGAGGATGGCCTTGATGTGTTTGTGACGACTTATTGATGATCAGGACGTGAAGTTTCTTTTTGCTGGATAAAAGTATTGCATATCTGTGAAACCTGCAAAAGAAAACCTAGCTCCCAATTGGAGCCCTCTCTAACTGAACTATGCTGGTGCAGACTGACCAGCCTAATCACCCACTACCTCAACCTCCCAGCCAGACCCAGCTACGTCAGGCTCTGGAAAACCTCCCCCAGACAACACACAAAACGCCCAGGCAGGTATTGCCTCACTTGGCTCAGGGATTGTCTTCTTCGGGGCCTCTCCTTGCCCTGGGAGCACAGGGAACTTCCTCTTCCCCCAACAGTCTCTCTGAGTATCAAGCTCCAGGGGTTTTTAATGTCCAGCACCTGTGCCTGACGCCGGCCCCATTGGCATCCCGGACCGGATCCTGCAGATTTCTTGCGTCCTGGAAAACTCGGCATGGAATTTCCACAGCATGCTATGCTATGTCCATGTTTAATGCTATAAAGGCAGGGTAATCACAGGTAACAAGGGCCAGCTGGATGTATTGGCTAGGGCTCAACCCAGGTAACAAGGCACACCTGAGTTCTGAGTGCTCCAGAGGGCGGCCACTAGTGGTAGCAGATTTAAACACCACAGGTATAAAAAAAGCCATGGTTCAGGCAGCGAAAAAGTGGTTCCTGACAATAGCATTAAACATGGACATAGCATTGCACATAGAGATAACATTAAACATGGAGATAGCATTAAACACTGACACTGCCTTACACATGGATAAAGCATTAAACATGGACATAGCATTTGTGACAGTGTAAACCCCAGGGAGATGCTTAGTGTGGCATTTCGGTACAGGTGCTATCCAGATCGTAAATATGGGTCCCTGGGGTGGAGCAATTGGAGAGCAGGGTGGGCCAATGCTCCGTTTCCCCATGCTGTGGAAATTCCATGCCGAGTTTTCCAGGAGGCAAGAAATCTGCAGGATCCGGTCCGGGATTCCTATGGGGCCGGCATCAGGCACAGGTGCTGGACATTAAAAGCCCCTGGAGCTTGATACTCAGAGAGACTGTTGGGGGAAGAGGAAGTTCCCTGTGCTCCTAGGGCAAGGAGAGGCCCCGAAGAAGACAATCCCTGAGCCAAGTGAGGCAATACCTGCCTGGACGTTTTGTGTGTTGTCTGGGGGAGGTTTTCCAGAGCCTGGCGTAGCTGGGTCTGGTTGGGAGGTTGAGGTAGTGGGTGATTAGGCTGGTCAGTCTGGACCAGCATAGTTCAGTTAGAGAGGGCTCCAATTGGGAGCTAGGTTATCTTTTGCAGGTTTCACAGATATGCAATACTTTTATCCAGCAAAAAGAAACTTCACGTCCGGATCATCAATAAGTCGTCACAAACACATCAAGGCCATCCTCCATAAGAATATGTATTTCAGCCAGCAATACACAAGGGCACATACCATGCAACAGTCGGGGTTTAAGCGGTTAAAATAAAGCGAATTTTTTTTTTTTCTCTTTTTTTTTTTTTTGTTTTTCGGTTTTTTTTTTTGGTTCCTGCTTTCTGCCCACAGACCATAGCAGTGCTTTGCCCGCATCCTCCACCATATGTGACAAACCCTATAGCATGAGGGCCATACATGTCACTTTTAGGGGTCCTAAGCACCTAAGTCCTCTAGGGCAATTAGAGCCAGGAACAGCAGCTCATTTTTTTTTGTTTTTTTTTTCGTTTTTTTTTTTTTTTTGGTTCCTGCTTTCTGCCCACAGACCATAGCAGTGCTTTGCCCGCATCCTCCACCATATGTGACAAACCCTATAGCATGAGGGCCATACATGTCACTTTTAGGGGTCCTAAGCACCTAAGTCCTCTAGGGCAATTAGAGCCAGGAACAGCAGCTCATTTTTTTGGGGGTTTTTTTTCCTCCTTATTTTAACCGCTTAAACCCCAAAAACCACTGTTTGACTGTTGCATGGTATGTGCCCTTGTGTATTGCTGGCTGAAATACATATGCTTATGGAGGATGGCCTTGATGTGTTTGTGACGACTTATTGATGATCAGGACGTGAAGTTTCTTTTTGCTGGATAAAAGTATTGCATATCTGTGAAACCTGCAAAAGAAAACCTAGCTCCCAATTGGAGCCCTCTCTAACTGAACTATGCTGGTGCAGACTGACCAGCCTAATCACCCACTACCTCAACCTCCCAGCCAGACCCAGCTACGTCAGGCTCTGGAAAACCTCCCCCAGACAACACACAAAACGTCCAGGCAGGGATTGTCTTCTTCGGGGCCTCTCCTTGCCCTGGGAGCACAGGGAACTTCCTCTTCCCCCAACAGTCTCTCTGAGTATCAAGCTCCAGGGGTTTTTAATGTCCAGCACCTGTGCCTGATGCCGGCCCCATTGGCATCCCGGACCGGATCCTGCAGATTTCTTGCGTCCTGGAAAACTCGGCATGGAATTTCCACAGCATGGGGAAACGGAGCATTGGCCCACCCTGCTCTCCAATTGCTCCACCCTAGGGACCCATATTTACGATCTGGATAGCACCTGTACCCAAATGCCACACTAAGCATCTCCCTGGGGTTTACACTGTCACACATTAACATTAAATATGGACATAGCATTAAACATGGACATAACACTACTCATTGAGATAGCATTAAACATGGAGATAACATGCAACACATCGGAAGGATTTCATTTTGGAATGTATCGATTTTGTTTTGAAATATAACTATTTCTTGTTTGAACACCAGTTTTACCGTCATCTATGTGGGACAGCCATGGGTGCCAGGTTCGTGCCGAGTTACGCCAACCTTTTCGTAGCCGAATGGGAAGCAGAACAGATATGGCACAACAATCCATTTGAAGCAGACCTGGTGCTGTGGAAGAGATATATCGATGACGTGTTAATTATATGGAGGGGAACACTGGATAAATTACATCAATTTATAGAATTCTTCAACCAGAACCAATACAACCTAAAATTTACTTTCAACATACTAAAGCAAAGTGTTGAATTCTTGGATGTGGAACTATTCACAGAAGGCAATGCTCCAGAAATTATAAAAATGCTACCGATGCCAATGGTTTCATTGATTACACAAGCTGTCATCACCCAGCATGGTTAGATAACATCCCCACGGGGCAGATGATGAGAATAAGGAGGAACTGTACACGGGACCAGGACTTTATTAAACACACCACAGATATTAAAAGTAAATTTAGGGAGAAACACTATCCAATAGAGTTATTAGCGAGAAGTCAACAGAAAGTGGAACAAATGGACAGATCTCATCTACTAAAAGGAAAGCCCGAACATAATATGAACAAGAAAGATTTCAGTTTTTCATTCATTAAGGAATATAATACTAAGGCTTACCACATTAAAAAGATATTGCGGAAACACTAGCATGTCCTGAAGAGCGATGACATTTTAGGTCCCCTCTTACCGGAAAAACCTCAAATCGTATACCAAAAAAACAAATAATTTGAAAAACATTTTCCTCCCAACAAAGAAAACAGAAATTAATTTTAATACCTTTCTGGGCAAGAAACCCATTGTTTTTTGCCCATGCGGTAGGTGCAAGATGTGCACCTACCTACCAAGGAAAACAAACAGTTTTATCAGTAATAGGACAGGGACTACATACGAAATTAAGAAATTCATCACCTGCACCACCAAATCTGTAATTTATTTATTACAATGTCCATGTGGTGCACAGTATGGGGGAAGAACAACCAGACCACTTAAAGGAAGAATTTAGGAACATCTTGGGAACATTATGAATTCAAGCATTAAACACGGTGTCCCGCGATACTGTAATTCATGTCCTGTTTTCTCAATTAATCAATTTTGAATCATGGGAATAGACATTGTACCCCCAAATTGGAGAGGAGGGAATAGTGCAGAAAACATTTCAAGAAAGGAAACTAAGTGGATCTTTAAATTAGGAACATATAAAAAAAGGAGGCTTGAACATAAACTTGGATATTCACGCTTTCACCTAAGGGATCCTAACCCCCATTTGAAATAAATAGACACAGACTACTTATTCATTCATGGGTTCTTCAATATTACTTTTTACTATACACAATTCCAATATTTCATATTTTGTATTATTGTTTGGCATTTTTCCACCCTTATTGCTCTCTTTTCTGTGGATTCATATAGACATTTATGTATAAACAAAACCCATAGTATGTTTAGTTATAGTTCATATATCCACGTTTAATGCAATCACATCCTTAAACGTTTACATCCTATAGCGTTTATACTTAGCGTTCATGTTAATCCGTCTTCAAATGTCATTTCTTAACATCTGCACTGCACAGCACAGCAGGACACTAGGACATGATGCAACACCAAGAAAAGAGACAGCCCTACGGAGAAGGAGAAGCCGTTTCTATGGGGACGCGTATAAACAGAATGACGGCAGTACGCACATCCAGCCTCCAATACGTCCTCACGTATTGTGGAATGACGTAACAGCGCCACCTAGTGTACATGTGCGTACAACACGTCCTCATGTTCTGGGAAACAACGTTACACCGCCATCTAGCGTATATAGAAGAAAATACAACGAATTAACACACATAAAAAGAGTGGAAGAAGCGATCAAATACTTTTTTCCTGAGGAAGCCATTAAAGCCGAAACGCGTTGAGGAAAGACTTTTTATTTCACTTAATCGTTTGACTTTTACAGATTTATATTTTATATATCTTAAAGTACTTTTTTAAAATTTAAATAAAAGGGATATTCCCATAATAAATCTATATTTTTAAATATAAGCAGCAGTTGTTTTTTCTCTGGGGGTGGTTTTCCCGCTCCCTGGCTGGAAGAAGTTGCCGCACTGTATCACAGCGTTCGGGGGATTGGACCTGAAATTCCATGACATTTGGAGAAGAGATCCTGGACACCGTGGGCTTCCCCTACCCCCCTCCCTGAGCGCACCTTGCACATAATTTTACGTGCATTGGATCCCGTGATTGCAACCATTTACTACCTTTTTCACAAGCTGCTATGAGAAGGGAATGAGAAACAGACACAAATCTTCAGCACTATTGTGAGTGCAACTAACGCAATATAATTAACACCGTATCGTCTGAACAGTCTACACTATTGTTGTTTCGTTTGTTTTTCTTACATGAGCGCCCCCTATTGAAATTGAACCTATACTTTACAACACCTGGAGAGAGTTGTTTTTAAGGAGGCAGCTGTGAGAAAACAAAAGGGAAGTATTTTTAATAGATTTACTTATTTAGCACACACTATTCTTGGGGCACACCGGTTCTCCTCACAATCTTTTTACTAAAGCACACACACCCAGGCACTCACACTAACACAACCAGACAATCACCACTAATACACACACACACAGACATTCACACTAACACCACCAGACCCATACATTAACACACACCCAGACACTAACACAACCAGACAATCAGCACTAATACACACACCCAGACATTCACACTAACACAACCAGACCCATACATTAACACACATCCTGACATTAACACAACCAATCAGCACTAATACACACACAGACACTAACACTAACACAACCAGACCCATACATTAACACACACCCTGACACTAACACAACCAGACAATCAGCACTAATACACACACCCAGACATTCACACTAACACAACCAGACCTATCCATTAACACACACCCAGACACTAACACAACCAGACAATCAGCACTAATACACACACCCAGACATTCACACTAACACAACCAGACCCATACATTAACACACACCCAGACACTAACACAACCAGACAATCAGCACTAATACACACACCCAGACATTCACACTAACACAACAAGGCCCATACATTAACACACATGCACAGACACTTAAACTAGCACAAATGCATGCTATCATACCCAGAGAGACACACATAGACAATATCATACCCAGACACACACAGTAATAACATGCCTGCACACACAGTCATAACATGCCTGCACACACACTAACATAAAACAATAGAGGAATTCCACGCATATTCAGCGAATATCAATCACTGATCTGAGGAGTAAGTATTGGGGGTTGCAAAAAAACAACCCCCCCCCGATGTTTTAATTTAAACCCTGTGCGGACGCACACCTGTAAGGCCGGCCCTGGCGGGGGCTTCCCGGCCCCTTTGAGTGGCGGACCCGGTCGCAGTTGCGGCGGGCTTAAGGGGCAGGTGCATTTTTCGGTGCACAAGTTTATAGCAAGATGCACAAAACATTTCATAAAAGCCAAAATACACCTAAATTTCCATTCCGACATGTCATGTTTGGGACAGTCTATTTTAGTAGTATTAATTTTAATTCCAACTATGTACCACATGAGAGATACAAAAATAAAATACCTGTATTAACACCAATATAGGCTATGCAATGTTATACTTCAAGTGTAAAAAAGGAACTATTATTTATTAACTCTAGTTACCTGGGGAAAGAAATATATTTTTGCGAGCAGTTGATAGGAAAGCTACAGGTTGCAGGTGCAACTTATAACCGTTACAAAAATAAAAATGCCCTGGTCCCCAAACCTTAATAGAACTTAAGATACTGGAAACGGCATGTGATGTAATTCTCTGCACTAAGGGAATGACATCCGTAGTTCCCGCTGGTCTCTAATCTTTTGTTCGGAGCTTGGAAGACACTGACCCCGGCATATAACAGCCCTCTGCCATAGTGACCGTCGAACCAGTTGCCTCAGATTCTGGTATTGTTCTGTAGGCAGAGTAGTGGTGTAGCAGGAGAGGATGACCCGCAGCAGCCCCTGGAATTCTGATACCAAATCCATGTGTTTGTCAAGGCGACCGAAGTCTGTCGTCCTGTCGGTTAATCCCGGTAGAAAGTAAGTGTCCCTCAGACTAAGAAGCAATCCCGCCGCTTGCCACCAATGTCACGCGGCTGGCTAGTCCGACCGACTACCTCCGCTGTCTTGTGCGCCCTTAGCCTGGGACAACACTTTCCCCAGTCACTCGCCGAGACTCAGTGTAGGGTAAAACCAAACGAAGACTGATTTATTTTGGACACACAGGGCTGGATATATCCATCAAAACACACATTTACATAAAATAAGATATTGGGACACAAACCGCCCCCCTTAATCTGCCTCCCAGAGACAACGGGCAGTAACGAGATTAACAATACAATGGGGGGGAGACTGATTTATACAACATTAAACTGAAACAATGGCAGTCACTCCCTGGTTGCAGATCCTGGCTGTCTGCTGGAGATAATCCCCTCAGCCAGTGATGAGATGATACTGCTGGGGGTAGCCACAGAAGTCTTTACAAACCCAGGGCCCATAGTCAATAGGGAGGAGGCTGGCAGTCAGGCTTCTCCAGTGGTCCCAGTGATGGAGGGTTCCGTCACAGCATTAAACATAGAGATAACATTATCCTATGGGCATTCCATCAATACTGTCATTCACCTGTCATTCCATAGAACACAGCTATAATTCCACTTAATATGAGGTTTAGAACCTATAACTGTACTAGGGGAGTATACATGACAAAGTTCTATATGATATTTAAGATGGTTTTCTCTAAAAAACAAGTTTAATTTTTCTCCCATTATATCCTATGGGCATTCACTCAATTCACATTCACTCAATCACTATAATCCCACATAATCTGAGTTTTAGATCCTGTGTCTGTGCTAGGGGAGAAGGTGTGCCAAAGATTTAAATGATATGTTTTAAATTCAAAATCAATTATTCTTTTACCTTCCATTATAGTCTATGGGCATTTCTCCCCATTAAAGTCTATGGGCATTCCTCCCCATTAAAGTCTATGGGCATTCCTCCCCATTAAAGTCTATGGGCATTCCTCCCCATTATAGTCTATGGGCATTCCTCCCCATTAAAGTCTATGGGCATTCCTCCCCATTAAAGTCTATGGGCATTCCATTTTGTCATTCGTTTTAGTATGTCCCCAATTACTTACAATAAAGAATTGTAACTATTTTTAATAATAATAATGCCAACACTGGCATGATTTAGGTTGTAGTATTTAAAATAATGCACTATCCAGTCCAATACCAGACATATGGTTTAGTAGTTTATTGTCACTTATATTATTAAGAATAACAATAGGGCTTTCTTGCTGTTGATATACACATTATTAGCACGTTTTAAGACTAGAGAACACTGTGGGACACTAAGGGAAGGAAATGCCCCTCTTAACAGACACACTCGGGGGGTTTGAACAGGCAGTCACTATATAACATACAACACCCCCGGTTCTGCTCAGTAGTTATTACGTTACAGCAGCGCACCCCACTGGAAACACTAATAGACGTGGGGGGGGGCGTCCACGAGAAAATCACGGCAGCCGTGGAGTGATTGTAAGCACGGTAATATAACGGCGTTCTAAACACCAGCTCAGCGTTCGGTAGGACGAGCGCGTCCCCGGCTGATGACGTCATGGGGAGGGGCAATTCGTGTTGTACATACTTTGACAGGGGTAAGGGTGAAACAGCCCGTGAGGGAAAGACGTGTTTGTTTTGTGCCCGTTAAATCCACGCGGTGTCTGGATATTGGTTCATTCCCGGCAATGGCGATGATAGGATGACTCCGGTGATATATAATGACGGGGGAATAAGCGCTGCCGTGTGGGTCGCGGATTGTTTATTGACATTGGCAGCTGTTTTGCCCTATCGGGAAGCTCCAGGTATTGTGGCATATTGTGGCACCGGCTGTCGGCTCTGTGCTCTGAAAGGCTTGTCCTACAATCTTTGTCTCTCTTTTTCTATAGTGCTAGCCAGCTCGCCACAGACTCGTAATTTGACTAGCAATGTCCCACTGGGGGCATCTGTTTTCATGGCTGGTTGTTTCCTGCCTGCTGGGACACAGCCTTCAGGAAGCGGGACATCATCAGTCTTACCAGCAGCCTGAGACCCCTGACTGGAGGATGACCCTGAAGACCATCAGGAACGGGGTGCATAAAATTGACATGTACCTGAACGCTGCCCTGGACCTCCTGGGAGGAGAGGATGGGCTCTGCCAGTTTAAATGCAGAGATGGTAATGTGGGAACAGACCAAAAATTGGGCACTTTTGTTAAATTAGAATTTTACATGAAATTAATATTGTTATGACGAGTTTTTACCAAAAAGGACCATCTAGTCTGTCTGTTGAGTAAAGACTCAGACCTTAATCAGTCCTTGGTCTTGTCCTCAATTCAGGATAGCTTTATATCTGTTCCATGTGTGTTAAAATTTCCTCACTGCATTAGCCTCTACCACTTCTGCTGGATGGCTGTTCCACTTATCTACCTCCCAGTAAAGTAAAATACCTTAAAAGCCAATGAACCTCTAGTTTTACATTGTGAACTCTTGTTCTCCTGTGATTTTTTTTTTTTTTTTTTTTTTTTTACTGAATAAATCTCAGCCTGTTGCATCATTCGGAGTTGGGGGGTTAGAAAATAAACCCCCCACTAGATATACTGTAGTGAAGCGTCATGCGCTGTTTTATCATTATTCTACTCTGTAGAGTAACGGTGTATTGATATTTTTGTTTAATAATTTACTATTTTATAGCTTTTAGGCAAAGCGAGTCATGAACTCCAGGCGTTTAGTGAAGAGTACAGTAGGAAGCGTATGTGCTTGTTAACTTATGCATATTCTTCTGGTTTTAACACAAAAAAAGAAAAACCTAGTATAGCTTAGTATAAAAACCTCTATTATACGATGTCTGTAAGGGCTGACCCACCCTTGTCTAATACATTGTGTCGTGTCTGATGATTCATACCGAGACGCTTATTCTGTTCCCTGCAGATATAGAAATGATAATGTTTATGAGCTCACCTGTCGTTAAATAAAGCAATGCATTTTTAATGGTTTAGTTAACGGAAGGGACCTTTGTCTAAAATGTCAAGTGCGTTGGCCGTCTGTATTTCTTTCTCATCACGCACCCAGACTTTATCTCGCATCTACTTATCAGTAATCTAGTATCTGCTATGAGATTTCTTTTTTTTTATCAGGTCAATGACTTAACCTCTCAGACCTACAGGGGGTTTGGTATTTCACCTGTGTTGGTAATACTATCCCCACATTTATTGTTAATCGGAAGCAACTCGAGAGATATCTAATATATATCGTAGCCTTGTCGTTGTGGGATTTGCCGGTCAGGCTAGGTGGGGTGTAAAGTAAGGCACGTGCTGCAGCCTTTGATTTCACGGAAGGACAAGTGTTTTGACGCTCCAGCCTCCCTCTGCTCTGACCCCTTCATACTCTCTCCTGCACTCCTTGTCTACTTGGGGGCTTAAGTAGTAGATGGGGCGTAGCTACAGAATCAAATACAGTAAGAAGTGGTCAGGTGTGGAGTGAGAGAGGGGATGTGATGGTAGATGAGGAAAATTTGAATAGAGACAAGGTGAGGGAACGAGAGGGTACATGAGATAAGGCAAAGAGATGGAAGGGAAGGTGAGGTAAAGCTAGGAGAAAGCAGGTAAGTTAAACAGACTGTAAGAGAGATGCTTAGGAGATAGATAAGGAGATTATAGGTGAGTTGGGGAGGAAAGGGAAAAAGAGAGAGAAGAGGGAAAACTGAAAAGAGGAGGAGAGAGAGAAAAGGGTGGAGGAAAAAAAAAGATTTGTTTTTGGCCACGTCATTTCAATGATGGGCACATATGCTAGTATAATAACAATAATATCCTATGGTGAAGAATATCAATTTATGTTTATTGACTAGAAGAAAAGTCAATATTCTGTTTATGTAACTTGCGTGTTTATATTTGTAGGGAGGAAACAATGTCTCTTGGCTTTAAAACTTTCCAGTCCAAATGTTTGTATTATGCAGTTCGTAACAAATGGTAATATGATAAATAAGAATATACAAAAGATTACTTTATTTATTAAATGCCCTTCAACAAAGTTTTTCTTTTCTGGTAAGTGGCTACGAGGCGTCTCCTTTGTGAATATAAATTGATTCTAGCATTGGTCTCTATATATTCTTCCAACTCTAATCAGTTATTGTAAATGTGTAATTAGGGAGCCATATTCAAGCTTATTTCTCGGTTGTCTTTATCAGGATCCAGGCCAGTTCCACGCTACGGCTACAAACCCTCCCCTCCAAACGGATGTGGTTCTCCCATATTCGGTGTCCACGTAGGTATTTTTTTTATTTTTTACGATTATTAGGATTATTTTGCCATTCATTAATTAATGCTTTGGATCAAGATGTTTCCTTTTTTTTAACTAATATAGAACTAGAATTTATTAAAAATGTTTTGGTACAAACCACTATAGTTTGGGTTTTTTTTCAATTTAAAAAGAAAAACAGGCTTCACAAGTTTTCAGAAATCTCTAGTCTTATGGAGCATAAGAAAATGAGAAAGTATTCATTGTATTGAAAACTTTTAGTCCAGCTGGATGTCTGCAGGCAAAACCCAACTTGAAACACCAATAGATTCAATAGTATTAATATCGTGTCCCGAGTATAAGCCTCACTCTTTCCTTAAAAAGTATTGATGATAAAACTGCCATGTAGTGTGTGTGTGTGTATGTATATAATCACATTTTTATCTCCCCCCCCCAAAAAAAAAAAAAAGGTGCCTGTAGTTGTGAGCCCCATTTAGTTCAGTATGGTGTATGTACTGTACTATATGGTAGTGTTAATCTGCGATAAAAAAAATTGTAAAGGTCTGGTTTGTGTAGAAAAAAGGCTTGATTTTCTTTCTTTTTTTCTAGTTTGATATAGGCATTCCCTCGATGACCAAGTGCTGCAATCAGCACGATCGCTGCTACGATACCTGCGGAAAGCTGAAGAATGAGTGCGATGAGCAGTTTCAGAGCTGCCTCTCGAAAATTTGCAGGGACGTGCAGAAAACTCTGGGCATTTCTGAAAGTGTTCAAGGTAACCAGGCGTTCCAGCATTTTTGAGATAGCAGGTTTATTGGTCTAAAACGCACAGTTTGTGGCGTTGTTTTGGACTACAGGTAAAGTTTTGTTGTGAGGTTAGATCTCACATGGGCCGCTGCATAGGGCAATAAAAACCGCACAATGTGTCTAGCCACACCACAAGCAACAGGTATTTTGAAAGAGGGGATTTGAGTACGGGAGCTGAAATACCACACAATGTTTAATCCCACCCCCCATTTTCATTCTTAATCTGGATTCATGAAAAAGATCATAAACCAGGCCAGTATTTAACATCTTGCTTAGACGCTCTTATTCACTAAAGTGTCAAGTTTATACTGGTCCTTTAATTTAACCCCCAATTTCTATATGCTTTTTAAAGGAACATCCTGGAAAAGTTTTTCCTGTATAATTTATAGACGTAAAGAAATTTTATTTAACTATATGTTATACAGTGATAGCTAAGTTCCTCCTGCAGGAGAAACCTTTGGGTTTCCTCAAAAAACGCCTGCATTCTTAATATATCCCAGCCTGTAGAATTTAAACGGGGCAGAGAAATGATGGCCCTCGGTGTCGTTTGCCTTAAATCACCTTAACGTCTGTCTGTTTTTGTTTTAGCGTGCGAAACGACCGTGGCGCTCCTGTTCGAAGCCGTCATACACTTGGGCTGTAAGCCATACATGGAAAGTCAAAGAGCGGCCTGTTTCTGCCAATACGAAGAGAAAATTGACTTGTGAATCTGAGCTATCATTCTGACAAAACCAACGTGCCATATTTGTAAAGACTGTTTTATAACAAATCTATTAAATATTATTTAAACAATGAAGGAAAATCCTAATATAATTAATGCAAAAAATACAGATAATTTATTTTGAGATAATTCTATTTAAATTTAATATTTTTCTATTTTTGTAGTATGAGATTGTATTGAATAGTGAGAAATTAATGTTATTATTAATTCAACCATTGCTGCTAGTGTAGTGTTTACAATATACTATATGTAAAGGGAATGTTCTGCTGTTCCAGCGGAGCGCAATAGTTGTTATTTTTCTGAGGGTTGCAAATAAAAATACAGCGCTGGTTGAAATTGAAATGTATTTGGTCACAAGGAACTACTGTAATAAAATGAGACAATCTAACCCTTCTGGGGTCAAATAACATCATTAATAGCCAGTAGACATTAAGAAGTACTCCAGAATACCTGCAGAATTATCTACAGAATGTCACGTATAAACTCTTGGAGGATACCAAAAGCTGCAACGTATTAAACAAACCCACGCTTTTTTATGTGGGTATAAATTTGGACTTTATTATTATTATTTTTATTGCCGCTGTTAAATTCATACATTTTATAGTAATCATCCATCATCAAATGCTAAAGTGTAAATCATTTGTATATTATCTGATTTAATCACTAAAATGTCATTTCAGCACATGGATGTACGTGATCTAATGGGAAAAAATAATATGGCAAGCTTTCTAATGCCTCATGCAGGGCGGACCCCCATAATGTTTTTCTTGTGTAAAGGGCTGTGTTCCTGTATAATGCCTGATTAATAATTCATGGAAGTCTCTGGTAACCTTTCATTATATGTAACCAGTTGTACACTGGGCCACTGCTTCGAGTAATGGGATAGGAAATTAATAAATTGCTAAAAACATGCTTATTCTCTCATCTGCGGATTATTGACGTTCTTAGAATTATATAGGTGTACTTTTTGGACAGCATCGCTAAATCAGGGAGCGCGGGAGCCTGAAAATGAATGATGATTTGAGATGATTCATCAAGTGGATGATGGAACATTACCACATTTTAATGTGTAAGAAAATATTAAGCAAGAAGTATAAATCCCTAATGGGTATCAGAGCCTTGTTCACTGCTAGCGAAAAATGATCGCATGTCAAGCTTTAATAAAATAAATCCCACTTCATTGTCATTGCTCGAGCTGATTTTGGGGCACAGGTACGCCCCAATGCGGGTGACTTTGTGCTAATTCAATACAATGGCTTGTATGGAGGAACAACAGTAAACTTAAAAAACATTTGAAAGCCGGGCTAGCAAGACAAAAATGCCTAACTGAGCTCACTTGATTACTGACTTAAGATCTGGGGGGGGGTCAGGAGAAAAAGTTAAGGAAAGTTGGAGACACATCTGAAACCGAAGTTGAATTCACATAAGTAGAGTAAGACAAGAATGTAAAAGTGTCAGAAATACAACAATGTGAATGAAATATAAATATCATATACAGGCAGTATAAAAGAATAACAGCGGGTTGCCATGGTGACCGATCCACATCTAGAACGTTGCCCTGAATTCACCTTTACTATTTATGGTGCTATTTCGCATTATGTTTCAGCTGCCTCTATACGGGTTTATTACACGCGTCTTTTACCCCCGACCAAAAGTGAAAGCAATACCAGAGCAACAACTTTAAGGAACAAAGCGGATCCCTTGGAAAGGAAAGAGGGAGGGGGACGTTCCTTGGGCGGTAGCTACTGTATCAGGAAGTAACGAAGGAGAAAACAAAAGCCACCCGAAAGTCACGGACTAGCACTTTATCTACACGAGTAGCCGGTGACTCTAAACCAGCGACAAGTAGCCGGACACCTGCAGCATGGCGAGCTCCCCAGGTTGGTACCGTACGGGCAAGACTCCTTCTCCGGAGGGAGAACACAAAGGGCTGCTGATCACGTGATCCAGCAATGCCTAATGGCTTATTCAATTCTATCGGTAATACAATGGATCTGCCTTACATAGTAAAACCGTGTACGGGCGTTAACCCCTTAGGTGGGCGAGCGTCTAATTTACGCATCCAAATGGCGATCAGGTTCGTGCCTTGGGTGTCTGCAAAATAAATATGTCTTATACATTAAGTGTATTTCCAATGCAGGGTTAATATATAATATATTAACCACTGGTACATATTGGGCACAGCTTGCTGGGGGGAGGTTTGGCCGGCAATCAGTATATAAAGAGTTAAGGAGTAAGTGGTCACCATTCTGCACACACTGGCCATTGAGGATTATTCGAGACACTTGGCACAGGGGTGTAGGTGGGGGGGATCTGTATGTACAACATATGGGCTACTTGGTGTAAGAGCCATCATGGCACTAAACAAATCTGTCAATTTTTACCTGTGGGTTTCCAGTCTTAGTTCAATAAAAGTTTTTTTTTTTTTTTAATTTGTTGGTTGCAAAATCTGGTAATTGGAAATTATTTACTGTGTATAATATTAGTGTTATAATAATGATTGTTTTATATGCTTATACACATTTAAAATAAAAGTGAAACTCAAGTCATCGTAAGACTCCAACAATGTTAAAGTGTTATATATACAGGGGGGGTGGGTTTTCAGAGAAAATAGAACTTTACTTACCGTAAGTGTACATCGCAGTAGTCAGTATATCCTTCCTGGTCTCCTTCACAGTTTGTTGGTTTTAGGGCCTTAACAAATTCTCAAACGAGTTAGTGTCACATTCCAGGTCTTTCAATACTTCTTGGAGGCGTCAGAGCAAAATTTCTCGTGAATAGCATGAGAGCCTCAACGGAATCTTTCAGAACGGATAGAAAATGGCTCCACGTCCATGCTATTCAGATTTTGACAAAAGTCTGTTTGACGCAACAAATCTGATCTTAAATTTGCCTTGAAACAAGGTGCCTGGTCGTCAAGAAAACACACTTCAACTGGATAATCTCTCTGAAAAAGTTTTCATCCCGCAATTCCCCTTGCTCCTTATTGACCCACATTAGCCTTTTTTTTCTCGGCACATGCCTATGTGGTCTGTTTTGTTTTTTTTACATTTCTTGGAATTGCTCATCATAGTCAATACATAAATCCATATTTTCAGAGCATATAATAGAATTTGCTGCATTTTTATCATCAAGGCTATAGATCCCTAGCAAAGGGTTAGTTTCCACCATGAACACATGCTAGCGCGATGTATGTGGAAAGTGTCATACTTCCACATGGCTGACAAGTTGACTTTAGGATAACAGCTCCAACTAGTATAAACTTAACAAGGGTTTTCTTGCTTTTATTTGTGAAATGCATTACATAGGATTAATCATGTCTGACCTTATGCCGTAAAGTCTCTTGTGCAAAATCATAAATCTGCTGCGGGCATGATATACTGTGGTCCAGGTCCAGACTGGCCATCTGGCAGGCCAGGCAAATGACTGGTGGGCCACCAGCTGTCAACGACCCATAATCACCTGATCTTCTGCCTAACCCCTTCAGTCCCCTATGGACGTAGCCGTACGTCCAGAAAAGGCATCGCAGGATGCACGCCGGATCTGGCCCGCTTCTGCTCTCTGGGACTGCCAAACATCCGAGGCAGTCCCTGAGTGCCACTTATCTGGCAGCAAGATCACGTGATCACTGTGATGACCTATCACAGCGACCATGTGAACGTCACTGCAGATGTTCTGCCTCTCTCCGCTATCTTTGTGATCTGGAGGAGAGAGGCTGAGCATCATGTTAGTGATTCCTTCGTAAACACCTCATCCAATGACACCAACTACCTAATTTACCCTAATTAACCCTTCCCACCCCCCTGATCGTCATATAATAATTATATAGTGTCAGGGTAAGTTTAGATTAGTTTGGTGGTTAGAGGGAATTGGGGATAGCGTAGGGTTCTAGGTAATAGGAAGGGACAAAAAAATATTAGTGTATTAGTGTCAGATTTTAGCATTTGGGTAGGTAGTGTAGCTCAGGGTTTTTTTTTTTATATCTATAATTGGGCAGCATGAAGAGTGCCTAAATACCCCTGACATGACAGTATGGGTTGTCTATATAAATAGGACACCTGAATTGATACATTTGGAGGGGATTTTTTGTCCAAATGAAAAAATAGTTTTTTTGTCTAATTTTCGCTAGTTTTTACTAAATTCCTCATGTTAAATTTTCAGCTAATTATGGTATCAAAAGAAAGACATCTATCTCCTTGAAAAAACAATATATAGTTTATATGAGTACAATATTCGCAGGAAAGGGGAATAATCGCTGAACCGACAACACCGCAAAAATGGCAAAATTGCTCCGGGACTTAAGGTACTTGAAACCCCTGGGACTGAAGGGGTTAAGCCGCAGATAGGGTGTTGTAATGGGTGGCTGCCGGCTGTATTTGACCAGTCACACGCTATGTATGGGGTGTCCTTATCTAGCCACTGCCTGCACTTTGTCATTAGGTGGCCCCAAGCCTTTGAGCGCCAGGGCCACCTTGTTATCCCCAGTCCATTACTGATGTACACAAATATATTCAACCCACTTATATGCTAACCTTTGTAAACACACATGCACATATCGATACACACACACACTCACGCCCGCACAGAACTCCGGCTACACTGATTGTTGGGGGTGCTTCATAGTCGGCTGTGTAGCACCCTCTTCCTCTTATTTAGCGTTCTGCAGTATACAGTGTAGGATTTGGAAAAAGTAACATCAACGTTAAAATTCATAAACTACTAGATGGAATACAACCGCGTCTGTTATTCTTCCGGTAATTCACATATAACCAGTTTTTCCTTTTTCTTCGTCCTTCTGTTTCACATTCTATGAAGAAAAACAATAGAAAGCAGGGCTGTTTCCAATGCCTCGGGGGAGCTGTATCATGGATCAACTAACATGTAGTGGCATGTTTGTCGTGCCAATTCCGAGAAATTGTATTTTGGAACCAATGGGTTCTTGATAGTTTGGATGCTGAACTGAAATGCTAGGGTGTTTTGCCTAATAGAAATAGAAGTCTGTTGTAGGTTTGAGTTAAAAAAAACATAATCCCTAGATTTATTAAAGTTCTTACTGAGGGTGGGGAGCAGACTACACAAAGAATAGCCAAGTGATTCCATCAGATGACCTTTGACCATTAAACGTTCAGTAGCTGGAAACATTAGCCATACCATAAGCAATAGCTTTTAGTTGATTTTTCCATTTTTAGGAATCAATGAAACATTACTTACTGCTTATGTTTAAGCCCAAAATAAGGAGGTAGAGAAGCTACATGATCACTTACCCAGTGGTTATCCATCATTCAGTCAGTGGCTTTGTGAATCAAATGTGTTCGCATGTTCCTAATGCATTTTCACTTTGTGATTGGGTTCAGCAAAACCCTACTATGTGCCACCATCTAGGCTGAGATGCCAAGGCAAGCAAATGGGCCTTACAGGGCACAGGTAAGGGCAGTGTTTTTGTCCCGTCTTTCACAAAATGGCCATCTGTGTGGGAATCTATTACATTTCTACGTTGATATATTTTCTGGCCTTAGATTCACGTTGTGTCCTAGAGCATTCCATAATTTCCAAATGGGGAGACTATAATAATAATAATAATATTATTTATAAAGCACCATCATATTCTACAGCACTGTACAATGGGTACTAATTTTATCTTTAATTACTATATTCTGTATAACGTTTTGAGAACTGTGTTAGGACACCCCAAGATTTTCTTCTGTTCAATACAATGGAAACATAATTATACACTCAATAGCAGTAAACCATAGAATAAAAATGGAAACAGCTTCAGATATACTTAGGAGAGTGGTCTTATTTCCTCTGTGATGTGTATGATACATCAGCCAAAGACAAGCATGCATTTACAGTCCCGTTAGTTGTGCTGTCTTTGTTGACAGTGGGTTCCCTCACGCCATAGATGAATTATTATTATTAATGAGCATTGTCATTTCAAATTTCTAGAATATAGCCTGGTACTGACATAGGCACAATACCTGGGACTTTCTAGCTCCAGGTACCCAGAGCCCTCCCTTTTGGGATGCGGGTAGCAGTTCCCACTGATGTTGGAGGTCCAGATAATGTCGCGGGAATGGGCGTGCTGCTACTCCGCTCCTGCGACCCAGTGTTTCCCCATAGTGACTCTGAGAAGCAGCATTTCACCAGGAGTCTCTGGGCAAAACCCGGAGAGTTTCCAGGTATGATAAGCACTCCCTGCAGAAGCTGAGACAGTTGATCTGGCTTGTCTCATGCCATGACGTGGTTTGCTCACCTACATCAAGTCTCTGAACTACTACATCAATTACATCTTTTCATGCTTGTTTAATATAGCCGCTGGTGGACCACGTGTGAAATAGGATGCTCGGTGCTCCACAACCCTGAAGCATGCCTGTGGGTGTCCTACACACAAATTGGCCAACCTCATGAGTACTTCAATGAGGTTTTATTGAAGAAAAGCTATTTGACTTTCATTAGAGGTTTTGGAATTATTTCCATCTTGCTCACCAATCCTATGTATCAATAACTTGTTCTCAGAATGGGAATAACTGCACTATAAAATAAAACGTTCTCTGTAGAGAACAGCTCGGGTAGGTAAGTCCAATTTGTATTATTTAATTTTTATTGGAGCCACAGGGATAAAAAGACTCAGGCTGTCCGTGTTACGAATAAACAGACGCTTTGAATCAGAAATCCCTCAGTGATTCCGCTATCTTACCTGATAGCAAATATTACAACACCGATAGCATGCATGGAATTGCTGTTTAATGTAAATAAGCAAGTTTTGCTTAATATGCTGACAGCTCTCATGAAATCCGTGTCTATCTGGATTTGTACATAAATTGCTGCTGGAAGTGATTTTAAGACAAATATTATATTTCTTACTGGAAGTTTAAAGTCTCTACTCTTGGCACAGCGCTATCTAATTGCTCAGTCGTAAAAGACTCGTGAGGGAAGCATGATTCATGCCTTCTGCTTCTACCTGTAAATAAATACAAACATGAGTTCCCTGTTTCATTTCTATGTGTCCTCAAGGTTCTGTTCCGCATAGACAAATAATTCCGTTCTCGTTCCACTGCTAAGCACAGAAAGCTTACCCGATCTGCTATTTTATTCTTTTATCAGAAGGTTTAATCACAAAACACCCAGAAACCTTTAAAAAGTGTTTTTTGTTTCTATAGTAACAACCTATCCGTGCCTGCTTTTGTGTAACACAGTTAAGTGTTTTCAGCCACAAATTCTAAATGAGCCAAACTTTTACATGATTAAAGAGTTATTTCTAAGAAGGGTTTGGTCATCCAGCAGTGCTATGATTAGAGTTTCCAATATGCAGTTAAAAAGTGATAAATGCAGCAGAACTGTCAGAAAAGAACCTTTTACGCTATGTAAGTTAGCAAGTTACAGTCTGTAAAAGTGCACGATTACGCAATTGTAACAAAAAGGCAACCTCAGAGTTACTGTGTCATGATCCTGCGGAGCAGAGATACCTTGTGCGGGCAGGTGCTGGGATTCATTTATATTGCAGTCGGTGTGTATGAATACAGTACATGGGGGTGTATGTGTATGAATGCAACTGCATAATGTATATGCATTATAACTTTTATGTACATGTATGTAACTGCAGCAGGATCTCTTCTTCAATGTCTGTAACATATCTAAAGGTGGTTTTTTTTATCATACTCCCTTGCTTGACAGATATTTGGTTATGTTTAGATCAATCAGCTTTTAGAAGTTTCAGGCAGTTGCAGGGACCTGACCTTGCTTTTCCATGATGATTCATCTAGACCTTATTGTGGTCCCCTTAATTTCCTCTTACATACAGTTCATGGTGATATAAGTAGCTGGACTTTTCCATTCCCTCCTAAACTGAATTTTTCACTAGTAAATTCCACTTACAAAAAAAATGAACACAAAGCATTTTGTAACAAGGTATGTCAAATTATAATACAATAAAATAACTGTCTTTTCTTCAGTAGCAGGTCAGCAGGAAAAGGACAGCAGACCGATTCCAGAGAATAAAGGTAGTATTATCATTATTTTGTTCTGTAGTTTACAGTGTGAGTTGTGCGCTTGTACATATAGATTGCATCCAGTTGTGACAGTTAATGTTGCTCTGCAGATGAGGTCTTTAGTTGAAGGTTATGGCTTTTTATGTAAAATGATGTAGAGTCACGTCAGCTTTTGGGACCTTAGAGGTTTAATCTTTACATGGAATAAGATACCAATGAGGTCCTGAAAGCTTATGTGACTCTTCATCTTTTGAATGTTGGTCCATAAAAAGATGATGTTCGTTGACTGAAGACTCCATCTTCTCTAGGACCAATATGACTAGGTTACACCGTTACAATATAGCAGTGTAACGAAGTGTACCTAGTGGTGATTGGCAACAATTAAGCAACAGATAAATCAGAACAGAAACATTTCCTGAGTCTAGTAGTTCCTCTGGATTGGAGCATCCAGGTGTATACCATCATTCAAGACCATCATTGTAGTCCAGACAAAATGGACTACTTTGTGGCTTCAGGCTAATACTATATGAACTTTTTAAATGGGTATTCAAATTTGCTTTCCAAAGGTATACATAGTAGTAGGTATATTTATTAAATCCTGTAAAGCTATAGGAAATCTATGGTATTTTTCTCTATTTTATAGATGAAAATGCAGACGTCACTGATGCTTGGATCTCTAGGTAAATAAAATGTTTTAAACAAATCACATATTTAAGCAATTATTGAAATGTTTTGTGTGAAATAATGGTATATCCAAGACCCTCATCAATGCAATCGTCTATTCTCCTGGCGGACCCCCAAAGACTACATGTCTGTTGTGCCCTTTGTGGACACGACCAGAAGTTTTGTCAGCCTCTGTAAATGCTGTTAAACATAAAAGAGGACATCTTATGAAGCCATAAATAGTTCATGAGTTACTTGGCAATGCTAATGGGTCATGCTTATGTTAATTTAGCATCATTCCTACATAGATGGTCAGATGGTGATTACAAATGAGGCATTCTATTTTTACCACAAAGCACTACAATAAGAGTATAGCTTGTAGGTTGTGTCATCATACGTTAACACACAGAAAAAACATAACATAGCTGTTACAAATGTTATATTTTGTGAAAACTCATTTTTGAAAGAGAAAACTACACAATATTTTTAAATAGCCACTTCCTTCTTTCTTTTTAAAAAAGCAGTCTATTACCTTACCGCATTCTCTCAGTAAGTAGTTTCATTTATGACTGTTTCACACCAGTTTGGTCTGGTTGAAGCAGACAATGACTGGAAGGAAATATCTCCCATTGAAATATCATGCGAGCCAGAGCTAGAACTGGCTGGATGTCAGTATCCACATGCAGGGTCGGCCCAAGACATTGTGCTGCCTGGGAACAAGAATGAAGAGCTGCCCCACCACCTCCAAAACCAGGCCCACATCCATAAAGTTTTATATCATTATTAATAAAACTAAAATGGAACATGTACTCATACTCTTACAAACCCAGAAACACAATCACACACACTGACATGCTCGGACACACATATACTCACATTAACACAACCAGACACCCACTCAAAGGACCATATCCAGATACAAACACAGGCACCACCAACATACTCACACAGACTTGTGTACTCGGATACACGCATAGCAGGCACAAACTAACAGACACAGACACACTCTAACCTACTCGGGCACACAGACACACTAACATATAGCTTCCATCAAAGACATCTCCTCCAAGGCAAATAGCAAGGGGCTAGAGGATTTCAATTGAATACTTGGGATAAAAGGGAAATGGTATAAAGTATGAGATAGCAGTCAGAAATCATGCACTAAATGGCATATAATGTCTCCAGTATACCTTTTAAGTTTGAAGAGGTAACCTCCATAAAGGGTTAAGAATACACACATTTTACATAATCATCCAAGGCTGATTTCTTTTTATTTTGTTTTTTAATGTTTTATTGTAGAACAGTTCCATTGGATCCAGCTGCAGAATATAAAATGAACCACAAAAGACGTGGTTTAGCCTTGATCTTTAACCATGAATGGTTCTTTTGGAAATTAACTATGCCAGAGAGACGGGGCACAAACGCTGACAGAGATAATCTACAGAGAAGGTAAGACATGTATTTTTCTCCTCTCCCCAATAATGTCCGGCAAATGGTTAATAAGCCATATAACGTTAAACAGTAAAGTAGTTAATAAACGTTATTATTTCTCTGTGCCACCTACAAACTCCACATAAGGGTCAATATATACATTTAAATACCAGATTTGTCTTTTCTTTTCAAATATGACTTCTCTATTTTTAAGATTTTAGATATACGCCAGATTTTTGTCGGCTTTGTTATTTTTTAACTATAATTTTAAGAGGCCAGCCAAGATGGAAGTGGATTGTCCATCTCGATCCTCGGTGAGAAAGAAAGAGGAGGCTAAGAAGTTCTATTGTCTCGTTAATGGTGTTGATTTCTTGGTTATACTAGAAGTGTCCAAAGGAATGTAAAGGAAGATGGTGTCTCGCTTTGCATTTCCCCCCCATACTTTGCGATAGACTGAACTGCTTGCATTGCATGCAAACAGGTCCTTGCCAAATTCTCTACATGGATCAATTTCTAGGACAGTTTTAGATCCAATTTTAGATGACTCCTATGATATATGAACTATGTTTTTGGTATAAGTGACACTTGTAATCATGCTAATTACAAAAATTCACTTTTAGTCATTTATAGAACAAACGTCAATGTATTTTTAGCCACTTGGCATTACTTAAATATGACCCAAAGGAGTGAAATATATTTTTTTATTTTGTAAGGTGGTTCTTGGCAGCTGTTGAAACGAGTCAGAAAAAATACCTTAAACTGCTTTTTGTAGATTAGCTTTTATTAACATAATAAATCTTGTCTTTACATGTGATAATGGTTAACTTAAATTATATATATATTATATGTTACACTAATTGTATATATTTTATTACATGTTTAATACAAGCTTAAAAATGAAATTTATGTCTGACAAGATGTATAAATAAGATGAGCAGTAGTTACAGTTTCGGCTTCTGAGCTGCTGATAGTGTTTTCTGTATTAATGCTCCTGGTGGAAAGGTCGGTGGATGCTAATGAGTTTATGCTACAATTTTACAATTTATAAGGACTTAAAGCTACAAACATTCTTCCCGACAGGTTGTAAAAGATTTATCACCACACCTAGGAAGTTCTCAGGGCTGGCTACCTGAAGCTGCCCATCTTCTGACACCTTTTAGGATAATGTGGCCACAACACAGGGCAGGGCTAGCATCACATAGAGATGGGCTAGCCCCAATTAGACCATGAAGGGATGGGAAGTGGGTGGAATTAGGTGGAACTGGGGAACCCACCACTGCAGCCTCCTAGACAACGTTCCCAGCATTGTCTGTCACATTCCCCTCAACTTTAAACTGTAACTTGAGAACTCATTACAGGAGAAAATTCACCAGGCTGGTCCTTCATCATGCATAGCGAAGTTGGAAAGATTAAATGTTTCATCTCCACTCACTGTTTATTTAATCAATCCCTCCTAATGTATATACTTATGTCCAAACCATCCTGTTATCCATGGGACACTCCCAGTTTTTTGGAATTTTTTACTAAAATTGCTCATTTAGTTGTCATAATAGGTGATATATTTGGTGTACATTGTAACTGTTCTTCTGAAATGTCTGATGGACAATGAAATGTTTATGAGGCTATAATTGTCTTTCTACTAATTCAAGTAAGTCTGTTTCTAACCAAAAATAGTTTGTTCAACCTTAATTACTATGTTACTATGAAACAGTAATGACAAAGTTCTAAGTCCATCAAGTTTAACCCATCCATCTTTCCCTCCTGCTTTTGATCCAAAAGAAGGCAACCCCCCCCCATTATGCCACTTAGGGAAAAAATCCTTTGTGACTTGGAGCAAGAAGCCCTAAAATACACTCTAAAATAAGCTCTAAAAAGTACATTTCGGTTAATGACCAGGTCACCAGTGAGCTTTTTATATTGGCCCTGCATATGGATATTTAATTATTATTATAATGACATATAAATCGTTGTTATATTCTAATTCATCAGACTTGATATTTGCCTGCAATACGTCTCTCCCAGACTCCATTTTGGATATTTGCTAAAGTGATTAATGGGAGTAGTACTTCATCCCATGGGATAATTTACAGTCCTACACATCTTTCGGAAACATACATTAGGAACTCCATCTCACCACATTGTTTTTTTCCTCCTCCAGACTACTTGACCTTGGGTTTGAGGTTAGGATCCATAATGACCTCAAAGAAGACGAAGTGATTAAGAAAATCAGTGAGGGTATGTAGGCTTTTTAAAAAATTGCTGTTTATACGTGTGTGTGTTCAAATGGTTGTACTTGAAAACAAGGGTGGATTAGTGATGACACTCTATATTATTACATTATGTTTTACGGTTGATAACTCTACAGAGAGGGTAGACGGCAAGGGAAAGGTTGTGCGTTCAATAGTTCTACAACTGATTTTGTAACGTCGCATTTATTTATATACTTTTTCTCTTTGAATTTTTTTTAATATTTATCAAAGAGAACATGAAAGGAGAAAAAGAAAATCAGTCAGGTCCATTTCAAGCCGGTACAATCTTAATCAGGGACGTAACTCAAAACCGCAGGGCCCTGGTACGAAAACTTTACCAAGTCCCAAAGTGCCACCTTTGCCCCAAACAGCTTGTGAGTGCCTCAAGCATCTTATCAGTGTCCCCAAACAGCCTGCCTGTGCCATCTTTGCTCAATGCTTCTCAGTGCCCCCAAACAGCTTATCTGTGCTATCTTTGCCCCCAAAAAGCTTGTCTGTGCCATTATTGCCCCTTGCCCCAACATACACTAAGGCACACATATGTAAACACACACAAATTTACACGTTAACACACACACTTAATCCTACTCACTCGCTGACATGTACACACTCATTCTAACACACGCACTCCCTCATATCACTTACACATACATGCTTACACACACTTACATATACACTTATATAGCCACATCCATGATCACATACACTTATACACAGACATTCATGCACATATGCACTTATACATAGACATGCATGATCACATGCATACAAACATATATAAATATATGCAGATTTCGCAGCTTGCATACTGTTTCGCCCCTTTAGTTACGCCACTGATACTAATGCTGCTTTTAAAAACAACAAGTGTGAAATTCGAATGAGTAGGTGGAACAGTACCTTTTAACGTGCTTTCAGAAAACTGTTGCTTTATCATTATTTTATTTGTGGAAACCTTAATTTAACTGGTTGTAATAGGTGCGTTATCCCGTGCTAGGTAACCAATTTAATCAGTAAAAAAGTATGTGTGTATATAAAATATATTTATAAATAATATATATTTCTCACACCAATTTGACAAGTATAATCTGAACTTTTCAGCGTCCGAGGCAGACCACAGTGATGCTGACTGCTTTCTCTGTGTCTTCCTGAGCCACGGAGAAGATAATCATGTTTATGCATTTGATGCTAAGGTTGAAATCCAGAAGCTAACCTGTCTGTTCAAAGGAGACAAATGCCAGAGCTTAGTGGGGAAACCAAAGATTTTCATTATCCAGGTAACCGTGTCTGAAAATCCTAATATTCCAGCCAGTTGATTATCGAGGTTGAATGGCAATAATGGCTGCCTCCAGGTCAACACATAAAGGAAGTTTATCTAAGTGAAGGAAATGAAATGATGTTTTTTTTTTGTTTATCAATGCTTTCCTACATTTCTATATACAACACTTTCTTTCATGCTGAAGGAGCCCCCCCACACACACTTGCGCTCTAGGGTTTGCCACAGTACTGATGCATACTACGCAAAGAGTTGAACTTTAGGTTTCTGACTTCTTACAAAAGATGAAATAGCATATACCGGTATATTGTTTTAAAATAATTTGCTGCTACTGTCCATCTGTCACCCAGGCATGTCGAGGAAACCAGCATGATGAACCGGTCACATTTATGGACGCCCCTGATGCCGCCACTGAGGTTAATACAGTGGAAGTGGATGCCGCCTCCGTGTACACTCTGCCGGCAGGCGCTGACTTCATCATGTGTTATTCTGTAGCAGAAGGTATCGCTATCCTTTAAAACTTAATATTTAGTATTGATCAAAATATTGCGTAAATATAAAAGACCCTCCTCATTACCACTCCTTTCAGTCTGATTGCCCACCAGCATGCTTAACCGGCTAGCGTGCCTTTGGCACAGATGAGTTGCAGGGCTTTATTCTGCACTGTGCCGCTGGGGAAGAACTCATTGGAAGATTGTGAATGTTCATTGTGTGTGTATACAGCGCCCCATGCACATGCTAGTTTGGTTGGTGGCCAGTTGGTGTCCATATACTAAACAAGACGTGTTTCCATATTAAACAAACCAGAGATGCTTAGCCTTAATTGATGGCACAAAAGTTTGTTCAGCAAGCAAGCAAACCAATAGCATGTCCAGGTCGAGGCAGGAAATGGACCATCTTTTCTTAAATTAATATTATTATTTTTTTATTATATTTCTGTACAACAGGTTACTATTCACATCGTGAAACCATATATGGCTCTTGGTACATACAGGATCTCTGTGAAATACTTCGAACATATGGGAGGACGCTGGAGTTCACAGAGCTTCTTACCCTGGTGAACAGAAAGGTGTCAATGCGCTCAGTCGAAAATTGTGCTGATCGCAACGCAATTGGGAAAAAACAAGTCCCATGCTTTGCCTCTATGTTAACAAAAAAGCTTTATTTCAAATCATCGTAAAATTGATCTTTCCTATGCCATTGGGGCTACATTGATTCCTCCTTTAAAGGGACTAAATACTACTTTAGTTAGTGCACGTACATCATATCATTTTTGCAAACAGAATAGCCAAAAAAGGGTTTTGAATAGGTTTACACTGTCTCTGAAATGACATCACCTTGAGGCACCATATGCAAATTATTTACTGCAATGGAGAATACCTAATCTGCATATTGTGCCACATGGTGATGTTACAAATGAGGTCAGAGCCAGAAAACGTACACATTTCTCTCGGTTTATTAAGTTCTACAACAATCTATACAGCAGCATACATGTGCTATGTTCAAAATGTAAACCCTCTTTAGGTGAAGGTGTCCCTAGCAATAAGCTCAGTTTTAGTGTTTTTACATAATTAACCTTATATTTGCATTGGGATTAAAAGGGAACCTACTGTGAAAATGTTGGGGTTTTTTTCTCCATAAGTCAGTCTTCCTTTCTTCAAGTATCCAGAACAGTACTGTAAATGTCAAGTATAACGCTACGGGCCCCGCACAAAAAGAGCCATTTTGTGTATGTGAGAGCTTTACCCTGTCTAACTTGTGAGAGCACAATGGCCTTCTTAAATTAGTTTACATGCCTTTTAAGACACAGAGACCATCATAAGAAGAGTCAATTAATTACTAATCACTACCTACAAGTGAGTTTCTGTTATAGACTGGGACCATAAAATATATCAGGTATATAGAAATATAAGGGGGGGGAATCTGAATTAATATACATATTTTGCGATGAATTTAGTTTTAAAAAGACTTGAATACTGTAACAATTTGCTATTTTGATCCACATTCTCAGGAAGTTTTTTACTTTTATAAATTAAGTGTGACATAGAGGTTACTTGAGGCACTTGCTGTAGCGTCAACCATACGCACTTGTTTTTTCTTAACTGTCCATGTTAGGGTATACTTAACAAGGGTCTAAATAACTCTTTGGAATAAGCCAATTTTGGTAGTTTTAATTACCGTAGTTAAAATTTGGCTATTTATGTACTGTGAAATAGGAGCTCAAGCGGCTAGTGTACAACTAAAACCACATTTTCTCAGAACTAACTCAATGGTAGTACAATAGTTAAATCCAGATTTGTACATTCATGCAATTGTTTACTGTGATAGGTATTCTAGAGCCAAATAAATTAAAAATAAGGTAGAACTACTGAAACTCTATTCTGGGAGAAGCCACCAGGCAGGCTGGTGCTTAACCATATCACATGATTGTTGGCTATCTGAGATTTGTATTCATTGACTGCTGTTACATACTCGGTCCTATCAAGTTCCATCAATAATGTATAATTAACTCGACTAGTGATTAGGAGCCACTTTGGCAGTCATTGTGGTTTTATAAATTGAGATGTAAAATGCCAATCGTTCAACTGACCAAACGCGGGTGAAAACTCGGTATATATTTTGAAACCTTAGTGAAACACACTGGTTTTGTAACAATAAAAAGCTTGATTCCTCACATATTCTGGTATTTTTGTGTATCCTATAAGTACTGCCGAGGCCCACTCCACCACCACCAATGACATTGACTGGATAGAAACTGTTATGGACCATCCACAGTATGAGGGTGAAAAAAAGACAAATCTTCCACCATCTGCCTCATTAGTGGTAGTTCTGGTCTCAATGACCTGTTTATCCTCCTCAGAATCAGCCGTTTGTAGATTTGCCGGATACTCCTTGACAGTGGTGTGCAATTTTGCACATGAAACACATATACTTTGTGATAACTATTTCACACCAATAGGTTTTATTTCTGTTACCAACACTTAAAAAACTTTAATTAAGGGAGGGGTGTCTTACGTCATCAGAAATGTATGTGTGCATTAACTGACAGAAAATATGGCCCTTTAGCTGTGTAATGCACACTAACACACACATGTATACAAACATAACTTACCTTGCGAAGCCTTAGCCCGTCTTTGATGCAACTGGAAATTAGGGTGATAAAGAGGTAAGTCTAGTTGTTGGGACTTCTTTATCCCTACTATCGAAGCATGTCTCCGTCTATATTGAGTTGGAATTGCCTTGTTCTCCCCCCCATGGATCCACCAATGATTGGGGCTGCGGTTACTGCTGCAGATTTCATGCGGGACGCAGCTCATTGTTTGGTGGGCCTCATGTTGGACTCCCTGGCACTAAGGAGTCTTTTTGGCACTTGTCACTGTCAGCCTAATGGCAAACCCCCAGCTATACTACTTCCACTTGTGTACGCTTCAGGACAATCTCCTTAGCCTCAACTCCTTATGGAGTGATGCAAGCTTCCTTTGGTTATGAAAATATCTCTTTTATGGTTTGGGTTACTGCTGAATAAAATGAGGGTCAAAGAAGTACTTAACAGTCTGCCCTTGTATGCAGGTTACACACACACTCTATTTACTAAAGGGAGAACTACCAGGAGAGTTTGGTCAGACTTGTGTTTGTGCT
The DNA here is from genome assembly GCF_027358695.1 of Spea bombifrons. Lineage (NCBI taxonomy): Eukaryota > Metazoa > Chordata > Amphibia > Anura > Pelobatidae > Spea > Spea bombifrons. The sequence continues at coordinate 44,956,366 of NC_071087.1, read as the reverse complement.
CCTTGCCGCCATGGTACATTATGAAGAACTAACCCGATAAGTTTCTGTTGCAGGAACAGCATGGTTGGCCCTGTATAATGTACAAAATGATGTATTACACAAAGGGCCATTTTAGCCATGCTTGCAGGAGAAGTTTGCCAGTGTTGGCCCTTCATCATTTTTAGTGAAGTGAGGGAGTTGAATCCACAAATCAGCCATCAGCCTTTAGTCAATAGGCCCCACAGATGGGGACTTCGATGTAACTTGACTGTTAAGAAAATGACCAGGACACCAGTCAACTGATAACAGGATCCAGTAGACTACACTGGTGGCTGTGGTTCTTCTGTGCATTCTGACCCGTTGTGGCTGCAGACATCCTGCAGTAAAGCGAACAGTCCGGAGGCGTCACATGCATGCTCCCAAAGGCTATGCTCTTCGATACCCTGCTGAATGAATAACCCTCTATGAGTTTGCATTTAAAACAGCTATGAAATTCTGTGAAAAACCTCAAAATCCTGGAACTGGAGGCAACATCATAATTTCAGTAGTTCGGCTTTACATGGATAGACAATAGCAAAGAGGCACAAACACGTTTGAAAAATATTGCACTCTTCCCTTTATCACAGGACTCTTATATCCGATCTCAAATCATTAGCTTATTGTAACTTAGAACACCCCTTGGCTCAGCAGTAAGTTGAGTTGCTGCAGAGAGGACAGCCCTATGGCAACACCAGAAGTAAATACATCAGTGGTTTTGCCAGCTATTCTACATATGGCCACTGTGGTGTCTATGGTAACAATGATTTTAGGCAACATTTATATAATGACTGGAACCACTCTGTACTCCTTTCATGGGGATTCCATGCATTATAGAAATAATGTTGACAGCCTAATGTGAGAAGGTGTGTTTTATTTCTAGGCCACTTGGCTAGTCTTGCCCTGAGGGCGGCAAAACCTCCCAGGCTGGAAGGACATCACCTAGAAAGACAACTCTACCGTCCCAACATAGCCACCCACTCGGCCGCCATCTTTGATAAGGGCACAGAATGCAGAAAGACCATGTTTTCTCGGATGACGTTGCGAGGCTCTCACGTGACAGGGGCTGTCCGCTCCAGTCGAACGCCGGGTAAGACGGCGCGTTCCCTGCGTTGCTTGAGTGTGGGTGAGCGCGCCTGTGCTCGTTCCCGCGTCCCTTGGGCTGCAGCAGGGTGCGCGCCCCGGTCAGTATGCCATGGGGATCTGCTGGACACGGTGCTGCAGCCTCTTCAGGAGAGAGAGCACCCGCATACAGAGAGCGGGAGGAGGGTAAGGTGGGATTGTGGTGGGCGGTTATCTTCGCCTCTTGGGGTGCTGGATGTAAATGGAGGTGGGTGAGAGGGCTTTACTCTGAAGGACAGTGGTGGCTTCTTATGTCCAGGCGGTGTTGGGGTTAAGCAGGGCTGGTTTAAGATCTCTCCACTGGGGTTGGGTTGTCTGAAGCATTGTGTCTGCTGACTCTTTTGTTCCTGCTGCTAGGGAGGTTGGCCCCCAGGGGACTGGAAGTGACACCTGAGCTGGAGCACTGCCCATGGGCAGGTACCATAGAGCTGTCACCTAGTCCTGGGAGTGACAGACAGGCAGAGCACACTAGCCCCTAGATTTAGCCCATGAGCAGGATATGTGCTTCTCTGTGATCACATCCCTACAGCATGACTTGTCCTGTCAATGGATGTGTGTTTCCTGCACACAGGATCATGCCAGTGATCCACTCGTGACACCTCTTTGAGTTCACGTTGTATTTTTTAAAGTGACCAGGAGTCGGATAGTTTGGATCCTGCTTAGTCATAGAAACACGTCTCTTCCTTTAACATTAGAGAGTTCAATCATCTTACAAAATTTTGCAGGAAAAAAAGCTCTGTTCTGTGAATAAAATATGAACTCGGTATACTTGCAGCTTAAGAATGATTCATAATAAATGAGTCGTTTTTAAAATTGACTAGCCACCTTAAGTAATATTTACGGTCACTTTTATAGTGAGTGGTAGTTTAGTTTAAATGATGATTATTAATGTAACGAAAGGTGTTTCATAAAACTTTCTCTGACTTTCTAGTTTTAGATTATAAACTCTTCTTTGGAAGAAACTTCCCTTCTGTACGCAATTAAAATGTTTCTATCATATCTCCCCTCTCTCTATTTTCTCAGACAATATACGTACAAAGATCCTTTAGTCTTTACTAATTTTTTACGTGAAAAATAAACACAATAAGTAAGATTTCTTTAACAATGTTATCGTTAGGAGTTTTATTCAGGCATTCTGACTTCCGCCACCAAATTAAATTCAATAATGCAACTGTAAATATCATGGAGAATAAACATATATATATATATATATATATATATATATATATATATATTTAGTTACAGTCAAACAAATCTTTTTGAAAGCAAAAAGTAATGAGTTGTGAAGGCAAGTACAGTGAATTTATGAACCTTTTAGGGTATAGACTTCAGGTATTGGAAAGCTTTTCCTTTACTGCATATTTTATTTGACTTCAGGTTGGCTATTGACTTTTTTAGACAGCTTAGACAGATCTCCGTAAATACAATCTGCCAAATGACTGATGTTTGTATTACTGGAAACCCTTCAGTGATAAGAGCATGAAGAGATGCTTCGTACACACGTGTATAGCTCACGCGTGTCTTTATGTGTATGCATCATATTCTGTATGGTTAAAAAAAACAAAAAGGGTATTGATTGATTGATTTTTTTCATCTTTTTTTTTTTTAATGTATTAATTATTCCCATTTAAAGTGTCCATACCTAATGCTAGTAAATAAGATACATCTTATGGCTTTAACTTGTATGATCGTTGCTTTAAGGTAAGCAGACAATGCAATAAAGTGTCTGAAATAACAAGAAATGTGCTGGGTTGTATAGCTAGCGGCATTAGTAGCTGGAGGAGGGAGGTGGTTCTGGTCAGACTTTGCATAGGGTGTACAGTTCTGGAGACCCCGTTTCCAAGTGGGTAGAGCGTAAAGACTAATTAGCATATCCCTTTAATACTTTATAGTAAAATTCTGCACTGCAAATGACATGTAAAGCAGCATTTCTTAGTATTCTTCCTGTGACGCGCCATTTAACTTACTTTATTCATATTGAAATACCAATAACAAAAGTTATGGAGGGTAAAGGTGATGGAAACCTTCCACTTAAAATTAAGGGGGTAGTAGAAGTATTATTAAATACTCATCTACAGACACCAGACAAGCCAGAAGGCTTGTTTTTTTCCCTCAGAAATCTCATGGTGCTGCCACAACCACAAGGGATTCTGGGTAGGTACATGCAAATTAGGTCAACAATGATCACCTTTTGCCTCTATATCCACTTTAGAAACAGCTGTCCATGAGTGGTGATCTGGCTAGTGCACCTCTTACCTGAGTTCTGTCTAAAGGCTGTCCTGTACAGCGGCCAATTACTTTCAAGGGTTCCGTGTATAACGTGGATATAGAGGCAAAGATGATCACAGTTGACCCTATTTGTGAAACTTTGTTACCCAATAACTACTTGTTAATAACATCTGGTCCAAGTTCCAATACATTTTGAAATTAGGTTTATATTGAAGTATAACCCTATACAATGAAGAGGAACACGTGTTAACGTAAAGCTCAATCAAGGGAAGGCTGGGGTACTAAAACCCACCAAAATAGGAAAAAATTGGCCTATCCTATGATATAATCTCATCATGTGTACATTCAAAATCTGAGCTAGATAGACGAGTCCTCTAAATGTACAGTAGGGATTTTATTTTAGTTTCACTTTGATATCTAAGATTTATTAATGTACACATAATAAAGGTTATATGTCATATCCTAGGGTAGGCTTTTGATTTGGTATTACTACCCATTGAGGTCAGGTCATTAATCTACAAAATCTGTGATCCAGAGTAGTAACGATGTCGTATGGTATTCCATTTTAAAGCTGATTGATCACCTATTGCTCATCATGTTATGGGACAGAACTAATAAATATTTAATTAACATGTTGTTTAGGTTATGCTCTCATTCTGTAGGCCAGATACTGCACAGGAAGGACCATCATGTCTCCTAAATAAAATCCTCTGTGTTTTTAGAGGGTTGTGAAATCTCTTGTTTATAATGTGTGTGTAAAGTATTTCTCGTTTGTGTTTTGCATAATTAATTACTACTCTTATCTATATCGCTATCATTTTCACAAGCAGCCTTATAGTTTCAAACAGCTTCTACTCAATATATCTACGAGCTTTGCAAATTCTCACGCTTCCCTTGTCTTTAGCTTTGAAGCACTTATTTTGTAGGTGTTTTCTTCCCTCAACAACATACCGGTGCTTCCTCTTCTAGGCAAGGGTGTCCAACCTGCGGCCCCCCAGCTGCTGCAGGACTACATCTCCCATAATGCTCTTTCAGCTAAGGGGCTGGCAGAGGAGGATGGGAGATGTAGTCCTGCAGCAGCTGGAGGGCCGCAAGTTGGATAGAGAGCTAGGAAGGTGGAAAATGTGAATTTCTCTTCAAAATAGATGATCTGCTTTATTAGGTAACTTAGCTGCACTGGGAGGTTAATCGCTAAAGGGTCCGTTTAATGGCCCCAACAGCCCAACTGAGGAAGAAATATATGTACCAGTAATTAGGTTCGGTAGAATCTGCAGCTCCTTCGTGGTCCGACTATTCTTGCCCCTGATTGGCTGCTTGAAGGAAGGTCCATACCAGTAATATTTTCCTCCATGGAGAGCTTGGTTGGCATAACCCACAAATATTTCAGCAACATGAACTTTCATTCTGGTTTTAAGGCAGTTCATCATTTTTTAGGAGAGCATCATGATTAGAGGAGTGCTGATAAAATCATACTTGCTAAGTAGTGAATTGATTAAAATGTTGTGGCAAAACTTTTTGACATTGGTGCAATCTGAGTTTGAGATAGCACCAATTTTTATAGCCGAGACACATTTTATATTTTTCTTGTGTGCTTTGTTCTGAGATAGTTCCTTGCTTACTTTGACCCAGAAGCACATCTTTGGCGTTTTGTGTCCTTGATGTTTCCTGTAAAACAGGTTTGAATAAATCCCTGAAACCAGGCTGGTTGCTTCTACAGTTATACAAAGTATGCTGCGTATTCCATTGATAAGACCGGTGCCTTTCGCTGCCTTTTATATTTTCTAAATATTGGAGTAGTAAAATATCTTGTTTGAACTTGTCACCACCTATTATATATATATATATATATATATATATATATATATACAGAAAGAATAGACTGGAAAACAAATTGATATCTAGTGTAACCAGTAGTGCGTACTCTTCCAGGAAACATCTCTGCCTTCTTGAAATACCATTTTAACTGCCTAAGGCACATAAAATCATCATAGAATTTTCTGTTAATAATGTGCATTTTACTCTTCTATAATTAATTGCTTACACTGAGTTGAGCGCCGCATACAGTACATTTCAATTCCATTAAAAACCATAATTACCATCGGATTCCATAAAAATCCAGCTGCCCGGCTGTTTGAAATATTACTATGTTCCATACTTCCATTCGTCAAGGAGGCAGTTTTAAACATGTTAAGCAATTTGGGACCACTTTTTAACTGTTTAGTACCTGTGCCCAGGCTTCCGTATAATGGCAGGAAGCAATAAATGCAATACCCTGTGATAACACCTATTGGAAGCCTGCCCGTCTCAAGAAATCTACCGTATGCACGAGATTAGCCATATACCGTATTTGCTCGATTATAAGACGAGGTTTATTTCAGAGCAAATGCTCTGAAAAATACCCCTCGTCTTCTAATCGGGGTCGTCTTCTAATCAGACCTCAAATAGAGGTCTGATTAGGAGACTAAGATCCAGATCCCCCGCACCGCTGCAGGGGACCTGGATCCTCCTGTCTCACCCCCCCCCCCATCATACACACACTTACCGGTGCTTCCTGCTGTGTTGCCGGGGCAGCGGGTTGACGTCTACGCGATCCGCATAGACAACGTCCGCTGCAGCCGGAAGGAGGTGTGGCTAGCAGCGGGGGTTGTCTGCGTCCGTCGCATAGACCTTCCCCGACTGTCAGAGATCAGAGTTCCCCGCACCGGTGCTGCACCGGTGTGGGGAACTCTGATATCTGACAGCCGGGGAAAGTATACGCGACGGACGCATACAAACCCCCGCTACCAACTCCACCTCCTTCCGGCTGCCGCGGAAGGCGACGTCAACCCGCTGCCCCGGCTGGAAGCACCGGTAAGAGAGGGGAGAGAGGGGTGAGAGAGGTGAGAGAGAGTGTGTGTGTGTGTGTTAGTTAAATGGGGGTATAGGGTGTGTGTGTGTGTTAAATGGGGGCATAGGGCATTTCTGGAGTGGCGTTAAGGGGGCATTTAATAGAGCACTCTGCCTCCTGAAATGCCTTATACCTCCCTATATGCCACTCTGCCCCATAATATGCCTTTTAACCCCCTAAATGCCAGAGTGGCATATAGGGGTATAAGGCATTTCTGAAGGCAGAGTGCTCTATACAATGCCTTTTAACTCCCTTAATGCCACTCTGCCTCCTGAAATGCCTTATACCTCCCTGTATGCCACTCTGCCCCATAATATGCATTTTAACCACCTAAATGCCAGAATGGGATATAGGGGTATAATGCATTTCTGGAGGCAGAGTGACAAAAGGCATACCATGGGGCACAGTGGCATATAGAGGGTTAAAATGCATATCATGGGCCACAGTGCCATATTGGAGTGGCAAGCCTGGGGGCACATGTGCGTAACTGGGGGACAGGTTGGAAAATACAAGACATAAAAACAAAAAAAATATTTTTCTCAATCATAGCTTTTATAAAAAAAAAAATAGTTTACATGAAATAACATTTACTGGTAAAACTTTTTTCCTTTTGGGGTCGTCTTATATTCAGGCTTTTTCTTTTTTTCCTAAGTTGATATTCAGATTTTGGGGGGTCGTCTTATAATCAGGGTCGTCTTATAATCGAGCAAATACGGTAATTCCTGCTGGTGATAATCTTACCCCAACCAGTGGTGCTGATACTTTAATTTATAACAAGACGCTGCTTTAGATGACATAGCACATCATAAAGGATAAATGGAAAATGGACCATAGCTATAAAGTATTGATCAGCATGAACACAGTGCTCTTTATTGAAGTTTTTATCCTCCAACTTTTCATCGGTGCTGTCCCCAGTGTTGCTTTTGGCTTCTGCTTCCACCGAGAGGGTGGAATAATATAATCGGGGTAATAACCTTGTGAATTTTTAGAGCAGGACATGAAGGCAGCTGCATCCGTGGGTCATACAACACAAACACCACCTAATTATAAATGTACGGAACGGCTAAGTGTTACATTAGGGAAGGTGACACATCTTTATAGTAAGTCCACATTATTAAAGTCAAAACAGCGTGAGCCCTACTCCCTGTTAAACCTTCTAATATGTTCTAACATTTTTCTATCCATCTATTATTCCAGTAGAAGCACGCACTTGTCTCAAATACGTTTTTCAGTAGTGTGCACTAATAACTATGACTTTCTATGGTATTCTGATAATCGTCCCATTCGGGGGTCACATGCCATTATATATATTTTTAATTAACATTAATCAAGCTTACATTTGCATCTCTTACTGTATTTAGAATCATTAATTGTTTATGCAACCCCTTATTAATTAATGGGTTTTCCTATTGATTGTTCCCAAATGCTTCAGTTACTCAATTACTCATTATCTTAAATAAAAACCTTTTGTAACCATGTAGAATAACCATATTTACAAAGAGGAATTTAAGGATGAGTTAGGCCAGTTGTTTTTATTTAGTTTCATGCCTGAATATTATCAGGACCTATTAACAAGACAGCAAAAATAATAATTTTGCACTTAGTTGCACATATAGCTGTATGGTAAAAGCCACTTTTTGGTACGCAAAGGCACTTAGGAGATAAGAAAATTATTAATTAAAAATAATTATTCATTATTGGTTAAAAACCACATCCAGAAGACAGATGTAAGCCGATGTGAGCACCAGATATGTATAATAATATTGGGAGCCATAGCTCATAGCGTATATAAAAAAAATTCCCTTTTCACCCCTATGGGTGGTATGTCTTGTTCTCAACCTCGGGTCCTCTACCAAAGGCCTGGGAGTTTGAGGGTTCTGCGCAGTAACTTAGCTGTTCCTAGCACTACACTCTGATGTCGTTCCCGGAATCTGTTGGATCCAGTCTACCAGCTGAGGCGTCGTAGACCCAAGTGCTCCTATCACCACTATGACTCACTCTCCACATCTTCTCTAGTTCTTCTTTCAGGCCCTTCTCCAGGTTCTCATAGCAATAATGTTGCTATCACTTGACACTGCTACATCTATCACTACTGCTGTCTCCGGGTCCTTGTTTACCACCACAATTTTGGGTTGATTGGCCAGTACCTGCTTGTCCGTCTGGATCCCACAGGATCTTAGCCCTGCTATTCTCCACAACCTTCTGTGGAATCTGCAATTTGGACTTGGAGGGTTTAGCCCATACTCTGTGCAGATGTTCCCGTACACAATGCCAGCTCAGTGATCGCTGTTCCTGCGAGCATCTTTGTGTTGGGACTTCTCAGAAGCCTCTCTACATAGCCTGCACCTTGGGCCCTGCCTCTATGGATCTGGTGCTTAGTGCCTGCTCGTATGCTTCCATTATCAGTGCCTCAGTGCTGTCTTTGAGTACAGCCCTGTCCAGCTGCTGGTAGGATTTCTCAATGTCGGCCATCTTTGCTATTTGTCAATGGTACATTCCATGCAGGGTCTTGGCTTGCCATGGTACTTCCTCCACTTGATCTTCCTTGCATGTCTGATGCTGGTTCAGGCATTCTCTCAACATGTGTATTTCTTCTTTAAAAAGAATTTTTTCTTTAAAACAGCACCAAACTTTTAGGGTGCGGCCTATAATCGGGTGCAGCCTATATTCGAGCCAATATGGTAATTGGGAGACATATCGGACACATCCCTTTAGTGTTTCATTATGGTTTCTGAACAAACACCTACAACACTGCATAATTTAAAAATAATAATAAAAAAAATATGTGATTTAAGATAAATGTACTGATTTGAATTAACAAGTAGATAAAGCAGAAGTGTTATTGTTCTGTACCGGGCTTATACTTTAGTTTTCTCATAAGATGTACCCATGTCACGATCTAAGGTTCTTCTCTAAGTCTTTTGGGGTTCATATTTGTTTGCAGGCAGTTATCCTGCTAAGTGATTTGATTGTAATTGTTTGTCTTGCAGCCTTCCGTGGTACTGCACTTCATTAGATTTCCGGTGCATTTGGTTTTTGTATGCTTTGATACAGCGTTAAGTGCCGAATTCTCTAAGGCCTGGCATGTCCTAAGTTCACCCTCACTATTGTATACGTATATAATAACCAGAAGGAACTGTGCACACAGCCTTAAAGCAATCCCTTATATCCATTTGAATAATATATATATATATATATATATATATATATATATATATATATATATATATATATACCGTACTTGCCGGCGTACAGCACGCACCAGCGTATAACACGCACCTTCCGCGGGACCGGAAGTGAGGGAGACGTCGCTGCAAATCGTGCAGCTCTAGGATTTATCGGCGTATAACACGCAGGTAGGGTTTTAACGTCGTATTTTGGTTTAAAAAGTGCGTGTTATACGCCGATAAATACGGTGTATATATATATATATATATATATATATATATATATTACACATACATTGTTATATCTCCCCTGTTTTTACTTTCTTATGCAGGTCAAAGTATTTCAGGACATGTTCCAGAGGAGAGCATTTTACTATTGAGGTTAGTGATGCCATCTTTTTGTGTTGTTTGCATCTATTTGGTATACAGGTAAGCATGGAATGGAATTGGTTACAACGAAAAATCAGACCGTCTTAAAGCAGTTCACGGAATGTTCAATGGAAATAAAAACAGACAATCTAAACCAGAGAAGAATTGGGCAACAATATTTCTTAAATCTCCCCCATTCTAAACACATACATCAGAGTCTACAACTATGGGTTTATTACTCAATAAAAGTTGGGAATTATACCATGAAGGGTATTAGAGTTCTTGTTTGATTTGTTGGTGGGACTTTATTATCCAAGTGGTGATCAGCTTTATTATTTATCTTTTTTTTTTTTTTGCCATGCCTCATGGGATGTGTGGTTTCAGGGCTTGTTCCAAAATATTTTTATGCCAAATGATTCAACAAGCTGATTGTTGCACAGGGGTTTCACATGGTCCATTTTTGCTGCTTCTTGACTTCCATTCACATAACAATCAAACCTTAGTGTTCTGACATCCAGTGGGTCTCTAATAAGCATGGTGTCATCGGCATTCGGCAAGAATAACGCGGTGGCAGTATCTTCACTAAAATCCGTAACAATGCTCTTTGTGCTTCATCCGAGGCTGATCAGATATGTGGTTTTATGTCTCTGATGGTTGCTCTTTGCCACCAGAGCTCAGTACAAGAAGTAAAGCCTGCTGTGTGTGTATAAGATGGCACAGGGTGTATATTGTGCGTTCTGGAATGCTTTAGTGGCCGTGGTAATAGTCGTTAAGGTTCTCTTTGGGCACAGGCCCTGGATCTTGTATGAGTTGTATGACTACCTAGTCTCCCATGCGTTGGATTAATGTACATTGTAGTAGAAAATAACTGTGTTCTTGTTTCTTTTAACAGTTTGAAAATCTTGTAGACAGTGATGAGGTGAGTGCTTTTTATATTTTCGAGTACGTTCTCATTGGTAAATATTTGTAAATAAGTTGACCCTCATCGGGATTGTTCAAAACCACACATTGCCACCAACATTTCAGCAGTTAACTGCGTTCGCAAAGAAGGGTTCTTTTTTTTTCTCATGCTTAGCCAGTTTAAGATTTCTACCTACTGAGAGCGAGAGGTTTGGCTTACCTGTCCCTGCTGATGATCATAAGGAAGGTGAGATTAATGAAAGAGCTCTGCAGATAGGGACAAACAAGGATCCAACTGTATCCACATAAGACACTTTTTTTTATATTTGTTCTGGAATATGTCTGGTTAAAATGTCATCTTTTCCTTGAACTTTTTACATTTAGGCATATATGACTCCCTCAAACCGGAATAGCCATAATAGGGCTTCAGTAGCCATGCTTACCTATCTTTAGGGAAATGAAGGCAGCTGACTGCCACTACAAAGCCTATGTTTCATGTAGTGACTACAATGTGTAATGTTAAGTGTAAGATATTGAAGGGAAATGTGTTTGAAAAGCTAGTAAATATGTAATGGTTTAAACAGTATTAAAATCATTGTGATTGTGTTTCCAACAGGGGGAGAGCCCAGGAAGTAGTCAAAGGTAAGATATTTGTGCGCTTCACTTTGGGGAAACATGGCCTTTTGAGCCTTCCTTAGGCGAAAAAAAAGTCCTTTAAGTTTCATTTAGTCTGGCCGTTGGGTACGATGCAGGTTATTTGGCATATTTAATGAAAACGTATAGTTTAATTTCCATGCAATTCTTCTAGCAAGGGACCGTTCTAGGTGACCGGGGTCTAGTCTCTAAAGCAGAGATTTTCTTATACATCAGGAAGAACCAATGTAGGTTAGCCTGCCAACAAATCTCAACAGTACAGTACCGAGCCATCCAAGCTCTTCCATGTTAAAAACACCGGTCTCCTGCTTTAGTGAAAAACCACTCCATGTACGCCAGGTTTGTCACAGTCTTAAAACTTCACTTTAATATGTTTTAATAAGCAAATAAACTATTTTCCCTTTCTAAAGTAATATATTCAAGTGGCCTTTAAGTGTCCTTGAAAATGTGAACAAGCTGTCAGTGCTAAGCTCATGGCCGTAGTTTACCGAGTAGCACGTGACGGAGATCTGCCTCCCAGATGTGAGCATTAATCACTCTCAGGGATATGAAGAACTTGTCACTGCGATGTTGAAGATGCTGTTAACCTTATAAATGAGAAAATCTGCATTATTTATTTTGTGATTTTTATAAACAAGGTCTTCTGCAACCGCAAACATTGTTAATTCTATCTAAAATAACATTATTTTGGATGTACAAATGATCAGGCCAAGAGTGCAATGTCCCCCAAGAGCATATTAGGTAACACAGTTGGGGAAAAAATAATAATAAAAAAAAAAAAAATATATATATATAATATAATATTTAGTGTGCATCATGTTACCAGGTGTGGAACCTTGGTGCCTCACTATCAATTCAACTGTGAACTTCTCTATCTAAATTAAAAATGATAGTTTGTAGATAAAATATAAAGTAAAATGTAGATCCTCCACATCAATAATTTATTGTACACTATTTAAAACAAAAACTGAAACCTTGTTTTTTTGCCTCTTGAATTTGTTTGCTAATTGCATGGCCTCTAACGCTGTTCAGTCCCTCGCCTGTATGTTCTGTTTGATCTGGTGTTTGTGTGGCAGTGCCAACCCCGCTGACTTCTTCATTAACATCCACAGGCCTCTAAGCGAGGAAGAAATTAGTGATTTAAAGGAAAGGCATTACAATTCTATCACCGAGAGACAGAGGGTTGATGACATCAGAATACAAAATGAGGTAATGGAAATATTTCTGCTAATAACTACTCGCTTCCGTGTCATCATTCTTGGATGTCACAGGGCTTTAACCCATTCAGTGCCTGAGAATAGTGCAGGGTGCATGTCTCTTTGGTCAGCATCAGTAAATAAACTGCTGACGGGGCTGCCTTTATGTTTAATGCTTTGCTTAATGCATCAATAGTGCAGTATTTTGGCAGGGGTATTGCGAAGGGGTTTCCACCATTATCTTCAAACATAGTCAAGCCCATCTGTGAAGCCTAATACAAAATAATAATTATTTGGCGCTTATAAGAATTTAATGCAGTCCTAACTCTGAACCCCCCGGTCTTAGCACCCTCATTGTCCTCCAATAAGAGTAAAAGAGTTATGTCTGCAATAACAAATGGTTGTTTGAGAACATGAGTATACTGATTAGTCCATTACAGTGCAGGGTTATACAGTAGACAGATTGGGCACATGCCCTTGGGCCCCATATCTGTGGGGGCCACCCGGTGATTTACAGAAGCATCCTGCACTGCAAACACACAACCTTCTTATCACACTTCCTTGTAATGGAAGAATGCCACCTACTGGTCACAATGTAACACTGCAGCTGAAGGAGCCACTCAGTGGTGGGGAGCAGGTAAGCTGAATGTGAAATGTGTATCAGAAAGTGTGTGTGTTTGGGGTTTTTCCTGGTAGATGGTCCTATTTTCATATGGCTATAAGCCTCAGAGGACCTTAATTCTGCAACAGTCCAATACGAGCAAACAGGTTCTGAGTTAGTCTGTCTAAAGGGCAAAAATCTAAACCCTGTCCTTTTGCTGTTACTGTTTTTAAGGTTTATTCATATGTGGCTCAAAGTAGTAGTGTGGGGCAATAACCATAGCAACTGATACAATGCAAATCGATTTACTTTCACCACTAGCACCAGAATGGCTTCTTCTACATAACCCCTTTTTCCAGCTATCATATCCTCCTAACAATTTATTATTTTATAATTTCATTTCTATTCTAGTTTTTTTCCCCATTATTTATTAGTAAACTGTGTAAAAAGACCAGAATTGCAAAGGTGTATTTATTTCCAGTAAGGGAAAAGCATTATTATTCAGCAAGAGTCCGCTGGTTGGAGATACAGAAATCCGTTTTTGACCGTTAGCTTTTACCCCTTTAATTATTGAGGTAGATTACAGTACTTACTATACCCTTTCTATTTTTTCATTTTGAAACTTCGAACAGAATTTGTTACATTTTTTTAAACAAAATCACCAGTACCAATGGCTTACACTAAATTCTAAACATGTTGTTGATGTTTCCTAAACAAACTGTTACTCAATTATCACAAGGTATTTAAAGGGTATTTAAAAAAAAGTTAGTTAATGTAAAAAACTATTTCTATGACTGAGCATGTTATACATAATTCTGAACAACATGCCTGAAGAAGAGCCCTAAATTGTCTCAAAAGCTTGCAATCTAATGCAATGCGGTTAGCCAATTAAGGTGTCCTCTTAATAAATTTGCTAATTTTCTTTCCATGACTAACACGGTACAATTATCAGAGGCTGTGGGGTAAACATAGAAGTATAGAATTTGATGGCAGATAAGAACCATTCGGCCCATTTTTCCCGCTGTAGAGACTCCGACCTTAATCAGTCCGTGATCTTGTCTTAGGTTAAGGATAGCTTTATACTTTTTCCATGCATGTTTAAATCCCTCACTGTATTATTAGCCTCTACCATTTCTGATGGAAGGTTGTTCCATGTATCTTCCACTCTCTCAGTAAAACGAAACTTTCTTTCATTACATCTATATCTCCGACCCTCTAGCTTTAGATTATGATCTCCTCTTCTCCTTGAAACACACTTCCTTCTTGTACTCCCTTTAAGTATGTAAATGTTTCTGTTACATCCTCCCTCCTAAGCTATACATATTAAGATCCCTTAGTCTTTCTTGATATTTTTTATCCTGCAAGTCATTTACCATTTTAGTGGCTCTCCTCTGATCTCTCTCCAACAGCCTTCTGGAAATGGGAACCCCTGAGGGTCTTAATTCCACAACTGTATTCCAAATTTCAAGTGTCAGAAGCACCTCTCTCTTTCTGCAACTAATGCCTCTAGCTATACAACCCAGCACCCTGCTTGCCGACGCTTTATTGCATTGTCTGTTTTACGTCCCAGATGCATTATTTTACGTTAATCAGCGTTAAAATGCAGTTGCCACGCTCTTGATCATTCTAATTTACTTGCCATTGGACATGTTCCACCAGCAAGATATATATATACTCTGTTGCAGGTCTGCAAAAAAGACATATCTTGCCATTAAGACCTTTTGTAATATTGATAATAAAATATTTAAAAAAGTACGGGTCCTAATACAGATCCCTGATGTACCCCACTCCTGTCACTCAACAACTGCCTTATCCATTCAACTATTTTAACATCCAGACACTGCAATTTCTGTGTCTAATGTGAAGGACACTGACAAATGCCTTACTGAGATCTAGATAGACGTTATCTACTGCTTTAGGTCAAGTAAACAAATGCTAATTTTAATATTGCAAACCATTTACTTTTAGATCTTACAGTATTTTCCTTTAGCATAGTTTCCATTCATTTCCCAACCACTGGTGTAAGACTTACTGGTCTGTAGTTGGCAGGGTCTTCCTACTATGCTGCTATGATTGCCAACTTCTAGTCTTCTGGAACTACTCTTGTCAAGAGTGATTGGTTAAATAAGGGGGTGTAAGTTGAAATGGTGCCTCTAGGTGGTGCTACAGTATCATAGTTTTCCACCTGGTTAAAACATAATCTATTCTCATAAACAAGTTGACCCTGCATAAAGAGTAATGGATGGAGTCACAATTCTTCATCCCACCTTTCTATTGAATAAAGCCTTAAGATTGTGTCCTAGGGTACTTTAAAAGGTACACCTGGAAATCCATTGACACCATTGACCCTGGGTGTCAGCCAAACCCTACCAAGTGTGTCTGTAACAAGCTTTCTTTGTAGCAGGCCCCAGTGGTAACATTTAATGACATTATTATTAGATTCAGTATGAAGCCCAATATGTACGTCAAATTGGCGGTATAAAGACAAAAAAAGAACAATGGACGTTGGGGCTTTAATCAAGTGCAAGGATATAGTTACATGCAATGCTGCCTCATAAGAGTTTTGTTGGTAAGTAAAATGGCTGCTCTCTTTCTAAGTTGGCAGATACATTAAACAAAACAAGTGGCATTTCCTGACGTCTTTATCAATATAATGAAATAACATTTATTGCGCTGCATAATCTTGCTCTTTTTAGCACATTGTAGACCTCGATTCTGTGAGAGAATAAAGGTAAAGGAATGTAAGCACCGCTTCCCAGTAGAGTTGGTGGGTTTTGGCCACCTTAACCTGATCAGCCGCCTTTCCCTAATTGTCATTCAGAGTTGTGAGTTTAGATTCCTGAAGGGAAAGCAGGGTTGCTCGGACATTTATTAATAACTTATTAAAATACACTTTCACACTTCTTCATTCATTCATCTGTATGTCCAAAGCTTCCATGGCTGAAGGTATACATCCTGTTTGAATGTCACGTCATCATGGACTGGGATTCTTGCAAGAAGTTGCATAATTTCATTGTATATAAGGTTGAGAAAAGACCTAAATCCAGCAAGTTCAACCCTTCTACCTAACCTTCCTACTCTTGATCCAAAAGAAGGCAAAAAAAACAACCCCTAATTAAGCTACTTCGAATTCTGCCATCAGGAGGTAAAATTCCTTCTTGACTCCAAAAGGCACTTGGATTTCTCCTTGAATCACCTTGGATCTACTTGGAAGTGAGGTGGATTGCGCTTAACACCTGTGTTCTAGATATAATCATAGAAATTATTAATACAATTTAGAACGATAATGCATAATTTACAGGCTGTCTAGATTCACTGTATGTGTCGCTCATAATATGTATACTACATGTTTTGTGTTGTGTTATTTTATTTAAGATTTCTTTTCTATTTGTTTTGTGTGTGCGTTTTATTATTTTTATTGATTTCTAATATTATTTTTTAATATGGAGGACAGCTAGACAGGTTCTGTATTTTGTTAACCCTTATTATTTTGTTCGTACACAGTTAGCCTTACAAGAAGAGAAGTTAAAACTAGAAGAGGAGGCTTTATATGCTGCACAGCGTGAAGCTGCCAGGGCAGCCAAGCAAAGAAAGCTTTTGGAGGTGAGGGGATAATAACCCCAAAATTATAGATTCCTTTTTTTACTAGTGCTTTGAGTTTGTCATTTCATGCCATCAAGAAGAAACCTGAAAGGTTTTTCACGATAACTGATTTATGTGTTAAGGAACCATAATGCTTCGCTCCGTTTAGCAATGGAGGGTTACGTTTTATTTAAACGAATAGTCTAGTGATTATAACTGTGTAAAAATAACTTTTTATTTTTGTGGATGTAGAAAACTAGACTTCTGTCTTATTCACCTTCTCCCCTGGTTGTCTCTACAGAAGGGAGGAAATATTGGCGTGTACACTTCTTGCACGTGGCAAGCAGCACTCCCATTCATAGATGATGCGCTCTCATTGAAATGGTTGGGAGTGGCAGCAGCCAATCACCCGAATGCTGAGAAACATGAGTGCTCAGATCTGATTGGATGCTGCTACTCCTGTTGCTATGACTGGGAGCCCAGCTTCCTTTGACCGCATGCTTCTGAGCATGTACTAGAAGCCTTCTGAGAAATGCTCCCTACTTGTAGAGGAGAAGTGAAGTGAGACGCTCTCATTTATAAACGTTTTTAAGTTAAAACTACGCCATCATTTGAAAACAATGTAAGGCTTCCCAAAGGGTAATAACACATGTTATCATGTCATTACTAATTAACTGTTTAACATATATTAATGCTGCAGCATATTTAAATGTATATGCGTGTTGATTAATGTGATCTTGGTATGTTACCCGTGCGGTTTATATTAATGTTTCCAAAACATAATGGGATACATCCAATTGTTGTGATCTCAACTCCTTCATTCTAGCACAAAGAGCTGAGCTGCCATAACACATAATTCAATGGGCAAGCGAAGAGGAAAATGCAAAAACAGGGAATCCCTCAATGTATTTACAAGGGAAAAATGATTCAAGCGATCCGGCAGCCATCTTTTGCATTAAAGCAGAGTATACCATTAAATGAATTATTCATCCGGTTGCGCTCTAGTGCACATGCTGCAGAATTCTGCTAGGTTGTAATTAAACCAAGATGCCTGTCCTCAAACTGTGTTTATGAGAATCTGCTTGCATTTTAGGTTAATATGTGTTATTTGGGGGGGGGGGGCTTCAGGTTAATTGGGGAGAACTAGTTATTGCTTAAAATATAGCACTTTATCTCAAAACTGTATATGGCCTCCAGAGTATTCTCTATAGTGGTGTCGTCGGTGATGTCGGAATGCTGTCCTAAAGCAGTTCCTGTTTTTCTGTGATTCTCAGCGTGCATGACTGCTTACGACGGTATTTTGCTTAAATATTTCCAGTTTGTCTTAGCTGCATTCCGAAGTGGTATTTTCAGGTGGGGACTGAGCTGGTGGAATAAGTGTTAATACAGTATAGAATCCTGCAACTAATGTTTATTTTCAAAATTGATAAGTTGGCCGATTATTTTTTTTCTATTAAAAAAAATATGCCATTTTTTTGGTTATTTAAAATTAATTAGGGGACTGGGGAAGTTAATGATGGGAGGGGGCTGGCGTGCACCCACCGCGCCGCCCAATGGCCGTGCCTCAGCTTTTCGTCCCACCCCATTTAAGACGTGGGAGGAAGTGCTTAGGCACGGCCATTGGGTGGTGCGTGTATGCCAGCCCCTCTAACTTCATTAGGCGCCACAGCTGAAGAAGGCGGCCCAGCTGCCGCTGGCAATCTTGCTCGCAGCTGCTTAGTGGCTGTTTTCAGTGTTGTCCTGTCGGCCGCCCGCGCCCACGGACCGGCTGGCCCACCGGAAAATTTCCCGGTATCCTGGTGGGCCAGTCCGGCCCTGGTTGTTGTTTTGTCTCCTTCACTAATTGTTAAGATATGCCGACCCCAGCAAATTTTTCCAGCGTGATAAGGATGAGCTTCTCTTGTATAATGCATAATTCAAACGTTGAGGGCCAGCAAAGCTCTTATTGGAGCAGAAACACACTGGCGTTGGACCCTCATAATGTATAGTGGAGTTGAAGGCACAGCTGTTCCGTCAGCTCATGCCTTAGCGGGCCGAGCCCAGTGTAGTAATGCCATGTGTAACTGTACACGGTAAATATATCCTGCAAGCAATATAAGGACGTTGTGTAAATGAGTGCAGAGCGTGTCAGACATCTAGAGTGTTCATACAACCAGGGGGTACCAACACAGGCTGTTTAGAATATAACATATAATTAGGTTCAATTTCTATTAAACACCATTCGAATTAGATCCGTATTCGGAACGAGAATTTTGGTTTGTGATTCCTCTAACGCTTTGTTTTCCGGATAATGTACCTATCCTTTGGTTCCGTTCCGTAAGCATTGCATGTTGAACTCTGTGGTGTTTATTAAAAGGGGATCCCCCAGCATTTTTACATTACCAGGATTAGATTCAGAATACCTTTTTAACAAAAATGTTAAACAACAAAAAAAAAAAGGACGATTCTAGTTTTTGCTGTGTTGTTGCTGTATTATTTTAGCCATTTGTTGTAGCTGTGTTGTTTTAGCCTGACTCCTTATTATACTACCTTGTGATTAAAGCCTACAGAGCTATGGACTTCATCAGGATTGCTATTAAGAATCAGATCAATGTGGTGTTCCCTTTAAAAATGACATGATCAGGTCTATAAAAAGCTATGACCGAATCTTAACCTCTTATTGGTTGTGTTTTAGCGACACAGATTACAATGGATCCGACAAAGAGCTCAAGCAGCAAACAGTGGAGAGAATCCCAAAAGGTAATTTTTGACCCTGTATTTGCATATGAAATCTGTTAGTCATTAACCCCTTAACCACAATCAACGTACATGTACGGGGTTGCCGTGCAACGAGATAACGACAATGCCCGTACATGTACGGGCTGCCGTTAAATAGCTGCATCTTTACAAAAATTCCAGCATGGAAAGAGTTAAAATATTGGCATTATAAATGCCCATAGGGTGTGTTGTATAAAAAAATGCATGAGTTGGTGGGGTAAATTGAATTGGCCGGGTTCAAAGATGTCCCAAATATGGGACATGGGGCAGTAGGACCAGATATCTAAATGGCATAAAAATACACACCTCACAAAGGCAGCCTTTTACCTCCCAAATAACCCTACAAATCCATGCATGGGGAGGTATCACTGCGCTCAGGAGATGTTACTGAACACATATTGGGGTGTTGTTTGACACGGACATATACCAGGAGCAATAAATTTATACCTGAAGTACAACGTGTGGAAAAAATACAAAAAAAATGTACTACCATAAAGTTTCACAAAGGCTGGTGGTAAAATTAGTGCATGGAAAGGGTTAAAATACCAGCATTTCAAATACCTTGGGGTGTCTAGTTTTTAAAAATATATGATTTGATGAGGTAAATTGCATTGGCCGGCTTAAAAAATATACCCGAAATGGCACATGGGGGGGAAGAATTACCAGATTTGGGAAAAAAGGTTTTGAAATAGCAAAACGCTATATTTTATCATTTTTTTTATAGTAAATTAGATGATATGATAAAACGGTATCTAAAGAAAGCCCTGTTTGTCCTGGAAAAAACAATATATAATATGTGTGGGAGCACGAAATGAGAGAGAAGAAAATCACAGCTAAACAGCAACACTGAAAAACGTTAAAAGAGCCATTGTCCCAATTCTTCAAGACCTTGGAGACATAACATTGTTTCCTAACAGTACGTCTTCTGTCCATGCGTGACATGAAGAAGTATACAGGAGATGTGTTTCTGCGTGTTTTACCTACTTTATTACGGGATTGAGGTATGTTTTTGTTCTTTTATTACAGCTCCATGGCAGAGGATTTTGAATCCTATTTGCAGAGTGTGAAATCACAATATGAAGCATTCAGAAGTAGCAGTAAGTTGTCAAATGTTCAGGTTTTTTAGGTATTTAATAAATCTGATATGATTTATAGGTACAATAGTTTTGTTTACATTGAATCTGGGACGGTTCTGGGCATCATATAATGAAGACTTAACAGAGAAACACTCCCGAAGCCCTCTGCGGCATTCACGTTAAATATCATGTACATGAGCCGACCTTAAATCTAATTCTCATTCGACTCAATACGGCTGGTCCGCAGCAGGATCAATCCACAGTCGCATGATACGCGTTATCGTTTTAGAAGCGCTAATTATAAATGTGGGCTTAGATGGAAGAACGGAGAGGGTTGGAACAACAACAACCTAGAGAAGTGCAAGAGCTGCTGGTAGATTGGGTGCAGAGAAAAGTAGCGTCAAGATTCAAAGTAAAACATGCTAAAAATCCCCAACTTTTAACAAACACTTCTGGCGGGTTATCATGCCGATAGTTATATCTTGTAAAGTTATCTTTAAGCATCCTATTGCCTTAAAGCACATGCCTTTACTCATAATGTGGTGGCATACTGTTTGGGTTTATTATGGGTGAATGGGTATAGAAAGCTGATAAAGTGCTACTTGTTATGAAGCATGCCGTATTTTTATTTTTGCTTTAATTTTGTTATTTTACATTCCGAGAGAGTGTTCTGAAATTCAATGGAACGGAAACCTTGCGACATATCCTCCGATTATCACTTTCTGCTAAAACCATCAAACGTCTAATTTCCCAATAGAAATGATTGTAAAAGAGGAATGTTATAAACATAAAAAACATAGAATGTGAAAGCAGATAGGCACCTTTCGGACCATTCTTCCTGTGCTTGGTTAGATCCCTTTGAGTATTATGTGACATGTAATTCTCAACTGATCCTTCTTATTTATCAGAAAACAGTTAGAATCTACTGATCTTCATGACTCCAGCAATTTTGTTTCCACCTACAGCCACCCGATTCTTCTTGCATTAACGTTATAGATGTTACTAGTTTGGCTGTGGCAGGATAGTTTTTTTTTCTTCTCATTAATCTTTATGTATGTTTCTTGTCTAGGGCTTTCTTCTGATGCCAACATCTTAACTCCCAACACAGAGAGCAGTTGTGATCTTACTAATAAAACAAAGTCAACAAGCGGGAATGATGATAGCACATCCTTAGATCTAGAATGGGAGGATGAAGAAGGTAGGTTGATGACCTTTTGGGTGATATAATTGTTTCATGGTGACCAAATCATAGAAGAGAAATTATACACATCTGTTTTATATATTAAAATATTACTAAAAACCACAATGTGTGTGTGTATATAATATATTATGGCTTGTGACCATGAAAATTGTCCGTCAAGTGGCGCGGTGCTTAACTAGAACGTCCAATCACGTCATGGCAGTCCCCCGCTAGGTTGAGCGAAAATTCTTCAGGTCAGATGCCCAGCATGTAATATCTATTAGTCTCTGATAGTTGTCCACATGGAAAAGTTAGGATGTGTTGTTCCTCGAAGTAGTGAATGTGAAAATGTAATGTGTGTTTGGTTATATAGAACGTCATGTTATGTTAGGATCATACTGTGCAGAGATAAAGCGAGTAAGTGTACAGTTGCAGTTCACACTATTCTGTTTTACATTTAAGTGGAAGATTTATATAATTAGCATATTATTTTAATGATGGTCATCTCTGTAGTATATTGACAACTGTATTCATATGCGGGGAGCGCATGTAGATACAGTATGTATATACCCATAAAATGAAAATGGCCTTCAAGAGAAGATGACGTCTTTAGTTCCTTTTTTACATTTTTTTTTCTATGTAAGCCCAATAAAATGTATCAACTTCAGCTAGACTCCTGTATACATGTATATGAAGTAAGTCAATAGATATGCCTGCTGCTTTTAATTATTTTTAGCACTCGGATACTCTATAGTCAAGTGTGTTTATACGTTCACGGAAATATATAATTTTGTGCCAAATACCCAATCCTGCAATGCGAAAATGAGTCCGCCTTTGGAGGTTTGTATGAAATATCCCAAAGTTAATTTGTCAAATGCTCGGAGCCAATCATACTTCTATGTCTTCTTGGGTATAAAAATATTACCATTAAACAATGCCCTTCTTGCCTAGGAATAAACCGATTAATTCCTATGAGAGAACGTTCAAAAACCGAAGAGGACATACTGCGCGCAGCCTTAAAATTTAGCAGCAAGAAGTCTGGGAGTCACACCGCCTCTGCCTCTGATGATTCCAATGGCCTGGAGTGGGAAAACGATTTTGTCAGCGCGGAGATGGATGATAACGGGAACTCTGAGTATGCAGGGTTTGTAAACCCAGTCACAGAACTGTCTGCAGATCACCAGGACAGGTAGAAGAGACGATGGATTCAGAATCCTAAGATGACCAAACTTTAAAAAACAAAAAAGCTTAATCTTTTTCCCTCACGGGTTGAAATGAATGTACAGATTTTAATGGAGCCTTCTTCTTTTTTAATTTTAAATTATAAGGAAGTAGAAATATGTAACTGGAAAATGAAATAGTAAGTGCAATTTTGATCACCCTCTGCAAAGTTTTGTTTTCCACTGATAATAAAGGGGGTCACGTTTCAAGGTTTCCTGGCACTTGTCCAGTTTCACTAATAAACTATGTGCACTATTTGAAAAATTTGTTTTTGTGCCTGCGTTCCTCTGCGATTGTTGATCGTATTGATTGTTTCAAAGCATACTGCAGGTGGCAGGCTGTTCAGTGGTTGTGAAGTTGAAGGATGTGCATGTGCATTAAGTGAAATCTGCTTGTTTTTATTTTCTACACTAAAGAGATTCCAGGAGTGTCTTTACTCATCCTCCTAAGGCTTTAAAATATCTAAACATGCTTTACAAAATGTATACCATTCCACCAATTCCCAAGCACCCCGTGACCATTATTATTCCTCCACCAAACGTTACCAGAATGCATGGTGCCTACAGAAGGTAGCGCTATTCTGTCATCCGCCAAACCCAGATCCATTCATCAGACTTCCAGAGAACATGTCTCCACTGCTCCAGAGTCCAGTGGCTGTGTGCTTTACATCACTCCAGCTGATGCTTGGCATTGTGCACAGTGATCTTTGACTTGTGCGCAGCTGCTCGGCCATGGAAAGCCATTTCACGAAGCTCCTGCCTCAAAGTGCTGATGTTACTTCTACATGCAGTTTAACATTGTGATGAATGATTCTACAGAGAACGGTTGATTTTTACGTGATGTGGCCTTCAGTCACTCTCTGTAAGCACGCATGGTCTACCTCTGTCTACCTACTTTACAGTAACTTACAGTTGACAGGGGCAGATCTAGCAGGGCAGAAGCATCACAAACAGACTTGTGGCACAGATGGCATACTCAGTGCTATCCTTAGTCGCTGAGCTCCTCAGTACGACCCAATACTGCCAATAGAGTATTTGTCTATAGAGATGGCTCGCCTGTATGTTAGATTTTATACACCCGTTAGCAATGAGTGTGGCTAATATACCTAAATTCAGTAGGTAGGAGGGGTGTCCACATACTTTTGGAGTGCTTGTGTACTGTACCATGAGAGATAAAAATGTAAGTTACGTTGTACCCTGGGGGAAAAACCTGCTATAGGTTTTTAACATAATTTCTTGCAAGTTTAGAAGTTCACAAACCAACACCAGCATGAACCTGTTCTAAACTGCACAGGCAGCACCTGTTACAAACATCTTGGGGGAGTCGGTAATGAAAATAATTTGTACGATTGCCCCGAAACAAGGAGGGACCCAACTGAATTTTTGTTTCAATTTCAGTTTTGTGTGTTTTCACTCACACACTCGCCTACTCAATTATTCGCTCTCTCCGAATGTCTTCTCTGCTGACCGCGATTGTACCTAGAAGAAGGGCAAAGGGTGGTCACACCAAATATTTATTTGATTTAGATTTTTCTTCTGTTCACTCACTTTGTATTTTGCTAAAAATAACTATTGGCATGCCTATTTTTGAAAGCATTCTTACTTTACAGCACAATTGCCAAAAATGCACAGTACTATACATGCAACGGATATTCAAAGAAAAAACGATATGTTGGGTAATGAGGGCCCTGCTCGCAGATAATTTCATTTTTAAACATATTATTCATATTAAATATTGCACTATGCATCTAACAGTAAAAGTTTTATTTGTTTTTAATAGTGTGGATACACTAAAATTAAGGGAATCACAGTTAAAGCTTATGGTAAAACAGCAAAAAAAAACTGCTGGCTTATATACTTTGGTTAAGGAAGGAGTTAAAGTAAAACCCTACCGTCTGTATTTACTATTTGAACAACCATCCTACTCTGTACTCTGTATCTGCATGATTATTCCCCCCCATTAAGTTATTCTTCCCTATTGTCTTAAGTTGATGATTAATTAGTTGGCTCAGGTAGCATTTGCTAAAGGTGAGATGAGAAGGGGAGAAGGACAGGACATGGAATTCTTTAGCCATATTTTCCCCAGTCTCGGCTTCCTTGATTTAAAATAGTTCCACTTTACTTATCTTGATGAAAACCTAGAATAAGTAGAAGCTTTGAAAAATGAATTTTGTTGGGCTAAAAGTTAAGAAGCTGTCTTCACGGTCATACTTGTGAACTTCCCAGGGTAGTCTACCCAGTTGTCTCTCTTCTGAGGAAGAAGATTAATGAAGGGGTAATGTTAGATATGTGTGAAGTGGGACATCATTAAGTGGCCAGGGAGTAGCCACTGAATTTTTGTTTCAATTTCAGTTTCGTGTGCTTTCATTCGCGCGCACACACAAACACACACGCACACACGCACTCACCCACTTGATTATTCACTCTCTTGGAATGTGTGAAGTGTGACATCATTAAGTGGCCAGGGCGTAGGAGTGGACAAAAGTACTAAGGTACCCCTCCTCATTAGATGATTGTTCTATTTCTGCCACAGCCGGCGAGCACACAGCTACTCAATTTCCAAAACAAATATAGTGACCCGCTCTGCAGAGACCAGTGACTTCAATATGGCAACATTTCCAACAAGTCAGTTCATCGCTTCTAGAACTGCCCTAGTTAACTATAAGTGCTAAATGAAGGGGACATATCTTGTAGAAACAACAGTATAGCCTACGATGAGTAACCCACAGAACAGGGTTGCTGATTATTGAAGCACCTAGTGTGTAAAACGGGAATAGGCACCAACATTGCTCATGGTGGACGTCTACTGGGGTCTTAATGATGTTCTATGGGCCTTCACAACGATGAGGTGCTACCTGCCTGACTGCATAGTGCCTGCTGTAAAGATTGGAGTGAAGGAGTAATAACGATCAGACTCGTTTTTCATAGTTAAGGCTAGAGCCCTTATTTCCAGTAAAGAGACGTACTACAATAATATTCTACATGAATATTCTACATTCTGTGCTCCCAGCTTTGTGGTGACCGCCTGGTCAAGAGCCGGTCATGTTTTAGCATGACTGTCCCTGTGAATAAAGCGGAGTTTATAGGCAATTTGAGCACAAATATGGTCTTTTCTCTTGAAATATGGCCATGGGCAAATGACTCATTGGATAAGGAAGCCCTCCTGCACTTCATCCTTTAATCCTATGTGGAAGATTTGGTCAGCTAGCTTTTTTCCTGCTAAAATATTTTCACACATTGAGAATTATTATCGCCATGAAAGAGGCTCTACCTACCGTAGTTAGTACAGCGTCAGATAAGATTGTATACACAGAACGAAAACTAACATCCTTATCTACCAAACTGATTATTAAGCCTAGCGCAAATAATAAATATCAATAAGCCAAGTGATTTATACTGTTTAATAGTCATTACTTTATAAACTAAGATGTAGATAGCACTTCGAGCCAAAATGACTTGTTACTAGATCATGTAACGGACTCGAATGGCAGCGTATCTTAAATATAATTATTATAATAATTGATACATATTAGTACAGTTGTAGTCAAATTTTTATTGAAATAGACAACCGAACGGTAAGGGTTTTGTCCACTTGTTGTAAATTAGCAGAGTCGGCAGTCCTGGTGCAGCCACAAACGGAAGCAGAGATAAGGTGCGACATCAGGAACAGAAATCACCAAGCGTACGTGTCCCTCCAAAAATATCAAACGTTATTGATTTACAAGGACATAAGAAAATGAGAACGTCTCACGCGTTTCATCAGTACTGGAGTTAATCGCAGACTCTCATTCTCATCGGCTATGGCGCTTGTCTTTTAAAAAAGAAATATACTATTTCCCAGATTTGTTCTCGCTTAAGCAATGCCTATGTATAGTATAACAGACTGATTGCATCGCCTACTTTTTTGTCATTATTATTGAGGGGGGGGTACTTTTGTGCTTATTGTATGCAGTCAGTATAGCCTTCAGAACTATAACTGCCCGCTGTTTTCTCACGGATACATGATAGGCTTGGGAGGAAACATTTGAGGACTCTTTTGTTACATTACTAGTTACCTACACAGTTCTGCTACATTATATATAACGGGGAGTTCTGTGAGGTTTCAGATATGTAATATTAAAACATATTATGGGAGAAAAAACATTTTAGCATCTTTATTTTGAAATATAAAGTCCACATAGAAGACTGTTACTGTTTAATAAATATATTCAGATTGTAAATCGCACTACAAAAACGTTAAAGCCAAATATCTACAACCATTTACACCGATTTACAAATAAAAAGCACAAGCTACATGAAATACAAGTTAGGGGTACATCTCATGAAGACAACAGTTCAAGTTATCATCTCTGGATGGGACTTGCAGTCTAGGATTGGTCGTTGTCCCCGTCTTCACCATGTGGTCTCCAAACACTTTTCTAGGCAGGCTAGGAGTTGTTTGGACAAAAAAAGGATTTGTAGATGTTCAAGAACACGCAGACATGCTTGTTTTGTAGAACGTTTTATTGTAAAGTATGTGTTTGGAGGCAACGAGGACAAAAACACATCCTGTTGCTGAGACTCATTCACCTCCCTCCTCTTCCACCGACACATAGAGGGAAGAAGAATATAATAGGAACAAAGTCATGGAGATTTTATATAAATAAAATATAATTCTCTCTAACATTTGTCCAAAAGTGTTTTATAAGGCTATACAAGGGGCTAGGAGGCAACTATATCTTGATACATAGATGGCTTGTGTGACTCTCTGTACATATAATCGCCACTATGCGTTAAAACATATATACAAATGCAGATGGCAAGCATATACGGCTTTTTAAAAAAAAAAAAAAAAAAAAAATCAGATACAAAAATGTAAAATTGATATATATACAAATGATATAAACATTTACAATATTAATATAGTAATTGCATTCCCACATACAATATAGTCTCCTATCCCAGGAGCGATTGAGGATCATAGGCAATGTAGTTCAACAGCAAATTACATGCCACGGTTAACTACCAAAATCGGTAAGAGGTAAATATGGCAAATGTAAAACTACAATTTACAAAACGTTCGTAGGATTAAGTCAGGGGTATCCAACACTTAACATACTTGTGCACGGAAAAATAAGAAAGATTCTCAATTTTTGCTTTTGTCACATGGTTTCTAAAACCTTGTGATGGGATCATGAAATACTCCGGTTGCTTTACATATTATTTTGGTCAACTCCCTGGCGTGCAGGAGGCTGCCCGTTAATACGGCAAGTTCCAGGTTTACTTTTAGGGTCAGACCCTTTTCTTACAATTCATTTTCATCAACTTCTTCCGCGATTGGAGCCGCGCCATTCAAAGCACCGTTTTCAGGTATGGGAACCCTTACGTGTTCCTGGAAGAGTGGAGTGCGTGACACTTCGCAGCAGATCTCGAACATATTCTCAGACTCCCCGTCTTCCTTCTCTGCCAGGATCTGAAACTCCCCAAAACGAATCAGACACGTGTCTGGAAGGTCCTTCTTGTTCAAGTAGTCCAGCTCCAAATGGTCAACGGACAGCTTGTATTTCTTGCTCAGGTTTTTGATCGCAAAAGCTGTCGTGCCGCTTTGAAACGGCTTGAAGAACTCCAAAGAAAACTGAATCCTGGAAGCCGTACTGCTAAGCAACGGGTAGTTACAAATTTTGAAGTCTCGTCCGAAGGTCACTACTTCTTCTGCCTTTATTTCTTGTCTGTGGCCTACCTTAATGGACTTAAATATCTGTTTGCTGTGTTGCTGCGGATGGTACATTCTTAGATGTAAGCAGGTCAGGGTTTGTTCAGTTTCGGCATCATTGGTCACTGGTGCCTGCGCCATTCCTAAAAAAGAGAGGGAAACATCCCATGTTATTAACGAGACCTTGGTGAGCATAGGTAAAATAGAGAGAGATACGGGGTGGGGGGTTGAACAATGCAGTATACAGGGCGAGCTGGGTCCTTCTGCATGAGAAAGTCAGCAAGGTCGGCCTTTCATGACCAGGGAAAAGACTGGGGATAAGAATGAAACCTTTTAAGGCCAGCAGGCTATTTGTCACGTGTGTTGCCAGCCACTTATGGTGGCATTTGCCCGCCATGGCCCGGATCTGTTCATAACGCATAGTGAAATGGGCAAGTACGTTCCTCATGGAGGCTTGCCGCTAGCTTACCTGTGCTAGCAGCCACCAGTAAGCTAGCGGACTTTCCTACGGAATGAGAACCTTCCAAGAGTACGACGCTATGAGATAAGTCAACGGTAAGAAAAATGTTCCCCCGTAAACAGGAGGAGTATACAACAATACTCCAGATTCTACAACCAGACTCTCTCTGCTGAATCATGATAGCAAGTAGATAAATAGTGAATATTTTTATTTCCACAGTTCAAACAATCACTCGAGTCACGAGCGCCAAAGATAACATTTCATGTACCAATAATAAAGCAATCTCAAGGATAGCAGCACAGACACGCCGGCAGGTCCAGCCGTATCGGCATTACTGGAATAAGTGACATTTACATTGGATACGTTCCAGGTAAAGGCGAAACAGCGTTATTCAACTCTAATAGCAAACACTACCGGCTAAAAGTCCAAAAACATATATACACTATACATACTATACTAATTTATATATATATCTGCTTTATAAACAAGCATCTCGGGCTGGCTTTGCAGCACATCTTCTTTATGAATTGCGAGGTAGTGCACCTGCCTTGTGCGCTTCACTGTGGAGTCATATAAGGGTCTATAGGGAGGGTGATAGACAAGTGGAACAGCCTCCCAGCAGAAGTGGTAGAGGTTTACACAGCAAGGAAAGTTACACATGCATGGCATATTCTGAATCTAAGACAGGACCACTTAATAATATGTGTTTAGTCTAGCCAGCAGGTCGTAAATCAGGTCGATGGCCATCAGAACCTGTTCCGTAAACAGTACAATGCCGATAAGCGGGGGCAGGATTTCCACAACTACTCTTAACATACAAAGTCGTTCACACCAGGCTGAACTATGGAGTCAAAAACCCACTACTAAGCAGATTCATTGAGACAGCCGATGACTCCCCCTCCCCCACCTTGGGAAATTCCAAGACATTCTTCTGCAATTGCATGAAAGAATATACAGGCGAGAGAGGGTAGAGTGTCCGCTTACAGAACAAACAACGCAAGCAAGTGGATTGTAAATAGTACATACACGCGGAGTTAACAGCGGGTATACATACACTGCAGCCTGCAATACACAGATCAACGAATACAAAAAAGCTCTGACTGTGACAATCAGCACTAATACATACACACAAATTTATATGTGTTAATTAAATGTATATGTATATATATATATATATATATATATATATATATATATATATATATACAAAAAAACATCCTTATGTGGTGTTCATAGTGTACAATATTATTATTTGTTTCAA
Source organism: Spea bombifrons (assembly GCF_027358695.1). Taxonomy (NCBI): domain Eukaryota; kingdom Metazoa; phylum Chordata; class Amphibia; order Anura; family Pelobatidae; genus Spea; species Spea bombifrons. The sequence goes on along the minus strand of NC_071087.1, from coordinate 44,925,998 downwards.
ATAGCACCAACATATTCTGCAGCGCTGTACAATGATAAAAAGCACACACACAGATATAACTATAGTGTAGTGTTCTTTTCATTAGCAGTTGACTATACTGTACACTACTGTACCGCATCATACATAACATTTGTGTTTTAAGCACACGTGTGATGTGATCGTGGTCATATATGTATTTATTGGTCGTGGACACATTTTTTGTATTTTCTGGTTTCTTGGGGTTTTTTAAGTGTTTGGGGAGACTTCGGTGTAGCCTAAAACACTTTTCTTAAATAAAAAAAAAAAACACTTTTTGGGCGCTTCAATGTAACACTTTTTTAAGTGTTTACAAATCAATGCCAGTATCACAACTCCCAGCAATAATCAGTCCAGCTGCTGGATGAGAATGATGGGAGTCATTAAATGTTTGCTGTCAAGTACTCAAAATACATCATGGAATCCCTTGATTACTTTAATAATCACAGGGTCCGTGGTGTCAAATGTATAAGCCATTAGAAAAATAAATAACAAGAAATATATAATATATATTATATATATACACATATATATACATATATATATACACACACACAAATGACAAAATTATAACATTCAATTATAATAATTAACAAAAAAGGCTTATAGTTCTGTAGATTGTAAGTTCTTTTGATCAGGGCCCTCCTCACCTGTTGTTGATTCTGTAAGTCAAATTATTATGTTATTCACATACTTATGTGCGGTCTTCCCACTGTACAGCGCTACGGAATATGGTGGCGCTATATCAAACAATAAATAATAATAATGTATCTGACCTGCTTTTAAAAGTGAAAAGAAAGCCATGCTCAAAAACGTACATTATGATTTTTTGACCACTAATAGAATATAAACTGATGGATGTGGGCACTTCATACCTTCGCTCCAGCTGAGTCGCTCGCACAGATCCGCTTCCAGTCTGTAACAGATCTCCTTATCAGGTGCCCGATCCGTGCAGTGAAGAAGATATACGGGAGCCTGGGAGGGCCACCTCTCATGTGATCGCACATCCTGCTCTTCCCCCGGGGCTCCGCCTTCAGAAGAGCTTTACTGGAAATCAACTGGGTTTATAGCGAGATGGACTCCGTAACCCCCTGTATGTATATACACTGTGCTGATACATGGGGGATACGGGAGGGGGGGGGACGCACACGTGACCGTAGAGTGACTTTTATAGAGGAAATCCCCTTCCTGCAAGAGCTGGCTCTTGGGCATTATTCTTCAAGTTCTTGGTGTAATAACGACACCCAGAGCAGTCTATTCCGGTTGTGTAGAATGTTGGAGTGTGATGTAATCTGTTGTTATGGTTTGTAATAGTTCAAAACAGAGTCTATTCACTAAAAGGGAGATCTGGCAGGAGAGCTGTAGTTTTAGCTGTAGCAAGTCTCTGAGCTGGCCCTGTATCATACATAACTCAATGAGTGTGGAGCTGGGAGAAATCTCACCGATTTAACTACACATGATACAGGGCCCTCCAAGCTCTTCCTGTAGCAGAAGCTGGAAGCAGAGGGCTCTGCATAACTCGTAACATCTGTAACACTTTACGTCTAGCTGGGTTAAAGATGATTCCAGTAGATGATCTCACCTGTGTTCTAGCAGGGCTTGTCCTAAGGTTTCTAGCTCTCTAGGAAACATGTGATATGGTCACCTTGCCTGGTGTCACCTAAACATGTTTAAAGGAACCGTTAGGAGACGCGTGTAATGCCATCCGAACACAAAGTAAATGGCTAAAGTTTCAGAAAAGAAAGGGCGACGTGGGATGCTTAGGAGGTCTAAACGTGTTCAGATGGCTTTCACATATTCTGTTAACAACCCCCCCGTTTTGTGGTCTTATTTTTATTGACACTATTTATTTGTGTGTCGTTCTGTTTCTTTGTTTATTTGTTGGGACATGACCCGGCTGATTAAACTTTAAAAAAGTACAGGGCCAGCTCGGCTGTTCTTGCTGGAGAAATGCTCTGCAGTTAGCGTGTCGAAATCAGCTGAACTCTTCTGCCAAAATGATGTGTTCGTCAATAAACCCCCGTATCCAAATACATTCACAGTCGTTTGCGGTGGTGACGCAGCTTACACTCCCATTCACTACTAAAACTTTGGGGAATATCAGCAGAGGAATATGTTGGTCATTTTGAAGAGAAATATAAATAACTTTCACTAGAGGGCAGTGTTTGGTTTTATAAACCCAAAGCAGGAAATTCCAGAATGGTGCAATATCTGTCATTATTGCCCTACAAGTGAAATTGGGACCGATTTCCTAAAAACAGATGGTCTAGAAGAAGCCATTGGATGATGTCAGATGTCGCGTCATAAAAAGAATTGTGTCCCTACCTAGTAACACATAAACACGGACAAATCAACTGATAAAGTGAGAGATGCGCCAAAAACAATAGAGAAAACGCAGGAAATGGACTTTAACACTGCTTGCAGAGTGAAACTTTGGGTGTCATAACAATCAGAAAACGCTGTGGTTGTGTCTCAGTGATACAAAGATTATGTTTATGATTCCGTAGCTATCATTTAATATCTTAATCTTGATATGATCATGATAGTGGTATTAAATGATGGCTACAGAATCACATGACCTCGCACATATACTGAGCACCAGCGATAACGCCTATTATTCTGTTGTGGAAAGACAGGATACCCCCCCTCAGGGTCTTTCTAGGCCCAACTGTGATATCCGATCGTCTGGAGACTTTCTTGGTGACCACAGTGTGATCAGCTCATGGGGATCACAGGGAAGGGAACGAGAAATAATGTTTCCCAATTTATCCCAAAAAGTAAAAAACAATACATTAATCAATCAATAAAATAATTAAAAAAATAAGCAATAAAGTGAGCTAAGTGATGTCGCTGTGACATCACTGGCATGCATAACATGTTCAAGAGGCCCCTAAAGGTGCAAAAATTATTACATTAATTAAAACAAGCAAACAAAAAAATCCTTATCGATACATGTACCTGTTACTCTTAAACTGGCATAATAACATCCCATTGCCCTAGCTCTACAGCAACTTGCAGCAACGTCTTAGTTTCAAGTGATGTCAAATATCACCCAAGTCAGATACCTGGAATGATTTCTTATTTTTATTATTATCTTTTATTTATATAGTGCTTATTTATTTATTATACATTAGGTGGAGAGGGCCCTGTTTACAATCTAGCAGGAGCTAGATAAGATATGGAGAAAGGGGAGAGGTAGTGTGGAGGTTGTATTAGCGGCAGGTTAGTTCTGGGTACTGAGTCGGTATTCTCTGAAGAAGTGGGGTTTGAGATTTGTTTCAATGCTGAGAGGGAAGGTGAAAGCTGGAGGTTCGGTGGAAGTAGGTTCCAGAGATATGGGGCACCACGAGTCAAGTCTTGTAGATGGAAAAACGAAAAGATCATGAGTGAGGAGTAAAGACTCACATTTGGTGAAAGTAACTGTTTTGGTTTTTTAGTGGTCCATTTAGTTGGACTGTAATTTGCCAGCCACCCGCTGCCTGAAGGTCCACCCAGAAGTTCAGGTTTACAGAATCTGCTTCCATGCTGGTAATATTCATGGGCTTGGCAGGATCATGAAGTCATGAGATTACCTCATTGCGCATCTGGTACAATCTTGTAGACCACTGGCCCAAGTTAAGGCAGAACTTTCATTTGCTGACACACAGAAATCACATTGCAACAAATGTTTTTGAAACTAGGATGCTTGTGTCATGTTTATTAGCGTATTGTTAATGATTGTTGTGGTTTACCGCATGTGTTAGTCTCTTCCATTTTTATGATTGTTCCATATACCTGGTTTAATAACTAACTATCCTTGAACTTGAGGAAGACAATAACCACTGTGCACCTGAAAAATATATTTTTTGCCATGACTCAAATTGAAGTGAAACTGTGTAATCTTCTTGTTTTGTTATATTGTGAAAGACACATTCAAGTGGTGAGTTTTATCTTTTGTTACGCATTGTGAAGGGCCAACCCTAGTTTATCCTACAACCAAGCTGGACGTATAACTAAAGCTGCTACTCCACCTAGACAAAACATTAATTGCTTTCTCTAGAGAAAACAATTTGTTCGTATTCAACGAAATTCGCCCTCCTCGGGCCTTCTTTTCTGACGAAATTCGTCCAACATTTTTGTTTTAGGAAATCTGATTTGTCCGTCCAGGTAGCCATGGAAACAAGAAATAAACGCGTTGAATTTAACTGGCAACATTTTCCTCCTCTTAGTGTAGTTAAAATTGGCGGCCGCAGCAACGGACAAATGAAGATTTTGATGTTGCGCACATTTGGTTTTCGTTTTCTTTCTTTCAATGTTACATTTGTTTGTTATTTTGATGAATGGACGAAACAGCGAAATTCAACACGAAAAGCATGTGTACGAAAACGTCAGTGCAGCTCAAGATTGGTGGGATCAGAAGATCTGGTGAAACATAGGCATGTTACTACAAGCTTTTGGAGACATACCCGTGAGATGGGGGGCCATGAGAGGGCCAGGGATGAGGAAGGACAGAGTAGCAGGATCTAGAATGGAGAAGTGTAATTAGTGTAAACAGGTGGAAGGAAATGCGACGAACCACAAGGAGATTATAGTGTCAGCAAAGTACAGCGAAGGAAAAAATGGTTTGATCCCCTGCTGATTTTGTACTTTTGCCCGCTGGCAAAAACATGATCAGTCTGTAATTTTAATGGTAGGTTTATTTGAACAGTGAGAGACAGAATAACAACAAAAAATCCAGAATAACGCATTTCAAATAAGTTATAAATTGATTTGCATCTTACTCAGTGAAATAAGTATTTGATCCCCTATCAATCAGCAAGATGTCTGGCTCCCAGGTGTCTTTTATAGGGGTAATGAGCTGAAATTAGGCGCACTCTCTTAATCTTATTTATCTCATTTAGATCTTATTTATTTATTATTATTACTATTATTATTATATAATTAGAAAAGCTGCCAATTGGTCTATGTCAGATGTGCAGCTTTATGTTTTCTCCAGAAGACTCCTTGGTAGGTGAGGAGATGACTGCTCAGGAGCCAATTCGCAACCTCCACCGTTCTATAGTAGAGTGTTTTTTGTGTTCTTTTTCTACGAGATGGTATTTCATTTGCTTCCTGGCCCTTTTTTTTTTTTTGCTGACCATATATGTGGTTGACACGGAAAGGGTTAAAGGTTAGTCTGATATAAGTCAAGAAAGACAGCATGGAGACAGTTTGGGTAACTTGGAGTTTAGTTTGGGGAGTTATCGCTGCCGCTGCCAGTTGTCTGGTAGCCGACTCAAGCAGAATTTCAGTTCCTGAGTCAGTTTTTTTTCTTTAATAAAGAAATGCCGTAAACTGATTTGGCAACTGACAGCTCTAATACCACGACCTGTAATTCTTTGTATGGTGAGCTTGTTTTTTACTTTCCACTTAGTCATTACATTGTGTAGAAAAGAGAAGTGGTTGGTTACAAAAATGTAGGGAAGCCAAACCACAATGGTAAAAAAAAACAAAAAAAACAGAAATTCGAGAAATCTGTAAACTGTTCCTTTCGCTTATGTGTACATTTTCAGGAGATCCATGACCCAGAGACAAGCCATAATATGATACATTTATTTTTAAGGTTTCAAAGAATGTTGAAAAGTCTAAAATAACAAAACACAGAAACATCCTCAGTGTATACACATTTGACAAGACCACAGCTGATGACAAATAGTGAAGTGGGATAAGGAACAAAACATGTATCTGTAAATTAATTATTTCATTTCTAATTTTTTTTTTTTATGATAAGTCTGATATGTGTGGAGAAAATGGAAGCCAAGCATTGCAGCTCCTAATGAAAGCAGCTGAATGACAACCAATGAGGTAAGCGTATGAATTTCATTTTTCCGATATATTGTTAACACAAAATGGGTCCGTTTACTAAGGCTGATTGAAAAGATTACAACTTGTTCATAGTTTCTAAGCTCATACCTGGGAACTCTTCAGGTGAAGCACTGGTTCGCCGGGTCATTGAGCGAAATCTCTGTGTCTCGTTGCGGCGTTTCCATGGCAGCACAGTTGTGTCTCCTCTCATCTGAAGTAGGGCAGGAAGAGCAAGACTATAAAAAATGGACCTTCGCTCCCACATATCCAGTGTTCTTCCTGCCTTACCTGCAAGTAGGAGCAAGACCATCATCCCCTGAATTGAATACATCTTCAGTATCCCCAGAGCTTTTCCTCCTTCTCATCTGTACCCACTTATGGGCTCTCATCTTTTACAGCCTCCTAAGGTTTTCTGTGACCTCTGATCCGGACTATTATTCTAGCAATGATTTCTCCTCCTCCGAAGAGGACGAGATTTCAGATGAGGCCTAATTTATCCTATGCATGATGCGTTGTCTCATATCATGGATGAGTGGAAGTACACCGAAAAGACACTAAGTATTTCCAGACGTACTACAAAGATGTTTCCCTTTAGAAAGAAGTCTGAGCTGTAGGAGATCTCTAAAGTAGATGCTGTTGTTGTTAAAGATAATCATTGTACTACCCTACACTTGGAGGATGCTTCTCACCTTCCGGACACCATGGTTCTAAAGGCTGAAAGGGCAATTTGGCAAGCCTTTGAGGCAGGTGCTAGCGATCTTTGTCCGAGTATAGTCTCAGCCTCTAGCGCAAGATCAATGAAGCTTTGGCTACAGTGGAAGACCTGTTCCCTGGGATGCATTTTTTCTGAAAGAGTGGCAGAGAAAAGAGTCTTGTCAACTGCTTCATACACCATGTCCATTTCAAAATGGAAACTGTTTGCTCGACAGAACGTATATTTCAATGTCCCGAAAGCCCCCCACCAGCAGTTTCTGAGGGTGGCAGTTTCTGGGCTCTCTGGAATTTCGCAGCTTCATTTCCAGGTCTTCACTCATCTCATCAGCCCCCCAAATCTTTAAGAAAATCCTTTTGGTAGTAGCAAGAAAAAAATAAAGCTAGTCCCTTACGTCGACGCCTGGCTCATCATTGCAGTCTGAGCTGCACACTTGCAAGATCATTTGACTGTTGTCTCCAGTGACTGGGCTGGATGGTGAAATTGATGGCCTAGAAACTCAACAGAAATTGCCCTAAAGGCAAAAAAGTATTTTCTCTACAGTCGTAGAAACTGTTTCAACTCTTTTGAAGTATATTAAGATCTGAAATCTATTCTCTTCCTTGTGCAGGTCTCACATGGTCTTGCTTTATGTTCCCTGGCTCATGTTTTGGATTTCCTACAATGAGGATCCTAGATGTGTCTGCAACCAGCTAAGCTTTGAGTCCAAGTATCTGCCTTATGTGTTTTGCAGGGTACCAGACTGGCAGAACTTCCTTGGGTGAAGAGCTTTCTTCTGGCTACCTTCAGACTTAGACCTAAACTGCCGGTACAATCTCCAGCCTGGGACCTAAATCTAGTCCTGGATCATTTGATGGCATTTGAGCCACTGCCTCTTTGCACCTTCTAACCCTAATGGCGGCCTTCCTGGTGGCTTTCACCTCTGCTAGAAGGGTTAGCAAACTACAGGCATTGTCTATTCAGGAGCCCCTTTTGGTTTTTCATGAGGACGAGATAATCCTTCGGCTGCCTCCAGAATTAAGACCCAAAGTAGTGTCGTCCTTTCATATATCTTAATGAATCATCCTCCCTGCACTTTGTCAATCTCCCAAGAATTATAAGGAATGTGTTCTTCACACTCAATGTTAGGAGGTGTCTGCAAATTTATTTGTCTAGGAATCAGCCCTTGAGACGTTATGCCTGCCTTTTCTGATTCCAGGAAGGGTCAAAAAGTTGCTAAACTCACTATTGCGAGATGGATTACTCAAGCTCTTCGTAAATGTTACTCGGGCTCTGGCAGCATCTTGGACGGTAAAGGCTGAATCTAGGTGGTTGGATCAAGTGTCACAAATAATAAGTCACAATAATTAGTATATTCTGCATTACCTGCATACACAAATGTTCCTGCACTTGCTGGTTGCTTTTATAGTTCACTTTTTCATATTTTTAGTTTTTTTACTACATTGCTCCTTAGTTTGACTTTATTGTGCCACATATACATTTGTTATCAGTAGTAGCAGTAGTATTAACACTATTATAATTCTTGTCATATTAAGTCTTGTCAATGTTTCCTTTAAATTGAACAGTATGCCTTTCGTCCACAAGGTGGCAGTGTGGCATAAAGGAAAGACTTGTCTGCTTACAAATATCTTGCTCAGTATAAACTCATTATTTATAAGTTTAACCCTTTCGAGAACAGGGATGTTATACACCTCATGTTTATTAGGTATGTTTATTTTATATCACCTTGTTTATTTATTGCACAACACCGTCTACACATTTGTATTCTGTTTCCACATTGTAATGTGTAAAGATCACAATGCATTGTTTTTAATGGGTTTAAGGACAATGTCGCTATTGCTGCAGGGAATCAGCGCAGCACCCATCTCTTTATTATAATATTTCGACAAATACAAAAGCATCAAAATACAATTGGCTGGTAGATGAGGTTAAGTTAACATAAGGGTAGGGAGAGGAAATTAAAATGTTAAGTAATATTGAATATAAATGGATTACTTGTCCATAGATCTCAAAATATATCTTTAAATTCTATATCATATAACAGTTCAGCATTCTTATTTTTATAGTCTGGGATTGAGCAGAATGGGGTCTAAAACAGTCTGATTTACCATGCATCTGCAGCGACCTTACTTATTATGATTTTAGGCACAAGGATCTTTGGTAAATCATAATTTTCATCACACACTACTTATTCCAGCAGGTTAAAATGTTTATGCTTTGTGGGGATAAGTACAACAAAATCCCCAGAAAAACAGTAAAAACATAAACAATATCTTTATGTACTATAAATCTTATTGAGGAAATATGTTATTTGCTCCGATTCACAGCAGGTGTCTGATTATACGAATTACTAATTATTACATTTCTATGCATATAGATATAAAATCTCATTGACATTATGTCGGTTCTGATTGTAATTTGCACAATAGATTTATTATAGAAAATGGGGAAAAGTAAGGTTTTTATTCAGACATTAGAGTAGTTAATTTTTAATCCCCGCTTTGAAGTAATTTCTTATCGAAAGACTATCCTTAAGTACAAAGTCCTACAGGAAGATGAGTAGGTTAGATGAGTAAAACAAAATCCAAAATAACAGTAAAAACATAAATAATCTATTTTATTTACTATTAATCTCATTGAGGACAAATGTTATTGTCATAGATTTACAGCAAGTGTCTGATTATACCAATTATTCTTAAATTTCTATGCCTATAGATATAAAATTGAATTGACAGTATGCCAGTTCTGATTGTAATTTGCACAATAGATTGATTATAGATAAAATTGGGTAAAAGTAAAGTTTTTATTCAGACGTTAGAGTAGTTAATTTTTAATCCCCGCTTTGAAGTATTTTCTTATCGAAAGACTATCCTTAAGTACAAAGTCCTACAGGAAGATGAGTAGGTTATCTGACCCGATAATCTTTCTCTGTTCTATAATGCCTCTGTTACCCCCTTAATTTTAAGTGGAGGGGTTTTCCCTCTCCTTTACCCACCATAACGTATGTTGCGTGTGCTTCAGGTATTGCTCCAAGCCTCATGCAGTAAGCCAGTATAACGACCCCATGCTGATGAGTCCCATAAAGAATGAAACCGCTGTCCATGAGTGGTGATCTGGCTACTACACCTCTGCCTTTGTTTAAAGGCTGTGTAGTAAAATGGACATTTGTGGGTATAGAGACAAAAGGTGATCATTGTTGGACATCTCTACATATACCTACTGAGAGTCATTTGCAGTTGTGGCAGAACTACAAGATTTCTGTGGGAAAAAAACAAGTGTTCTGGCTTGCCTGGTGGATGTAGATTGGTGTTTAATAATGCCTCTGCTACCCCCTTAATTTGGAGAGGTTTTCCATCACCTTTACCCTCCATAACTTTATTTTTCATAATTGGAACCTGCAGAGCACCATCTAGTGGAGTACACATTAACTAATACTGTGAATGGCAGTGGAAGGGGTGAGAAAATTCAGCTGCAAAAATCTGTTGTGTTCTATGTGCTATACGAGTAATTATTGTATTTTTCCCTTGATAAATATGGATGTTACATTGTAAAATTATATTCCTTCCAAAGGTCAGATATTGCATATTTTTCCTTTAGGCAGTCTGGATCTCTGCTAGTCCTCGGACTATAGTCCATGCTGCGCACGTGGTTCGAATGCAAAGGACACAATGTACGTAGATTCCGATATGCAGCGTCACACATGTCTGTTCTCACACACCAGTTCCTTATATCCTAAAGTGTGATATTAATTTAGGATGAGCTAATGTAATCTTGGCCTTGCTTTATTTTCTGACTAGATTTGAAACCCACCTGCTGTGCCCTTTTCATTTATGGACCTCGTGTCACCCTTGCTAACCCTTGTCTGCTTCTGGTACCTTTCACTATTCACTGGATGCACCTGCATGACCAACCATGGTTGTTGCAAGACAAGATCTCTATTCTAGTGCCCCATGTCCACCTTTGCACAGTGGGGAGCATAGCTTACTCTATGTCGAGCTGTAATTTCTAAAATGACATGAACAACAGATTATCAAATTGTTAAAACAACCTGTAGCTTGTACTTTTCAGTTTTTACAATGTTGATAAATATCTCTCTCCTTCTCTCTCTCCCTCTCTCTTTCCTTCCCTCTCTCTCATATATATATATATATATATATAATATATATATACACACACAAACACAATATGTTTTCTTAATAAGGTATATAGCATATAACTTAAAATGCAAAAACCAATTAAACTGGCAATACTCCCCAAAAAAATGTAATTTCAAAAAGAACCTACATAGGTTCAAAAAGCAGATTATTTCAGTAGAATTATTATTATTTTTTTTTTTTTACAGAATTACAAACATAAAAGCAGAGAACAAAAAAAACAATTGAATCACTGTTGTGTTGGCAAATAAGAGTGAAAGTTTTTGGCAGGTTTAATCTTGTCGTGTGTCCCTTGGGTCCCCCGCCTCACAGAGAGGCTTCCTAAGGGCTGCCGACAATAGAAGTCGGATAAAAGCAGGGAGTGAAAGCTCTCGGTTGAGAAGGATTCCCCCCAGCTTGATTTCCAGAAGCATGGGCTCACATTATTTTCCTGCATTTTGGCATGGGTTTTAGGTTAGTTCGCTTAAGACTGTCTGTGTTTGTAGGCTATACTTGACAAGAGTCTGTAGGGCTGGCAATGCATATTCATGACGGAGAAGCTCTTCGAGGCTCCATTAACATTGACAAAGACCTCGCTGTTTCACACTGCCATCTGACTGGTATTGAGTGTAGAGTCGCATGACCAGATTAGTGCGCCCAGCCAAGATTATTCCTTAAGTCGTTAGGCCTCGCCTTCCTAACAATAGTCATGTGTGACAAGTCTGTCATTAAGTGATGGCTTCTTTTGGGCACTTTCAGATAAACATAATTTCCTTAACTTCCATTTTATTTGACAACAAGCTGCTGTGGACGGAAAGGAAGTAGTTTAGCAGTTTATGGATTAGGGTTTTTCGTCACTTCAAAGACATCTTTGATCTGTAATATATGTGCTATACTACATTCATTATGTCACTCATTTCATTCTTTCGGAAGAATCTAAATGTATTGGGTGATTGGGTTTTCACATACATTAATTACATGGTATACACAGATGGAACTGCAAAAACAAACTCATTTTTTGGAAAGTGACTACCGGTCCAAAATAACAGGCAATTTGTGTATCGTGGCCTGGTGTATCTACAAGCCTACAAAACATAGAGTGGAAACAAGAATGTCTCAGAAACTGAAACTTGCAAAGTGAATGAAAGGAAAACATAGTTTCTTGGACTAAAGATAAGCGAAAATGTAACAACGGACCAAACTCTGTCAGCCTACACAACTCATGTGCACAATATGAATAGTTTTAATTAATATATTGAGACATTTTTTTTAAATGGTAGGTTAAATGGCAGGATATATTATTGGCTTTAGAGTGTCATAAGGACAGTCAGGGAAGATGATTTGGGGTGCAGGACAGGGCCCCAAAATCAAGACTGTCCACTGTTTTCCACTGTGAAGGTTGTTTAAAGGTTGTGATGAACCTTTAAAGAAATAAGGTCATCAGCCGTGATGTAACACGGTAAATGCATATTTTCAAAACTTTTGTCTTTGGTACAGAAAACCAGTCACTGGAAAATAAACCTGTTAAACTGGGTTGTGGAAACATAGGTGCTGTTACATTAGGTGTTTTGGAGTCACAGTGCTGTAGGCATAGACAGTCATTTCATCAATAAAACTAGTAATGCTTATAAGTTACCACTATTTGCATCACTTTTTATCATGTTACATTAAGAATGTCAAGAGCAAATGTAGAATAGAACCTTCAAGTATCCAAAATGAACAAAGGATGGTAGCTAAATGTGACAAACAGACTGCAGATCGTTCAAGAACAGGATTTACACTACATTCAAATCTTTGTCACCGCCAGTTTTAAACTTCAGGCGTACACTTCCCCTTTGTCTTTTTTTGGTTTCTCTGGGTGAGTTTGTCCAATGTATTCCTGACCACAGTTCCATGCATTGTTTGATCTTAGCTCTGTCCAGTTGCTGACCCCGGCTTACCCTTTTTGAGCTTGTGTTCATTCCAGTTTAGGCTACTTGTTCTGCTGGATTCTGCATTTCTTGACCTGGACTGTTTGCAACCTAGCCTCTTCATACGGCTGACAGTTGTTCCACATCCAGGTCCATCTCTCTCTATTCAGTCAGTCATGACTCCACTTCTCCACTTGTGGGTTCTGATTTACTACGACAGGTGTGTGACCAGGGGGTGTAGTTATATAATGTATAGCAAAAATGTAAATGTTCATTAGAGAGAAGGTGAGAAGGATACAAGAGAAGAGAAAAAGAAGAAATAAAGCAAAAAAAGAGACGAAAGATTGGAAAGAAATGATAGAAGAGAGAAAGAGGAAAATTAGATGAGAAAAGGAGAACTGAGAGGAGATGCTAAAAAAAGACAAGAAAGAAAAGAAGAAGTGGAAAAGGAGAGGAGAAAGATGGTATGAGGGAAAATAAGGGAAGAGAGAGAGAGAGACAGAATAGAGAAAATTGAAAGGAGAGGAAAAAGGAGTGAAATGCAGATTTACACACAAACACACACTGACGCTAACACACACACAGACACATTTAAGGTAACACTCACACTCCTCACTTACCCTGAGTGAAGCCTCAACCTATCTTCAATTCAGCTTACCCTTCCTATCTCCTCTGTTCGTAGACCGCTACCAGGCTACCGATTTCCAGGAAGGATGCTTGGATGTACCTTATCCCCCACTTCCTGAAGGATTTAGCGGTGTGGTAAATAGTTGTGTTTTTGTTTGTTTTTTATTTTTATTATTTTTAGGTATTTTAACACACTACATCATTTACCAGACAGGGAACGAGGGAGGCCTTTCTTAGGCAACACAAAAGACAAATGGACAGGTCAGGAATCAACCTCTTGCTTGGCTTCTTTGCCAAAACTGAAATTGTATGGAGAAAGCAAGCCCAACTGCTTTTGAAGTGTTTTTCACCTCTATGGGTAGTGTGAAGGTAGTGTGAAATTTAAGCAGGTTCATAAAAGTTATATGTAGAAGAAAATAGTTTCTTTAATAGCTAATAAATGAATATAGGATTCAAATAGCTACTAAAACCCTCAAAGCTAACCAATTAATAATTAAGTAATCTTATCCTAATAAAATGTTTACGTATTTCATTGTAGGCAGTATTTGGTCCCTTAGGCATTTCTTTTAAGTGTTTAGGCTTCTTTAGCACAGGACCACGTTGTGATTAACATTATAGGTGCAGATGTTGGATACATGGGGGGGGTGTCTAAAAACGCTGTCCTTCAGACCTGTGGGTATCTAAGTTCATATGTTTAGCATAAGACTCATTGTCTTTATTAGATTTTGAAAGGGTACATTTATGATGGATTTACTGGTTGTATTAAGAAATATATAAATATTATGTTTTATTAGGCTAGGATTACCAATTATTCATTGATTATAATAAGTATACAGGCTTGAGGAATGGCAGTAATGGATTTTTATTGGTCCCAGTTGGAGAGTTAACTATACTTGAGATTGGACAGTCTGTGCTCTTGCCTGCCTCTTCCCCTCACTAGCTTCCAGCATTCAAATGAAATGCAGAAACAAACAAAGCAGTTCGGCCTTAGCTTTAAGCTCACCTACAGAACAATATTCCACTCAGCAGTCTGCTCTCTGGTCAACCAGTGGTCTTCTTAATCTCCTTGTTCCAACCCTCTATTTAATTGAATGATTAAAAGTTAATTAGCCCTAGGTATATCTGATTGTTTTAATGTGTGAATAATGTAGCGAGAATTACTCTCTTGCTCCTGTGCAATCGTCACATAAGAAAATCTGCTTAGGAAAAACCTTCACCTATTCAGCCAAAGATGATGATATTGCTTTTTATGCAATGGGCGCTAATGCCACAAAAAAAGCTCTTTCCCAGCATCTGGAAAAGCCTTGTGAAGGGCTTGAAGACGTTAAACCTGCACAAGCTATGTGCAGGTTAAAAGAACATCTTCAAGGTTTAGTTCTTGGAAGCCAAACACCTCTACACACCTATAGTGCGTAGGAGCTTATCTATATCAGTCAGGCCAGGGCCGAATGTGGAAAGAACAATATCCTGCCCCTTGTGAAACAAATCCAGAGGGCGAGGAACGAACCACCCTTATCAGGTGATGGCTAGGAGTAGTGTAGGTGTTTTGAAAGTCAGGAAGCTCAGAAATACATCCTGAATAGGTTCAGTTCAGATGAAGAAGACGTTAATAGGACAGATTCAGGTCACACCTATATGAGCTTGTCGGAGATCCTATTTCAAAACCATGGGCATTAATATGGACCCCCTATTTCGTGGCTGTAGCAGCCTCCATGTTTCTGAGAAGGCTTTACACAAAATTGGAGTGTTTGTGTGTGATTGTTCCCAAATTAACATTACCCTTCAGTGGAACTAAGGAGCATAGCCCAAACCCCGCAGAACAGCCCCAGACCATTATCACTCTTCCATCAAACTGTAGTAGTTTCCTGGCATTTGCTTCCAGATTGCTTCGGACTTCCAGATAGCGAGGTGGGATTCGTCAATCCAGAGAACACGTTTCCACTGCTCCATTCCAACCCAACCATTGGAAAGCCATTTTTATGAAGCTTCTGAAGCAAAGTGCTTGTACTAATATTGCTTCCAGAGGCAGTGTGTGGAACTGTGTAGTGACTGATGCTACAGAGCACAGGTGATTTTTACACTGCTCTGTGAGTATGCACGGTCTCCCACTTCGAGGTTGAGCTGCTTTTACTCCTAGACACTTTCACATCACAAAACTATCTCTAGTGAAGGACTTCTTAACGCTAAAGGGTGACTTGACTAGAGAACCACATTGTTCAGCAGAAAATACACATTTGGAAGAGCAAAAATTGTGTTATAGTAGGTGTATCTAATACATATATACCTGGGTTATATCTGCCCTAAACACATTCTCTCCTTGGGGTGTGACTAAATGGACCGTAAGCAAATGAAAAGTAGGTAAGAGTGGACTGGAGCAGATGTAGCAGGGGAGAGTTTTCAAGATCTGACTTGTGGCAAAGTTGGCATCTTAGTGCCACATTTAAAGTCTCTGAGCTCTCCAGTACAACCCATTCTACTGCAAATGCTTGTCTATGCAACTGCCTATGTGCTTGATTTTATATACCTGTTAACAATGGATGCGGCTGAAACTCAACAGTTAGGAGGCGCGTCCACATACTTTTAGTGTACTATTAAATAGGTAAGATCAACAGGCTACTTCTAAGAGTGTTTCACATGACCTTCATTACCGACCTGCCAGAGTCTACAAACAAAGACACTCCCTGAACCGGCCATCAATATCAAGGGATGATATTTCAAACACCCCCATCCACAATGGCTCCTTGACCATTTATATTTTCCCATATCATTTATATCATCCCATCAGAAGGAACAGCATTTCTTCCGCCTATAGCAGCAGTCTCACTTCCTCGGTCTGGTTGAGAAACACATTGATTTACCAAAAAGTCAGCAACAACCTTTACATCAAGCCATTTGCCTCGACCTTCTTTTCCTGCACCATTTCTCCTCTTCTCCTGCATCATCTGTATTAGCTCCGTGTTCATCTTGCATCAGTGCCACATGCATCCAGAATCATCTCCATTCATCTCCAGGAAGTTACCTGACAATGCCCCATTCGGCCTATGCTCCGCCCATGGGATAGGGTTATTTTGCCCCTCTGTTATTTTGCACAATCAGTGCCCTGCATCTATCTGCCCCAGCATCTGCACCATTAGCCTCTTTCTTCTGCACAATTTGTTTCCTGCCTTCTGTTTAAACTTTTTAACATCACTAGCAAAGCATTGAACATTTCAAGGGGAGAAAGTAATACAATTGCTCAGGACCATCTCAATTCTGTTTCCTCTCTAATGGCACAAGAGAGATAAAATTTAAGATGCTCCTGAGCCGCGATGCACCATAGGTCAGGCTATTAAGTGTCTGCCCATACTCGGTGATTTAATCTCAATTTTTTTTGTACTGTTTAAAAATAGTCTAGGAATAACATACATTTTCCAATAGTTTGATACATTTAATGGTTCATTTCCCCAAACTTCCATCTTGCAGTTCAGTATATTTAACCTATTCAATAAGCTTTATATGTGTGTTATAAACCCACCACATGTTTATACCTGGAAACAGCTCGTTCTCAGAGCTTTGCTTTAACTGATCAGTTACTGAACAGTTTAACTGAACAGAACCGAGGCAGATCCAAACGCTACTACCTCCAACGGAGATCAAATGCTGCCTCAAAGGCTTGGTATTATCAAGTGATTTGGGACAAACCCAGAGTTCTTAAGAGAACTGGGAACAGCCATCTTAACTTCTTGATATAGATGATTATAATTCCTTATTATGTTGTTTCTCTGTATTTGTTAATGTTAACATGTTTTGGTAAGTTGCTGCCTTTATAAGCGTAGTAGTAGCCTAAAGTAGGCACTAGTAGGGAATATGAAATCAGGGCAGTGAATTGAAATGCTATTTTTCTCGACAACAATATGCCAAAATACTCCCCTTTAAAAAAAACAAAAACTATTGTTAGACCCCCTTAGACAAGTTAAAATGAGTTACTTGTCCAAAATATGAGCTTCTCTAAATAAGCGGCACTATTAATCGTGAAACGTTTCAGACTGGAGAAGCACATTTTCTTTTCTACCTGTGTGAATATATATTGATTATGCCCTCAAAAATAAATATTGTATGATATCATTTAATTTAATAATAGATTTTATAAACTCAGCTAAAAATATGGGTAACAGATTTAAGATACTGTTACAGATCTTTGATAAAGTGATGTATACCTCCTATGACTTACAAGTGACCCTTCAGTTTTTAACTTATTGAAAAATCGCTTAATTAAAAAAAACCTAATAAATGACTGCCACCTAAATCTAAAGCGTTCAATTATCATTATAACAAGTTCGACGGCTTAAGGTTGCATGTAGTGGTGTTACTAAATACAAGCGATTCACACTCGCGTTTTCAGACTATCCAAGCGACACCTTGCTTATTCATGTTTTTTTGGCTGTTAATTGGCCGAGACCACCAGAATTCAGAAGACACAGATGTCACTGATAGCTTGCCTAGGGAGCACATTCATGCCCATCTGTTGCAGTCTAGAAACGGGTTCGTATATCCACAAGGCCTTCATTAAATTCTTGTCAGAAAGTAATGTAAATCCAGTTTACTTTCAGAAGTCGCCGGAGAGATTTATGCCACAGACCCCCCTGCAATTTACACACACTGTGGTTGTATAGGGAGAAAAGGCCAAAGCCTTTCATGTCTACGCATATTAACAAGAGAAGCCTGCCTTTTAAGAGAGTCTTTTTGATTGAGCTCTCTCATTATTTTAATGCAGCCTGTGCCGCTTCACCTTCATGAAAAGGAAACTCGGTTGTAAAAAACAAAATATGGGGGCAGGGATGTGGAAATAGCATGATACAATGCCACGTCCCAACGCTCGGGTAAATGCTGATGTTAAAGGTTCTCTGTAGAAATAGCAAAGTTCTGTGCTCTGTTGTAATGGTGGAAACACGATGGTTTAATTGACAACTGCTCATTTCTTAGATTATGCCATCAAAGTGTTTAGCATCTAGAAACTGTAGTTACTGCCAAAGTGTATGAGCATGCTCTTGATTATTATTTTCTATGAAGAAGAAAACATTATAAACTTAAATGCACGCCAATAGTTATGCGCTCGCTCTTCTGGTTCAATAGTTTTGTTAAGGTTGCTTTGGTGACTAATCTAGTCTTGGGTTTTGAAGGGTTTTATGAGGTATCCTATGGCTTCCTAGCTCTTTAAAAACCAAAACAGAAATAAAGCTGTCTCTTAAAACTTTCTTTCTTAGTTCTAAAATGCCACCTGAGTTTGTCAAAACCGATCTATAAACGTATAAGTTGGACTTGACGTTTTATGGAGTCTTTAAGTTTAATGAAAAGCCCATTATGAATGACCAGTTTTTACTGACCAACAAGTATGATAAAATACTTTTTTGTAGAACCACAAGAGAACATTTCTGATATGTGCTCTGTGTGGAAATGTCCAAATTCTGTATAGAAGGAAATATGCTAGGTTTATATATTTTTTTAAAAATGCGATTCAAAACATGGTGCTAGGCAGCTTGCGGACTCATTGGTCGACATTAAAAAAGTCACGTCTTCACAACTCCAGTTATCAAGGACTTCAAACACATCAGGAATTTTGATGATCATTGCCTGAAAGGCAAGTAGTTTAGTGGATTAAATAACTTTTAATTGAGAATTTGGTGCTCAAGCTGGGAAATCCATGATACAATTGGATCATCAGTTGTTGACTTAACTTATATATATATATATTTGTATACAATATAAGTACCTGGGTTCCCTTAATGAATTTTCCATAGTAGCTTAAGGTATGTTAGTCTGTTATCAGGCTTGTGGGCAGTCTTTTGATTACGTGGATGGCATGGGCCATTAAGCTATGCCCGTTACCAGCTGGTAACTTATTATCTAGATCTGATCTTTCTCCGCTGACCTATTACTGACCCATCTCACTCGCAGTTGGCTCCATCCTGCTCCACCAATTTGGCTCCAGTACGGACAGAAAAGCACAACCAGATATACTGGAGGCCTATTAGAATATTAACCCCATGCCCAGATATCCCTATTATCATTACCATTACAAAAAAACCTCTAATATTTAATGGCCATAACTATATTGACAGAATTGAATGCCATAATTCATCTTACCTAAATACAGTGGCTCGTAAGAGTAAGCTGACCTCTTACTAATTCTATCAAATGGGCTATTTAACTTTTCTGTATGATATTTTAAAACTCATAATTAGTTATTGTATGATGAGAAGTTTAATTTTATAAAGTTGCCTAAGTATTCAACTCAAGTACAGTAATAGAGTAATATTTGGTAGCCAGTAATATTTGGTAGTCACTTTTAAGAGTTTCAATGTAAGAATGTAGCAGCCTTGGAGACAGAGTGATGCTCTTTGTTTGTATGATGTTATGATTTGTTCCAGATTCTTCTGGTTGGTGAAATCTCACATGAATGCCACAATTTTAAAATAGTGCAACAGATTCTCGATGAGATTTAAATCAAGTCTTTGACTGGACCATTCTCAAACCTTTTTGCTCTCAAGTGACTCTAATGTTGCTTTGCATTTGTGTTTTGGAACATTGTGCCGCTGGAAGATTCATTTCTTCAGTTTTTAATGGACTGCGATGTCCGAGTGATGTCTTCGGTCTTGCTGCACTCCCATACATGTCAATTTTATGCAGAGCTCTTGGTATGCTTAACTGGTGTACCATTTCTTCACTCCCTACCACCAAACTCTTTTGGGCCCATTTGGTCTCTCACGGTGGTCTGTCTTTCATAAGTCTCCTCCTTGTTTGAGTGGGGTGTTTTGAGAGGTGTCCATTTCTTGGCAGTGTCTGAGTTATTGGTCCAACTGTGCTTACTGGGATATCGAAGCCCTTTTTAACCACATTCTGCCAATTTCCTAGTGTATCATTTGTATTACCTTATCTGTGAATTATCCTATTTGGTCTTCATTTTCCTCCACGATCCACAGCCCCGCTAATAATATTTCAAGAGTAGGTTGTTAACAGGGGGAGGGGCTTTAAAATGTATAAATTGTATAAACAATTTCTAATTTTCTTAATAAACAATAATTGATTTTGATCTTTAGTGTTTTAAATAAAACATCATTTTAATGTACCATTTGTAATTTAGGCATGTGAAATAATTGGTAAGGGGTCTCCATACTTTTTTAAGGTGATTATTATTTTCTATGAAGAAGAAAACATTATAAACTTAAATGCACGCCAATAGTTATGCGCTCGCTCTTCTGGTTCAATAGTTTTGTTAAGGTTGCTTTGGTGACTAATCTAGTCTTGGGTTTTGAAGGGTTTTATGAGGTATCCTATGGCTTCCTAGCTCTTTAAAAACCAAAACAGAAATAAAGCTGTCTCTTAAAACTTTCTTTCTTAGTTCTAAAATGCCACCTGAGTTTGTCAAAACCGATCTATAAACGTATAAGTTGGACTTGACGTTTTATGGAGTCTTTAAGTTTAATGAAAAGCCCATTATGAATGACCAGTTTTTACTGACCAACAAGTATGATAAAATACTTTTTTGTAGAACCACAAGAGAACATTTCTGATATGTGCTCTGTGTGGAAATGTCCAAATTCTGTATAGAAGGAAATATGCTAGGTTTATATATTTTTTTAAAAATGCGATTCAAAACATGGTGCTAGGCAGCTTGCGGACTCATTGGTCGACATTAAAAAAGTCACGTCTTCACAACTCCAGTTATCAAGGACTTCAAACACATCAGGAATTTTGATGATCATTGCCTGAAAGGCAAGTAGTTTAGTGGATTAAATAACTTTTAATTGAGAATTTGGTGCTCAAGCTGGGAAATCCATGATACAATTGGATCATCAGTTGTTGACTTAACTTATATATATATATATTTGTATACAATATAAGTACCTGGGTTCCCTTAATGAATTTTCCATAGTAGCTTAAGGTATGTTAGTCTGTTATCAGGCTTGTGGGCAGTCTTTTGATTACGTGGATGGCATGGGCCATTAAGCTATGCCCGTTACCAGCTGGTAACTTATTATCTAGATCTGATCTTTCTCCGCTGACCTATTACTGACCCATCTCACTCGCAGTTGGCTCCATCCTGCTCCACCAATTTGGCTCCAGTACGGACAGAAAAGCACAACCAGATATACTGGAGGCCTATTAGAATATTAACCCCATGCCCAGATATCCCTATTATCATTACCATTACAAAAAAACCTCTAATATTTAATGGCCATAACTATATTGACAGAATTGAATGCCATAATTCATCTTACCTAAATACAGTGGCTCGTAAGAGTAAGCTGACCTCTTACTAATTCTATCAAATGGGCTATTTAACTTTTCTGTATGATATTTTAAAACTCATAATTAGTTATTGTATGATGAGAAGTTTAATTTTATAAAGTTGCCTAAGTATTCAACTCAAGTACAGTAATAGAGTAATATTTGGTAGCCAGTAATATTTGGTAGTCACTTTTAAGAGTTTCAATGTAAGAATGTAGCAGCCTTGGAGACAGAGTGATGCTCTTTGTTTGTATGATGTTATGATTTGTTCCAGATTCTTCTGGTTGGTGAAATCTCACATGAATGCCACAATTTTAAAATAGTGCAACAGATTCTCGATGAGATTTAAATCAAGTCTTTGACTGGACCATTCTCAAACCTTTTTGCTCTCAAGTGACTCTAATGTTGCTTTGCATTTGTGTTTTGGAACATTGTGCCGCTGGAAGATTCATTTCTTCAGTTTTTAATGGACTGCGATGTCCGAGTGATGTCTTCGGTCTTGCTGCACTCCCATACATGTCAATTTTATGCAGAGCTCTTGGTATGCTTAACTGGTGTACCATTTCTTCACTCCCTACCACCAAACTCTTTTGGGCCCATTTGGTCTCTCACGGTGGTCTGTCTTTCATAAGTCTCCTCCTTGTTTGAGTGGGGTGTTTTGAGAGGTGTCCATTTCTTGGCAGTGTCTGAGTTATTGGTCCAACTGTGCTTACTGGGATATCGAAGCCCTTTTTAACCACATTCTGCCAATTTCCTAGTGTATCATTTGTATTACCTTATCTGTGAATTATCCTATTTGGTATTCATTTTCCTCCACGATCCACAGCCCCGCTAATAATATTTCAAGAGTAGGTTGTTAACAGGGGGAGGGGCTTTAAAATGTATAAATTGTATAAACAATTTCTAATTTTCTTAATAAACAATAATTGATTTTGATCTTTAGTGTTTTAAATAAAACATCATTTTAATGTACCATTTGTAATTTAGGCATGTGAAATAATTGGTAAGGGGTCTCCATACTTTTTTAAGGTACAGCATTTCAAGATCATATTTTAGAACATAGTCTTATTGACTAGCTGCAATATCAATGTCAACCTTGGCTTTTTAGAACAAAACCACGTGTGAAGATGCAAATCATATGATTGTCTGATTTCAAATTTAATTAACATTATTTTTCACCACTAGAGGCTCACTTTGCAAGTTGCTGCATTTCAATTTATCAGACCCAGTATCATTGCATCCAGAAGTCTGTCATCTCGTATAATTACAATATATATATGTTTAATGCAATATTTATCTCCGGATAGGCCAGCTGCTTGAGCAATGTGCAACAAGCCCAGCTGAAACCTTTCCTTATTAGACATGTGAGGGCATATCACGCTACTTCATATACCACATGCTACTTATACACTCATCTGTGATGATCCCTGGCTCAACCAAGCCTATACCTGTCCTGATTTAGTATGAAAATCACAATATCCTGAAAGTTATGCTTCCTTTGAGTACAAGCACGTGCACTAACGTACACATCCCACCGTTGCATCCGCTCAATTCCCACAAAAGCCATGCCCCAGCATTGAAATAGAAGAACATGAGAGTTGTAGTAGTAGTGCAGGTCAATACTTAATGGTTTTCTGTATAGAATAGTAAGTATGGAGTATACTGCATTATTGCAGCAATTAAAGTATACGACACATATAGATGTAATCTGATGCATGCAGGGTCTATTTTTATAAAACCTATAAGTTTTCAATATGAAAGAGTTTGAAACAATGCCAATATAATGTTTTCACCTGATACTCAGAACAGGAGCTTAAGGTATACATCTAGCTTTAATACATACACGGGTAACAGAAGCAGGGCAAAAAGTCATGTTTCTGTGATGTATATGAAAAAATATAATAATTAGACCTGCTTAACGTATAATCATATATGAATTCATTATTCACTAAAGCTGCAGGTGAGCTCAGTAGTGACCCACCAAATCCACTATTCATTATTAAGGACCAACCCTAGTGAGTTTTCCTTCAAGATGAGCTTGGCTGGCCCTGTATAATACATAGTTAAATCACTGATATTTCTGGAAAGTTACCCGTTGAAAATATACATTAGACAGGGTCAGCATAGCTCCTCTTGCAGGAAGACTTACCATGGATGGCCCTTCAGAATACATGTTTCAATCTGGACCAGTGGTGCTTAGTGTCCATGTGTATTATTGTTTCCTCCCTTGATACATTAATTTTAAACATACAATTGAAGCCAAACCTCCAGCCTTCTTAATTATAACAATTTGTTGAATGTAGCTATGTGTGTCAATGGCCCAAAAGTTCAATGATATATCTGTTTTTATCTTTAAACTCTTTGAGTGTGGACCAATTGCTTAAGGAAAATGTTTACCTCATTTTGGAAGTCTTGTCCCTGACTATTTTCAGGTAACCCTTGTTATTTTAAGGAACGCAGTCTTACTGCAGGCTTTCCTTATGCAGAAGGGTTATGAACTATCAGATATAAGTAATACCTTCATCACGGCTAGTGTACACTCAACCATGTAATCCAACATTTGTTAATAAAATCTTTACATGAAACAAGACTATTATGCATTTCGTCCTTTCTGCTGTCTAACAGCTCGGCACCCTGCTGTAATTTCACACACTTCTCCAATAAAGCTCTCAGAAGCTGCCATGTGTTTTCATGTATTTTTTCCCTATTATCCATCCCTGGCTTGAGCCTTGCTTATAATTGATGATGCTTTAGTTAATCATCTCTTTTCCTCTTTTGTTCGGCAGGTACCTCACCCTTGAAAGATCCTTTTTATTCAGAATATGTGTCTTCTCCTAGGTCATTGATCACAGTGCACCAAGGGATACTCGATTCACAGTCAAGTGGGAAACAGTCATCATGAATAATCAAGAGGTTGTGGCATTGCTGGATGAGTGCAAGCAAAAGATTGTAGCGCTCGCTTCAGAGGTGTCACAGCCGTCTGAGGAGGAGAAGAATGACTACCAACGGTGCAGAGGTGAGAACCTTATGCAAGAGCACAGGACTGCCAGCAGGTTACTCCACCGCCTCTGCATCTCAGCCACACGCACTCGCTCCTGCTCTATTTTTCTTCTTTTGGCAGGCGAAGCTGGGGGAACTGTTGGGTTTGTGAAGAATGAATGGGGTGTGGAGCGCAGGCAGAGAAGGAAAGCTTACTTTGTTGGAGTGAATTGCTGTCACATCTAATTTCAGGCTTCAGTAAACACAGGCAGTCTAGCATGTATTTCTGCACGCAGAACAATAAGCAAACGTTTGATGGCAGGTGATTTTTTATATATATATATATTGGATAGAGAAGGGGCTATTAAGCCAATATGGCGCGTACCCTCAATGAGTTAATAATTTGAATTTAATGACTTTGATTGCTAATTCGATTTGCATGAGTATTCCAAGACGTAGTGATTAAAACCTTTTTCTTCTATGAGGATTAAACAAACCATGAATGAATAGAAAATGGGTTCTAATGATGTGAGTGATAGCTTCTGGCCTTTTTATGTGTTCCTAGTAATAATGTTGTAATGTCCGCATTAAAGAAATAAACATTATTATATGACCGTTAAAAACAATTCATAGTTTGTTGCTGTGTGATGCAAGCCATCGCTAGCAAGGGTTTGAAACTCTTTTCATTTCAAGGTTTCAACAAACGAGGTTAAATAGTATAATACGCTTTTCGGGACCAGTTGTTTTTTTTCTTCATCTCCTCATTTTGAGGAGAAACAGAGTTTGGGACACCAGATGGCAACTGAATTGGCACATCTAAACTTCCAATTTTTGGCTATGCCATACAAATTGTACTTTAGAATAAGTATTCTTGAATGTTCTTAGTCCGTTACAATTGACATTACATAAGGTAATGATCTTTTCTAAATATGTGAATCTCTTCTAGATATTTGAATCTCAACAAATACAATCAAAGCCGAAGGACATAATGACTGGCGTTGCTCCAAAGAGTGAGCACCCCTAGGTACTGTGGAACCAGTCAGTGAGCCCAGGCTTTTAAGTACAAGTAGTGTTCTGGTTTTACACTAAATCTTTAGGGGCAGGAGAGACATATTGTTATTCCTATTAATCTTACAGTTTTTTTTAACTTAAGTAATAGCAGGATAAAAAAAATACTGGTTTCATCAGCTTAATAAAGATTAATTTGCAGAGAAGACTGGACATGATAAAATGGACCATACACCATTGTTCAACTTCAAGAAGCACCTAAGATTACTGTCATAAAATTCGTATAAAACCAATGTGTGAGGTCCAAAGCATAGAAATGAAATTGTATAGTACTTTCAGAAGAACGAGCTGTGTATTAGATAACATCAAAGCAACTCGATAACTAGAAGTAGAATCCTACCTGAGAAGTTTGAAGGCCTTTGACTACATAGTTTCTTCCCAACCTGATCACATTCTCCGTAGAAAAAAATCCTTTATTGGCTTTTATGCTCTCTTTTTGTGTGTAGCACATTTTTTTGTAGACTAAGAACACTTTTAAGGACAAAAAACACCTTTCACCTCTTTAAAACCTATTAGTTTGCCCTCCATCTTAGTAGCCCCTTGAACCACTTAATCAGATCTCTTTCTATGGACCATGTTGCTATCTCAAGGCATTCGCCACTGCAACAAGTAACCAACTAGTCGGCAAAAAAAAATATTAATAATTTCAATAACAATATCGGGTTAATTAACCTTTAAGGGGGAACTCCCTTCATATTATTATTTATTGTTTTATATTAATAAAATCATCATATTCTGTAGCGCTGTACAATGAGTAAACTGGACATAACAAGTAGTATATAACATAACAACTTGACGTATAGAAGCAACAGGTGAGGAGGGCCCTGCTCAAACAAGCGTACATACTTTTATATTCTTTAGTTTTTGTACTATGTAAGAATATAATTATATATATATATATATATATATGTATATATATATATATATAAACACCCATGCAGGTATTCCTTTACTACTATGCAAACCATAATGTATCAAACTACTCCAGAAAATGATTTGTTTGGTACTTGTATGATCAATATTGTTTTTATAACACGTAAATGATTATTTTGCATTGCAAACGTTTAGCTTTTTTAAGAATATATTTTAAAATGCATATTTACCCTAGTATATCGTTGCAATTAAACGTTATTTGTGAGCTACGTGTGAGTAATAATTAAAAAACGCAATTATATTACCGTTTTTTCTTTATTAGTAATTGGTTAAAATATTTTACATTTCATTCAGTATATTCAAATTGGCAAAAATACGTATTTATTTCTAAAGTTCTTTTGGATAACGTACTGCTGTATGAAGCTGGCAAGTATGAACTGTGCTACCAGGAGTTTCCATGAATGAAAGATGCAGGCGTCAGAGTTAATTAGGGATGGTAAAGCTGCTCTGGGGCAGCTAATGCCCCATGTGGTAGTCTTTGACCAATACCCCCAGAAATATTGTAATGGAAATAAGAATAAAATGGGAAAAACACTAACTTATAATAGCCTGTAAATCATTTGTTAATGATCTCGGCTTGTGTGACCTCTTGCCGTACTTATATTGTGGCATAGAACACTGCGGCACCCCAGACCCCTCTGTGCATTAGTCCACTTTAGCAATTAAGCCAGCCTTTTAGATATGCTGATGAAGGAATTAATGACTTGGTTTGCAGATTCCGCTTCAGGGCACTGATTTAAGGCAGTTGAGCGGGGACTTCTTCCGCAGGCAGGTGTCTTTTTCAGCACCAACGTTCGCATTGGGATAACGGACTAATGAAAAAAAAAAAGAGACAGGAGCCTACAATACACGCGCTTTAGTTAGAGTCACTATGGGATTCAGAAGGCTTTTGTATTTCCTCTTATCGCCCACCCCCTTTTTATGAGTAATTCAATGCTAAGTGGCATTGTCAAACCAAATTTTCTGCCAGAGTTTTCTATTTGATATCTGTAAGTCGTTTATGAGCATTAACTGTACTGATCTATTAATAGGAATAAGGACATTGCTGCAGGATTTCCCCTTGTTATATATTTACATATATCATAATTATATAATTGTTTTAACAAATCAGTGAAAGGTCAAGTTAGAATGGGTATACCATTTTATGGTTAGCAAACTGAGCATTTTGGCTTTTTCTTATTAAGTAGAATTTTACAATAATTTTATAATTGATTGTTGCATCTAGATCAAAGGGCTGGCATATGGTCCTCAATGTGTTTTTCCCCATATTGCCCAACATTCCCATAGGTTCTGTTGCATTACATCGTACATTTCATCATATCTAGCCCTCTTATTTAATTTTCTGTATGGGATATGGTTATGCCAATTTAAAGGGTCAGCATTCAATAAAAATAATTTGATTTTATAAAAAAAAAAATTGTGGCTTTTATTGGCAATTCAGTTGTTGCATGTTAGAAAACATTCGTCAAAAGCATGGCAGAGAGACACTGAGATAAAGAAAAACTGTAACACCTGAAATTAAAAAATATATATATATATATATAATTTAAGATTATTTTCCAGATGTGAACAATTATAACAAAGAGTTTTCAGATAAATTACTGTTACAATACCCACACCCTTTTGCCCCACCTAAACAAAATTTTTTGTTTTGCTAGTTGAAGATGACAAGCTATAACATGACAACTGGCAATATATAATTAACGATAAGATTAACTCACTCGACATTACTGGTAGAGTAGAGGAAGAGGGCCCTCCTCTTGGTAGCTTACAATCTATTAGGAGGTTGACGGAGGATGAGACTGAAGGAGATGGACTTCTTGGGTAAGCAGGGTGAGGGTATTTGGGGGGTAGGTTGTATGCTTCTCTCAATAGGTGCGTGAATGTTAGAACAAAAGTAGTAGAGACTCTGACACAATGAGGTGAGGAATTCGACTATAGGTACAGATGCTGGATATGCAAGTGGGAAGGGTTGACAATGGTAGAAGTATGTAATACAAAGAACGAAAACAGAAGTTAGGAAAATATTTGGTTGGATATTATAGATTAGAGTATAGATACAGGAGGACACAGTTTTGTTATGGGTTTTATGGGTAAGGAGATTAATTCTGCAAGGTATGGAGAGCCACTAGAAGACTGGCGCAGTGAGGCAACTGATGAAGAGCACTGATAATAAAGTCTAGCAGAGTGGGGGGGTTCGATCAGTGAAAGGTGGGGAAGCCGGTTAATAGGGAATCCAAACAGAAGGATGAATTGGTATTTTAGTAGAGTCTTGTGTTAGGAAAGAACAAACGTAACATAAATACTTAGTGTGCTGGATAGATTAAGGTTTTATCCATAGTCACAGAGATATAAAAAATAATTGTTAGACAGAGAGATATACTCTTTCTAATTGTATAGAACTATACTAACACATAGACAAAGAGGAGTATATATTCATGCTTAGTTTGTTTATCAGCACTTTTATAGATAAATCCATATCCTAATATTTATGTGTATATATGTATATATATGTGTGTGTGTGTGATTTTGAACATCTTAAATGTCCCCAATCTCATAAATAAGAATAATGTAGAGGACACAATTCTACCCCATTCTGACAGGGGCCTTTTAATTGGACAGTTGATCTTATTACAAAGTGTTATTTAACTCCTTTTGTCCGACCAACAAACAAATGAACAGATAACTCTGTTATCTGCACTAGACAAGCTTCACTGGGTACTCCCATGCCGCTGTTTATGTGTTGGGGCACCCAACCAAAGAGATGCTTGCCCTATAGCCCAAGGCAATATCACTTAGATTCCTCTGCTGAGTGAAAATCTCTATTTAGGAAGCATATCCGTCATGCGGAATTCAGACTCACTTTAATGTACATTTTGGGTGGCCTGTTTGTTAGCCTATGTTAAATGAAGTAGTTATTTGTTTTTAATTAGAGAGATGTTGCAGGTCACTACTACCATAAATATCTTATGAACATAGCATTATTCTTTTCTTGGGAAAAGGACAAATTGTATCTTTTGAAGATGTAACGCTGCATTGTACTGTAAATGCAGGAAACCATATCTCTGTCTAGAGAGAATGCAAAGTAACATATAAACCAGTACACAGATCCTTTCAACTGTGCCACGGTAATTTGGTGCAATTTATTAGAGGTCAGCGGCCGAGTTCTCCATTGATGTTTCCAGAAGCTTCAAGAATTTGCAAAACACATTTTGTTATTTGGAGTAAGACAGAGATGTCAAAGTCCAAGTCATCAATACCGATAGAATTTTTAATGCTAGTCTAAAAAAATAGAATTTTTTTTGTGTGCGTTCAGCTTTAATACAGACTCACAACAGAATAATTGAGTGGTCAATTGTTAAAGGCATGAAAATGACCACAGACATTGGGATGTGTTTATATAGCTATCCTGGGGCAATGTTCTTAAGTGGCAGACCTGGGAAAACACTTTGTTAGCAGTTGATAATAGCAATGTCCTTTTTACCTCCTGATTATAAACTTGACAAATTCACTTCCTGATAAGAGAGAAAGACCATGTTCAGTATGGCGTCTTGCAGACTTTTCCAAAATGTTTTGCTTTCCTCTAAAAAACCTTTTTAATGGATGATTGCCTCAGTGTACCTTAAGGGTAGAACAAAATAGTTCTCCAGCTGACAGACATTGTCTTATTATTAGTGTTTTGGTGAAAGTCAGCAGTGTATAGCAACTACAGGAAGGTGTGTGGAAAATTGATCTTGTGAGGCGCACAGTTTAATGCTGGGAGAAGAATAGTCCCTTAACCTATTTCACCTATAGTAGGTTTGCTAACATGTACTTTGACCTCTTACAGCATCCCTCCCGGATGATCTGAAGACTCTTATTGAGGAGGCAAAAGAAATGAAGTGGCCCTTTGTGCCTGAGAGGTGGCAGTACAAGCAAGCTATGGCCGCAGAAGACAAAACAAATCTACAAGACTTGATCAATCCGAGGTTGCATGACCTTCTGGTACGTATCAGCTTACTTTATTCTTCTGGCTAATAATTGAAATCAAAAGAGAAAAATCAATATGTAAAGTGCATGGATATGCCCTATTACCGGGGGGGGGATCTGCAGTAGGCCACTTCATCAGAAATGTATGTGTCCATGGGCCGGACTAATATTTCATTGAGAGAAAATATAAAGCATGACTCCTATCATTATATAGTGAGCCAGACACTGGGGGTACAGCATAACACCCATCACTATTTACTGAGACAGACATAGACGGTGGTACAGCATAACTCCCATCTCTCATCTTCATTTGCATTTCACTGCTCTTACTCCCTTTCTCACTCACTCTCTCCAAGTAACTCTCTCACTCTCTCATGCTCTCACACTTTCTCTCAATGATTCCATAGCTTCCCTGCCAACCACTTCCTCGTCACTGTATCCTTTCCTGCAGCTCCGCTTCTTCTTTTGCCTCTTCTTGTTCTTCTGTCTTCATTTTTCATCCACTTCTCTGTAAAGGCCTCCCGGAGCACTTCCACAAAAGGGCAAAGCTGTGGGCACACACTCTCCCACAATTAGAGGAACAGGGGAGAGGCTGTCTCTGTGGCCTCCACCTTTTGCAGACATATTCCTTGAGAAAGAGAGGTGCTGAAAGAGAAGAAGCAGAGCTGTGGAAGCGGTCGGTGGAGGAGGTAGGGAGACCCAGCCAGCATAGACTTCACCCCCTAAGCGAGGCTCTGGTTGGAAGTCATGTTACCTACATGTCTAGTGAGCTACATTTGGCCTGTGGGCTGCATGTTGGATGTCCCTGTCCTATGATGACTGGCCAGTTGGGGACATTATAAGATACATTTATAACCAAACAAGTTGTACAAACAAGGTATGTGCAGACCTCCATACCATCTTTAACTTGTAAACTAATGCAGAGTGCCAGGATATATAGAGGAGTAAGACTAAGGTATGTCTGGGAGGGGAAGGATGATGATGCTCTCCTGGGTCACACTTAGGGCAGAAACCACTATATACAGATCACTGGGCCCAGTGATGTATTTACCTTTAGGACTGCCTTAGGGCCGACCTAGGGTCTCCAGGACCTGCCACGCTAGGCCTAGTCAGCCTAAACTAGGTTACATCACTAACTGGGCCCTATTCCTGACTCTGGGCAGCTCCTCTAGCCATCCTCCAGATATACCATACCTAGAATGTCCTCTTCCTCCATCTTTTTGAGCAGAGTACAGCATATGATGTAGGATACTAGACCCAAAGATGGTACAACTAAACCTAAAACATGCCGCAGACATCTGCACAGACCATTGTCATATATTTATTTTATCTTTATTTATATACTGTACTTCTTAGGGAAGTTTTTAAGCTGAATATTTGTGTCTGTAAAATTACCTTATTAACCTACTTGTGTAGTAACTTAGATTCAAGTAATGGTAAATATATTATTAGGTAGCTACATGGCCGGTAACTGGCTAACTGAATATATATGGTAAGAATTAAATTATATCGTTGCAATTGTATAGTATTATTCTTTATAATCATTGATTTGTATCATGCTAATCAGACTGTATAACTTTTTTATGAATGCCAATGTCCAACAAATTTCTGAAACAACAAAACAAAACAGAAAAAAGTTTGTAACAAGTGTATAATGAATGATTTTTACATCTGATGTCTAAGCCCACTCTATTAAACATGCTACATACCTGGGAACCTTTAGGCTCAGCTACCCAGAGCCTCCCCTCACAGAGATGTGGTAGGTGGACGCGCTGACGTCAGTGTGTGTGTGTGTGTGGGGGGGGGTACCGCTGACATTGGTGGGAAACTTGCGTGGTTGGTGGGGAATGAGAAACCCGGAGAGTTCCCGGGTATGGTTATACTGCCTTGTGATAAGCTATAGAATGTCTCGGTCTTAGTCATTCATAAACACCCTCTAACCCGCAAGGCTTGAAGTTAGGGACTTTATAAACATAAACATAAAAAAATTGTTTTTAATTTATCTTGTGGGTGTATGATACTCTGTGCTACATAGATATAGATATATAATATATTTTTTATAGATATTTTTCTTCCCACAATGAGACCTCATTACCAAAGCAAGAGGCATACTTTTACCCTTTGTCGGACATGCCTTTGGAAGTAAGCAATCTCATTACATTTGGCTGGTCTTGTTGCAACATTAAACCAATTCTGTATTGTCATTTTATTTCTGCTTTTTTGTGACCTTAGACAGAAATTTATGGCTGATTCTGACCTCTTCTCTGACCCCAGCAAAGCTTCTTAACTTAAAAGCGTACAGTCCTGATTCTCCCAGAATAAGCACCTGCAGTAAACGCCCCAAGAAACCTGGATGGATGAGAGATTAATGTGGCTGTAATAGCGGGCCCGTGTTTTCGGCATTATGCCCTCTCCACAGGTAGATAGGCCTTTTCTGAGATGATACCAATTATTTATTGCCGAAACATCTGTTGATAACTGCAGCTGGCCCTTTAAACAAAGCACATCACAGGGTCATAGACTATAGAGACCCGAAATCCTCGCCTCATGCTAGTCTACACTATTCACAGGCTTTCTTGCTCTTATACGGCACCCTTCCCCCTCAACTAAAGGCCCTGGGAAGCCGGAATGTTTCCTTCTTAGTCAACATGAAGCTGCCTTCTCCTTCTTACCCAGTTTGAAGTATCATTTAATCTTATAGAGTAATTTATATTTCACAGTTGGAATGGCATGAAGGACAAGAGAACTTAGAAGGCCTGGATAAAAGCATCAACCATCTTCGCCTCCTCCTTCTCCTTCTTTTTTCCATGTGAAATGTTGATACTTTGACCTGCATAAATTGAATAATAAGTATCCATTCATTTATGGGGGTTCAAGTGTTATTCTCACGTACATAGTTTTTAACATATATTTTTGATAATTGTCAGAGTTGCTTAAAGGTTTCTTTTATCCCCCACTCTGGTGATTATTAAACAGCTTTATTCAATCTACTTTTTATTACACATTTATGGAGTGTATTTGTCTATAAAAGAAGGACGCATCTTTCCTGCACATGACTGCATACAACATGCATACACAGAGCATATATTAAAGGCTTCTATACATTGAGTTATTCCAGGTATCTTTTTATAGAGAGATGCACTAGAATGCACTTAATGCATCCATCTATTCTGTGCTGGCATTTAGCAATACATGGTGTATATTCAGAGACCCTACATCGATCCATGATTTATCCAGTACAGACATCCAAATACACAGACCATGCATGAACCAATCATTCTGGTGAAACGTTATCTTATCAGTACAGCAACAAATAGAATAATTATTATTTATTGATTTTATATAGCGATATCGTATTCTGCAATGCTGTACAATGGGCAAGCAAGACATAAGTATTGCATCACACAACAATATTAACTTTATAGGTTATGGTATAGAGAGGTTAGAAGTACTAAAGTTGGGCAAAGAAACGCATCATTTATTCCTTTTAACATATGGGAACATAACATTTTGAATATATTATAACGTTGATAAAATGTTATGAATGGAGTATACTTCTTTGACAACTTAGTATATGCTTTTTTAGTATATGCTTTTTTAGTATATGCTTTTCTGATAATTATTTAGTGGCCTAATGGCTCTGCTGACTTTTCTCTGCCTTGAAAACGGTCTTGGTGGGGAAACTTTCCCCATTCCATTGTATAATAGACATTTCCCCTTTTGTTCCGCCTGGCTCTTTATTGGGGGAGAAGTGTTAGAAGGAGGGTTTGTTCTTGTTGTCACCAGCTGGCAACTCCCCTGTGAAATCAGGAGCTTCTCCCTATTTGTGTGATGTGAACAGAAGATGTGAAGCACAAACGCACAATAGACTGATGACTTCTTTTGGAACGCTGGTGATATAATTGAGTTTGATCACGTGTGTGTATCTGAAACACGGATCATTTCTGTATTGGTTTTCTTTCTAAATTTCCTAGAAAATGGTATGTTTTACTGAGAATTTAAAGGTAATACAAAGTTGGTTTGCCAAGGAAAAACAATTGCATACTAAAAAAAAATTCACATTGTAAAAGTTAAAAAGGGGATATGGAAAACATGGACTACTTAGGCATCAGCCTGATACCTATGGTGCTGTTCCACTTACTCTGCTAAAATGAACCCCTTTGTAACTAAATACAGCATTAGAAATATAATTTATATTTACTACTAATTGCCCAAACATTCACATAAATACATTTTGTGGAACACTAATAGGCTGTTGTTGTTACCAAAATTTTTTAATAATGTAAGTAAACCTTAAAACAGAAAACAGATCTGCTAAGTTTACTTGCTTAATGTACTAGAGAGTACAAAAAACTTTTTAAAGAAGCTTTTCCAGCTTCTATGGCAACTAGTTATCACTGCCGGCTTTTGTGTCACATGACTATGCCTTTTTAGCCCAAAATTAACATGACTTAACATGAAGTCTTCGTATTCGGCTTTAGAAAAAAAAATCTTTGTATTCTTCGAATACTTGCCCATTCCCGTGTTTGTTTTGGGCAAATATTTGTATACGTTCTTCGTATTCGTTTTTCTCTTTGTTTTCTTACAGTTTTCTAGCCTATCTTAAGTCTTCTGTAATATAGCAGGGGTTAATGCGGGAATCCAAAAGGGAGAAAAGGCTAATAGTGTGAGCGCTCTAACCCAAAAAAAACTAATAGCATGAGAAAAATAAATCCCTAACACTGTAAATACCTAACGCTCATTCCGCCGAGATATACTTTGGCTTCATCATGGCGGGAGTCACTAAGCGGAAAACCTGGCTTTGGCGCCAGGATTTAAAGGTCCATAAGAGCGACTCTATTGGTCGCCAGCAGGGGGCTCATCTGGCATCAACCAATGAGGAGCAGCTGCCCTTTCCCATTCATTCTTTAGTTTGGATGGGAAAGGGCAGCTGTTCTTCATTGGTTGATCCCAGATGAGCCCCCTGCCAGTGCATCTCGGTGAAACGAGTGTCAGGTTAGAGTGTTAGGGATTTATTTTTCTCACACTATTAGTTTTTTAGAGTTAGAGTTAGATCCTTGTGGATTCCTATATTAACTCCTACTATACTATGGAAGACTTAAGATAGGCCAGAGGCAACAACTTTTATGGGGGGAGGGGGCAGGTAGATTAGCTAGGAGATATTTAGAGATTTTGTCTTAACTATTAGGCTAGCCTAGTATATATACGAACATGAACACAAAGAAACGAAGATTCTTTGTGTTGTGCGTCTTGATCTTCTTGTACAATAATCCGCCGCCATATTTGTTTCTTCGTTATTCGGTTTGATGAACGAAAATGCAACATTCGTGTTCGTTTTCATGTTCTCCCCAATATGAATGCACAAGTCTAATAATTATTTCTGCGGTGGGTTTGGGTGCTTTAACAGTGATAAAGCTATAGAGTTGTACTGTGTTAGGCGTAGACAGAGAGCCTATTGATACTCACATACGTGAGTAATGACTTATCACATATTCAGAAACAATTTCCATGGTCATACTCATTTTGATACAAAACAAGATTTGCCCTGCTTTAAAGGTGGCCCTGTGAAACTAAAGACACTTTTTACCTTCTAATACAGTGTTTGCTTCCTGTGTTGGTGTGCTTCTTACATTCTCCAGCAGGTGGCACTGCTTCACCCAGTTTTGCTACAATTTCTCCCCTTTATCAATTACAATTTCAACTAAAATACATTACTGCTTTTACATAGACAGAATTACAGAATTAACAGAGTTGAATGGCACATAAGTCTATACTTGATCAAATTAACAGTGTATTTTTACTAGTGTATTTCTTTTGAAATGGTTCATTGTGTTTAAAAAAAGATTGGGTTAATCCCAAAGACCAGTTTTAGGCTATCTCTGCAGCTTCTGTAGGCTACACATTAAATAATGACCAAACGGTCCTGTGTGCCGACAATTGTACAACTCATCACACGGTAAATTTTAAGGAGTATACAAGTGTAGCAGCATTGCACTTCTTCAAATGTGGCTTTATGATACCATGTTTGTTTTCTGTGAGGTTTTTGTTTATATAAAACAATGCGTTTATGACATATATATATCGCCATGTAGTTGTTATATTTAAATATAAAGGTGATGGAAAACCCTTCCACTTAAAATTAAGGGGGTAGTAGAAGCATTATTAAACACTCATCTACAGACACCAGACAAGCCAGAAGGCTTGTTTTTTCCTTAGAAATCTCATGGTGCTGCCACAACCACAAGGGATTCTGGGTAGGCGCATGCAAATAAGGTCAACAATGATCACCTTTTGCCTCTATATCCACTTTATACATGGATCCCTTGAAAGTAATTGCCCGCTGTACAAGACAGCCTTTATATTCTATGGACTCACCTACCTATGAGCCTCTGCTGGTTGTGAAACTAGCTTCTGTGACTTGGAGAGCTCAACATGGCACCAGTTGACTTTGTGACGCTTTGTGCAAAGTAATTGTGTAATTATGTGTCAAACATCCTTATGCAAGCCAGGTAATGTAGCAAATATAAGGAAATGCATATTTATTTGCGACAATACTCTAGCTTAACATATATCACTTCTGATGCCAGTTCAGGCTAGTACCTCCTTACAGTGTCTGAAGTCCGACTAGGGAAGGCAACACTCAGCTGTAGTGAACACGGGATGTACTTTAGGTAAATCGCTCTGGGAAAACATCGGTTTCTTGCTCTTCTGCCTCAAGTAACAAAACCACGCATTGCTAGGTAACCTATTGACAATATAAATGCGACACCTACAAAACACAAAAAAGATAGTGGGAGTTACCCTTCAAGAGATGTAAGGTAGGTCAACCATAGTAAACAAGCAAGTGGGTTCTAACGTTCGCAATTATTTTTCCTCATTTATTGTTATATTCATGATTACTTATGTATTGATATAGAACAGTGTTTCATATTCTATGGCGTATGATTCAAACCTATATGTAAACAAAGTTGAGGTCTGCTCTCATGTTTACAATGTAGAGTAACCATTAATCCTTCTAAAACTCCCATTTTGGTTGCTGGGTTCAGCCTACTTTGCTGCTTGAAACCAAAGCATGCGCTGCAAAGAATGAAGACACCAAAGCAAAAGACATGAAAACACATATAAACTTTCCATCCTTTGTTGTGAGGAGCATGGCGTCTGCAGCTGCTTTAAAGAGTCTACATCATATGCAGCATTTAGAAATGTAGCCATGTGAGGGAACTTCGCAATCATTCCTACTGGATGTTGGCATTAAGAATGTGTGTGTATGTATATATGTGTGTGTATGTATATATATATAATGTATAGTTGTTGGAGAGAACCCTAATTATTATAACTGTCCAGTTTGAATCGGGACAGTTATGCGGTATGCTTGCTCGCTTATAAGGAATGTCTGCGTTTCCCCATTTCAGTAGATTTTGGTTATGAAGATGACACAGTAGGCTCTCGTGAATGCCCCAGCAGCAGGCAGACATTCCCAGTAGAATGGGATGCTTGGTTTAGGTTTAACACAATGCTATTGAAGTGCTTATTTTCCTCCTGAAGAAACACAAACAGATGCAAACTTCTGTAAACACTTTAGCTATGAATTCAGTAGCTTTGGCCTCTCAGCAGCGCTCAATAGGTGACAGAAAAAATGTCTAATTAGTGCAAGTGGAAATAATAGGGCCACTTGGATTCCATCCATCCTCCACTAAGTCTGCTTTTCCGAGCAACTCAAAACCCTTTTGTTTGGCAGGTCACTCTCTTTCAGGCTTTTGTCCTCTAATCTAAGAAGAGGAGAAGCGGAGGAAAAACAGAACAGGGTTGGCATGTGTTTAAATATATAGTATGCGTGTCATCAAAGGCAACGTTCTACAAGTGCAGCTTACAGGTGCTAGAAGACATCCCTGTATTGTTTTAAAATAACAGGTAATCTGTCCTGAGCCAGGTGGATGCTGAGAGTACGTTTAATTATTACTCAAAGGCTTGGTTTTCACGTGCGTTGTGGAATAATAATAATGATGCGCTGGACATAGAACCCTGTGCAGTTTTAAATGAGAAATATTACAATTAGTATCCATCTATCTGTTAGTATCTATTAGTATCCATCACTATTCCCAAATCCTTTGCAGTTCCTCACACAAAAGAACCTATATAGTGATGTTTATATGTTACAAAAGATTTTAAATACCTATATATATCTATGAATATAGCAGCTATGATCCTTTTCTGGGGAACTGGATAATTAGTTGGCCCTTGACTGGTTCAGAGAAGATGAGAAGAGGACAGAGAACTGAAGGACCTGCTAATTTTGTCACTGATCTCTTTTTGTTAGGTAAAGATTATTAAACCATTTAAAAAAAAAGAAATGTATACTGATTAAAAAAAAGGAAGCTATAGGTAGTTTAAAAAAACACACAAAAAAATACAAGAGGAATACTAAAAGGTAAGATTTTATAAAATGATTCATTATTATGAAATGTCTTGGCCAGTCTTGCAGGAGAAATTAATCAAGGATGGCTATTGATAATGCATAGTTCATGTGGCGAGATAAAACATGTTATATAATCAGCTGGTGTGGGCAAAAAAAGGAAAAAAGGACCAGGTATATATAAAAAAACATAACACTTTTAATCTGTTTTATAAAAATGTATCATAGATAAAAATCACAGCATAAAGTACACAAGTTGGTAAAATACATATCTATAAACAACACATGTGCAACTTCTTAAGAAATACATTCAGCGGCAATGAACCTGACGCATTTTGCCCTATGGGGGCTTTTTCAGAGGTAAAGCATGTTGAGATTAAAAAATCTTTACCCTGGATCAGAAACGAAGAGAATGAATGAAGAAAAGAAGAGACACAATGAGTTACATGAAACATCTCTAGCAGATAAAAATTGTTATAGCCATACTTATGAAATGTATCATATAGATACATTTATTAGCAAGAGAATGTATTAAATGATCATCTCCTAGATGTGTAGGTTCACATGCAATAGAAAAAGAACCTGTACAATATACTGACTTGTCTTTGGTACTATTGGGTATTTTCTGTAAATATATTAGTATCACTATTTTTGTAATATAAAGTGACGTGGCAACTTGTAGCAATTATTTTTTACACATGATTGTTCACATAATACAATGTCCATTTTTGTCTTCCTATTGCTCACTGTTAGAAATTGTTACAAATCATACTTAAATTCTTAAAACAAAATGTTTTTCCATAGTTCATATAAATCTGGGCCAAACACTACGAGATGAAATATATCATCTGCAGTTCATAGTTTAGTGTATGAACATTGCACTTGCTTATTTACTTACATTACAGCATACCGTTATATTAATCATTCAGGCTACAAGTGCTAGACATGGCACGTGTAGGACAGCAATGCCTAAGGTTATAACATGATTCTCTATAGGTGAATTATGCAATGTCACCCTTGCAAATGTATAGATAGAAACATACATCTGAGGATTGTGGATTGGAAAGATTTCAGAGGCTAAAAGTGTGGTATCTGATTGTCTGGTGGCTGGTACACTATTAAGATCTCTCAACAGCCAAGGTAGCTTCCCATTCTATTGCTGATTCTCTGCATACTAGCTTTTTTCTAGAGTAATCGTACATGTGTATCCCTGTAGTCCAGCCCAATGCCATTTTTTACACTGAAGTAGGAGGTCAGGGGTGATCCTCAAAAAAAAATATACTTCACTTTTCCATGTTTTCTAGCCTGGCTGCTGGCTGGACACTGCACACCAGGCTCATATTGTGTGACGCTGCAGAGAGGGTTGTGACCATGAACCCATGCATGTACAGGTTATTAACTTTCAACCGTGTCCACAAATCTTCCATAAGTAGCCCCTTAGGCCGGTGGAAACTGCAGAAAAAAGTCAGTAAACATTGTGATGTTTAGGTCATGCCTAGACAACAGTTATGCTAACTTTTGATCTATATATTTGCTAGCAGATTACTGCTACCCTGGACAACACAATGTTTCTTTTTAAATTTCATTTTACTACTATTTCCTTGTATTTACTATTTAATTATGTTATTTATAACAGAGAATTACTGTATGACTGTTCTCTCTCCATTAGTTTTTCTTAAAGGCCTCTATCACAGTAGCAGACAGTGCTACTGCTGCTGCCATTGTGTTCCTGGTTGATCGCTTTCTCTACTGGGCAGATGCCTCCACCAGACTACTGAGCGTGGCAAAGGCTCTGCACAAGATGTGGCCTGCCACTCCAATAGCGCCACAGGTGGTTATACGCCAAGCACGCATCTCGACAAACTCAGGTGACATAATACTGTAGTGATCTTTGTATGTTTTCTCAGCTTATTCCCAATTAGTAACTACTTGACTTTCAAGAGGACACTGTGTGCCATTATACGGGTGATATTCCTCTGCACTAAGGGGCTTCTTTTCAGACCCAGAGCCAGATTCCCTCTGCAGTCACAAAGGAATCAGGATAAAGAGTTTCTCAACCAAAAGAGGTAGCGAGATTTATGAAAGGGCGTGGAAAATACTAATTGGGGCTTTTGTTCCCTAACAAATATTCCCTGCTGGTTTCAAACAGGGGTATCTGAATTGCTTTACTTCTGACCAAGAGCCTCTAAAACAAAGCTCACAAACCAGGTTCTTTCTCAAGCCTTTCCTATCTGCTGTTATCACTGGGACCACTTGACCAAAGAAACAATGCAGCTAACAAAACACTGTTGTTATTTGATATATGTAATATTATTTATATTGTATTCTGTTCTTTCTTAAGTTTGTTCAGTTTTCCCTATAAAGTCAGTACAGTCTTTATATATTTTTAAATGTGAAGTAAAATGATTACATTGTTTAGATGTATTTATATGCTGGAGTGGATTGGTAAAAACCAAGGTAAAAGCAGTATACAGGGCGGTTGTAAAATACTGTATGTTTTCACGTGCAGTACACATGCTTCCGTTATAAAGTTTCTCAAATCCTATCTAGGTTGCACATTGAACGGTGTTGCCCTAAAAGTGCCACTGGCATAAAGGACCGTTAATGTACTCATGTTGTGCACCATAGTGTTTTCTCCCTCAGTTAAAAATGACAGTAGAAATGAATAAAAAAAAAATTTATTGATGAAACGATCAACAAATTAAGGGTTAAATTTCTTTTTTTTCAAACTGGGGAAGTGCTTAAAACACATTGGAAATGTTTAGGCTTCTGCATTAAGAAATGCGATATAAAACGAAGTCTGCCTGCCATTACAATTGTTTTGAACCGGGTTTTTATCCACAGGAAAGCTCTTAAAAGCAGAATACATTTTAAGCAGTTTGATCATCAACAACGGAAGAACAGGTGAGGAATTTTTTAAGTACCTGTGAGGTTTCCTGTTCTAATACAGTGGTTAGGTTTTATATACGTGTATGTATTTTTCTTTTCTTTTATTTCAGTAGGATTCTCATTGGATACCAATAATGATCCTACTGAAATAGCCAAA
The DNA here is from genome assembly GCF_027358695.1 of Spea bombifrons. NCBI lineage: Eukaryota > Metazoa > Chordata > Amphibia > Anura > Pelobatidae > Spea > Spea bombifrons. Next base: position 44,884,102 of record NC_071087.1, on the reverse strand, counting down.
ACACGCTTCTATAGCACAACACACACAATCACCGCACAAAAGTACTTAAATGTGGGTTCCTAGGGTGCCTCGTAAAATATCACCAGATAAGTGCTGCAACATACAAAGAGAAGTAATAGGAACTTATGTGAATGTATTGCATTGATTTATTTTTCTCCTCAAAGCTCTCTGTCACTGCATTAAAAGATTCATTGAGATAGAAGTTGAGTACTGTCACTCTTCGAAAGCCCTCCTTACATTGAAGTGGTCTGACCATCCCAGTCCCCTCTAAACTATGAGACTTTCAAGCAACCCCCCCCCATTCTGTGTTGGTAGAAATTGTCAGACAGTGAAAGCAGAGCAGTGCAGAGGGGACAAATTAAGAGGCCAGAACATTTAAACAACACAACACAAATGCACCCTTAAACAGGAGGTAATGTAGGATAACATTGTCTAGAAATCTGGTTTCACCACTTTTTGTTCCAACAAGCCTCCTTTATCTGTAGACCTGGAGGCTGCCATTGTTGTCAGTCATGTGATATTTTGGGTGACTTTCTCTGCACAGTCACCACACTGAGATAATACTTTACGGCAGTGCTATGAAGTCCATTGATCCATAGACGTGTATTTGTCAGAATGTTCAGATGGTTGATTATGGCATTATGATACGAAGATATTTGTCTAATAATTACCATTATTATGAAACAAATAGGATCCTGGAGTTATTCTGATGAAAATGACCGGGTTTTAGTGCAGTCTGTGTGCATACAGATCAGAGGACAAATCTTGCAGAAACTAGGTACGTAGACATTATGGTATATGTTGTGGTAAATTTAACCCAAAGGGTGTTTTTAACAAATGTTCTTTAATAGAATATTGTCCTGTTTGTTTTTTCACTGTTGTTCTCATTTGACTATACATACGTTATATCACTTATAACCCTGTTTTTAGCAGGCACCTGTGTTAACTACTTAATTCAAAGTAGTAAGAGTGTTGGAAGGATTGTAGTAGGCTTTATTGCATTTTTTTAATATTATTACTAATAAAATGCATTAAACTCTCTTGACAAAATACATTTATTTAAGCATTTAGTGATGTCCCCCCACAATAAACACTTTACTCATGTGCTTTACCAACCTGCAGGTATGTGGTATGAAGCAGCGGAACTGATCTGGGCGTCCATTGTTGGCTTTTCGGAACTGCCCATACCAGACAAAAAGGTACAGCTTTTTTTGAGCACCCCATGGAGAGAATTTTTGCACAAGTTGAGGTGGGGTAAGGCTCTTTCACCATCAGAAGGTGGTGGACTGACATTTGGCGTCCTTCTTCCACCTCTGTAATCTTTAATAAGAGTTAAGGGTGAGACGGACCAGCAAATGATATAATGACAGAGCTGTCTTGGGTGCAGTCAAATGTATCTTTTCTTTCCGCTCATAATGAGATGCAACAAGGAAATTTCTGCTTGCAGTGCAATGAGGTGCGCTAATTAGTGTTTTAAGTAATTGATCAATTATTAAAGTCTCGAAGGGATGCTGCAGATACAGAGTAAGTCTCTCTAATCCTTTCCTTTGCAGCATTTGGTGACTGTAAGACCTTCCCTCCCTCCCAGCTATGTGGACTTGCACAGTAAAGAGATCATTTGCTTTGTGACTACTATACCCTTTGGTACAAATCCACTTTGTTAACCTGTTTTGGTGTTTGGGAACACTCCCCCTTAATTAAGGACAGTAAGACATCAGGGACCATGCGCTAAGCCCACTTTTCATTTGTATTCCCCATTTGCTAAAAATTATTTTCATATAGAAAAATCTATATAAAAGCTGTTGGCACGGAGGTACATTTAGCTTCAATATACTTTATTTTAAATAATGTATCATTTTCCTTTTTGTAATGTTTTAGCATTTATTTGTATTCTTAAAAGTAATCTTATTAAATTTGCATATTCATTGCATTTCTTTAAGATAGAATCTTAAATCCTTTTAACCTGAGCTATGTACGGTTTAGCACAGTGGCAGATCATATAACAAAGACCCTACTACCTCTCATGGAGTAACAGGAAAAGTACACAAGAGAAAATAATAAAGAGACTGTGATTTAATATAGATGATTTTGGATGAGAACTAAAAGTGCTAAAAGAAGTTCTGTACAACTTAATCACAGCACACCCTAGGAACTCCAGCATCACTCGGCACCTTCGCTACTCAACCTGAATATTAATATTGAATATTAAGCACTGAGGGCTACTTACTACTTACTACTTACATAAATGGCTCACACAAATATAGAATTTTACTGTTTCATTTGTCCAAAATTGTAAATGAAATGCAAGAAATGTATGAAAAACGGTACCAACTAAAGGGACTGGGAGAACAAACTAATCCTAATGGTTCATTATTCACATTGAAGTAATAATCTTAAATCTAGCAGTTACCTTTTGACCACACGTGCAATGAAAATTGTAAAGTTAGCTTCTGCTCTAATATAATAGATCCTTTGTTTGATGAATGTGATTTTATGTTAATTTTATTTTTGATATGCTTTACCCCATTTTGTGTGAACTGCAGGGAATAGCTACGTCTTTAGGAGTCTTGGCAGACATATTCATCTCCATGAGTGCAGAAGACTACCAGAGGTTTAAGAACAGAAGTCATGTCTGTTTGGTAGGTACTAACTGAGTAACAGTTCAATATATTGGTCTGTTGCAGCAGTGAGCACTGCAACCATAGAGGTAGGTCATGGGGGGGTGGGGGTGGCTGGTGCTCAATCACCACTCAATCAAATGTATACTGCATGTGCTTCACTAGCTAATTCTAGGTAAGGTGAATATCTAGACATGTCCATACTCACGCACGTCCCTCACACTATTTGAAGCTGCTCTTGTAATTCTCCATGGTGTGTGCCCATAAAAAAAATTAAGAGTTCAAATGCCCCAATGCCATAAACATATCTAAATGTGATGAGTTTAGTAGCAGGTTCCCTGCATTCTTTACATACCCTAATAACAGCATTTATGTATGATTAAATAGATGATTAAATGCATAGTTAAATATAAGAGTGAGTGTTTCTTTTTATTTAAGATACAACAAGCAATAGGGATTGAGCGTTACTGGAGATAGTAAGCCATCACTTAGAACGTCTTATAGTTTGGGGTATTTAATGAAGTTCACATCCGAAGGTAACTAAAATACATTCTTGCTTTTGAGTCCTTTCATATCTGCGGGACGAATCCAGCATAGAAGGCCAGGTCTGAGACCATACGGCTGGCTCACCTATCTCTAACTGAAAGTTTAATAGTACACAAAGAACGGAGACTAATATCTGCTTAATATAATGCTATGCCTATCCCTATATGTGAATATTAATACCGATTGAATCCTACCATAAAGAACTTCATTTGTTATAAACCGAATTAATTAGTACAGGATATCGTCCGTCTTTTCTTCTGATAATTTGCACATCGAGCTTTGAGTAGCAGAGGAAATCTAACCACACTATTGTATTTGCTTGGCAGAGTTTACTGGAAGAATTTGATCACAGATTGCTGTCAGCAGCAGAAGCATCCAAACTGGCAGCAGCCTTCAGTTTGTATACACCACTGTTTGTGCTAACCAATTTGGTGAATGACTATAATTTACTACTTATATTAAAGTTTATATATTTAAATGCTGTTTAGTCATTCTGGGGAGATTAAGGAGCCATCTGCAAACAGATGAGTATATTCCTTCTTCTTAAATATTGGTTTAATATGTACCCACAATTAATGTAAAATTGAAATTGCAGAGTTTACATGGAACCTTGTGTTATTTTGTAAAATAATTGTATTACATAGGATTTTACAGTAGAAATTGATGCTCTTTTAGTTGTATTTTAACTTTTCCAATAGGTATAGACTAAGTAGTATAAGGAGTCATTGTGCTTGGTAGATTGGTCAAGCAGAAAAATAGTAAGAAAATTATGCAAAAACTAGAACCGATTTTTAAAACAGCACCATATTTCTGAAAACTCAGATATAAGGTGATATTAGTAATAAAAAATGGTGGAAATTCCTCTTTAGAAAGAAGTGAGATTTTATTATTATTTAAAGCAGGGGCCATTAATGCTTTTTTGTGAACTATAAGTGATGCAACAAAACAATTTTTTTAACATATAAGCATACAAAAAAAGATGAGTGATATAAATATTGGGTAAACTAGAGGAGGGGAGCATATATATGCATAAAATGTATTTAAATCTGTTTACATCTGTTACAAAAAAGATGAATGGTTAGTTGAGATGGATGCCTTTAGTATGGTTTATAGTATGTATCCATTTTTCTTATCAAGAGAAACCAGTAAAGCGGTAATAGGATATAGATAATTGGCCTACCCAAGCAGAGGTCAAGATGCAACTTTACTAATTAAAGATGAATAAGGTACTACACCCGGATGGCTCTTCAGAAGCTCAGTGAGGTTATTACAAAGCTTCTGCTTCTAGTTAAGGTTAGTGTCAACTGCAAGTTAATTTAATTAAGGAATACTTTGGGGTACCCTGTTGGTCTATACTAAAATGAAATTATTAATATTAATTGACATGGTTTTATGAAGAACATTCTTGCCAAACAAAACATCTGGCCTTCTACAATGAAGAGTTGTTGTTGAAGTTAAGATCTAGGTGGTACTGTTGATATAGTCTGTGAGGCTGCCCTTTACTTCTAATAATAATATATTTTTTCTTGACAGTTCTTGACAGCCTTTAGTACATTATGATATGTGGAACAAATACTTTTTGCTAAAAATTTTATGTTGTTTGGTCTTTAGAATATCAGAGGAACATGCTTATTATCCTACAGTCTTTCAAAGGATTGTCTTATGGAAAAAAAACCTCTTTACCTTTCTGAAGCAAAGGAATCATTTGAGATCGGTCTTCTCACCAAGAAATCAGGAGACCTTGTAACAAGCAAACAGGAATTACACAGCTTTGTTAAAGCAGCTTTTTGTCTAGCAAATATCCATACTTGGCTTCAAATGGACAGTGTTCCCGCTAAAGATGTGAGCTTGCTATGTAGTGAGGCCATGGAGAAACTAGCCAAATATAGTATGTTAACAGACAAACAAGATAAAGGTAATCTTGCCAATGACATAATGTCTTTGGTAGGTTCTGTTAAAGAGTGCCTACAGGTTCAACCTTTTGCAACCTCAGATGACCATTCATATGTGCCTGACAGCTACAGAGACTGTGCGAAGAAAACTATTTTGACTGGGAATGTAAAATTCAGTAAAGTGTTGGAAATGTTTTCCCAGCATCACAGATCAGTGTGTGAAGCATTTGAGAGTTCCTGCAGAAGTCACAAAGCCACAGATGTAGAACCAGGAGCTTGTGTGACTGCTCTGAAAACACACACTATCAGTACAGCAGAAGACAGCAGCTGTCCTACAACTGGAGGCAGTGACCTATCCAGTGGCACACATGGCCGGAGAAGGAAACTTGTGCGCTCCAATGCATTGACCCATTCTTTGGATGGTACAAACAGAAAGTCATTGGGAAAGATGCAAGAGAGTGGTAATTCTACATCTAGTTCATGGTACAATGTGTCAAATTCCTCTTCCAGCTGGGAATCATTAAATGTCACTAATGACAGTGAGCTAGTTATAGAGGAAAGTGAGCTAGCTAAAGAGGACAGTGAAGAAACAGATAAAATGAATAACACCAGTGCAATCACAAAATCTGATTCAGGTTCAGGACAAAATAAGGATGAACAAGATTTACCAATTCAGGACTTATCTGTCCATGAAGGGGAAGAGGGCGTTAATCAAAATAGTCCATCGCCTCTGGTTAGAAGTGAATCAGATGCTTCTAGGTCTTTACTTGGTAATATGCCTGATGTTTATGGCCAAACTGCTGAATACTATGAAATTGTCGATCGATGTGCTGAAACAGAATCTGCAACTGACTGTATTAGTTACCCACCTGATGTCACAGATGATATAGGTAGACATGAAGGCTCATTCACGGAGTCTCCAGTTTCATTTACAAATCAGGACAAAGATAGATATCAAAACCCTGACTTACTGACTGGCAGTGATTTTAATGTCATTAAGCAACAACGATCTGTGGATAGTTCCTCAAGTAAAAAGTCACTGTGGCTACAGAACACTGCCAGTAGTTTAGACTCTGGAGCTGACCCTCTAAGTGTATTGCCAGCAGATGCTGATTTTTTGTGCGTAACTACTGAGGAGGAAGAAGATAAGCTAAATAGCAGCTACGGATCCAGCTCTTGGGCAATGTCAGCACAATTTTCTGGAAGCATATCTGAATCAGTCTCCAGTAGAGGCTCTTTTGCTCTGATACGTAAACAACCTTCATTAGATGCCACAGACTGTGAGAAACTTCTTTCAGGTGTTGACAGTGATTGGATTCTGGAAAGGCTGGGTGGTACTGAAAGACTTAAGGCATTACCACGGGAAAAAACATACAGTGAGTATTAAACTGTGGTACATTTTTTTTGCTTCTCTTTATGTTTCCTGTTATCTGTTAGGTTTCTATTCATAAAATGCTATAATGCAACCACAGTGTTTTCTACATTCTAATACTGTTTATGCACATAAACTGCATAAAAAAATATTTCTTCTATTTTTAATATGTAGAAATGGGCTATTAATGTACACATTTATTATGAACTTGTTTATACAATTACTATTACCTTGGCTCATTTGATAAGAAAGCAGATATGATGGACATTAGAAGGGATTAGCCTCAGACTGTATTGGCTCCTATTGTCCCAGGACATCAATAATTCCATGACCTGCTGCAAGTGAGCTTGGAGGTGGCTTAACCCCATCCTGGGACACATGCCTCATTGCAGACTGTCCTTCTGATGTCGAGTGATGGAGTATCCCTGGTAAGGTACTCAATAGGCCTGAAATACCCCAGGGTAGCCCTGCTTTCCAGTATTTCCTGGGTGCAGTCCAAAGCCCACCCTCTCTGGATTGACACAGTTGATCTGGAAGGAGGAAGAGAGGGAGGCTCTACTGCATGTCCTGCGAACAAAATACGGCTTATATAATACCCAATGATAATAACCAAAATAACTCACAGCTTATAATTACTTATAGTCTGTTTCGCTACTGCCTTATGAACATTTTTGTATGTACATTAATGTACATTATTTGCACTCTCTCCTTTTTTTCCATGATAATATACACCTACAGTATGTTCTTTTTATCGGCATTTATAGGATGTTAAAATATTTGACGCAGGTCATTAATCTTCTCCATGCAAAAGTTGTCCACACTCCATGCATTTTTAATATGTAGCAGCTGCTGGCAGCTCTTCACCAAAAAGTACTAAAAAGACAATTTCACACTGCACAGAACCCCTGGGGAGAAACCCAATACTGACACTGTGTGAAACTTTATTCACACTATGTACAACTTATCTAATTGTTCGCATTGTGTAGACATTAGCTAAGCTTATAGTCAAAATAAAGACTTTAAACCCAAAGAGAAGTCCAATGGCCGATTTGTTCCTCCTTTGCCTTCCTTTGCAAGCCTTTTAGGCTTAATTTCATAACTAAGATGAATTTAGTGCTCTCCCCAACTGACTGATGGGGACTGTGTTATAGTGGAACTAGTTACTTATGTTACTAGTTACTGTATGTTCCCCTAACATCAAACACAGGAGGTAAGGCAGTGTGTTGCAATTGAGGACACAAGCATTTGTATCTCTTCAGTTAAGCTATCCCCAAGGCACAAATAAGAAACAAAACATTGATGATCTCATGGTACATGTATATAAATATTTACATACATATGTATGATATATATATATATATATATATATATATATATATACAATAGATACAAGCATTTGTATCTCTTCAGTTAAGCTATCCCCAAGGCACAAATAAGAAACAAAACATTGATGATCTCATGGTACATGTATATAAATATTTACATACATATGTATGATATATATATATATATATATATATATATATATATATATATATATATGTACATACACATACACACACATACATTTCGTATAAATGGGCGACCATTATTGGTGTTGTAGATCTGTAGACATCCACTGGAGTGCGTGTCTTAGTGTCTTAATATTGTTTTTTATTACTTTAATAATAACCTCTACATACAAGCCATAACCTTTGTACAGTGCTTTCATCATTTGATTTCTAAACTACCTTTCAGCATTTCTCTTCCCAATGTCAATCCAGCTGATTCAGAATGCTTTGAAACCTCTTACAGTATCCACTAAGAAAGGATTATTGAGAATTGTAATAAATATAATTGTTATTGTATATGTGAATTGCAAAGGCTTGTGTCCATTTTGTATCTCCAGAATTATTACACATAGATATCACTGTATCTCTATTGTCACATTTATTGGTTTTGTTCAGATGCTATGCTCCTGAAATTCTCCAAGAAGTCTGAGTTATGGACTGCCCAGGAAACCTGTGTGTATTTTGGTAAATATGTAAAAGTTACAAAAGAAGGCCATCAGAGAAATGCTTTCTGGGTACACTGTCTACACCAGGACGAAACTTTGGGAAGGTATATTTTTTTCTTCTCAGCAGCTCTATGAATTTGCATATTGTTCTTAAATTGTCATTAAATAATACGTTCAGCATTATTATTGCTGATATATACGTATTATGGATGCATCTTTAAATAAATGTATCTGCCTTGTGGAAATGTAGCTGCTTGGTGGTAAGGCTTTGGTACCAATAATCTTTTAAGCATCTGAACATCTCCCGATTTCTCCTATTTTTGCTTAATTGTCAATTAAATTTGCTTAATTTGTCAATTTAAAATTAGTTGGATGATCTGAAACACTTAAATAAGACAAAGACGACACGAGTAAACACAAAATGCAGCTTTTACATGATTATGATATTACCATGTGAATTGCTCCCTAAACCTAATAACTGTTTTTGCCACCCTTGGCGGCAAGAACTGCAATTAAACTGTCCCAGAATTGTTTTGATTCAGTCACACTGGAAGATCTTTGAGCATCAACTGCTTGAATCTGATTGAGATAGTGTGGTGAATACTGCCACACCATCTTAATCAGATTCAAGTCAGGACTTTGACTAGGCCACTTCAAAACCTCCATTTTGTTTTTGTGCCACTCTGAGGTAGACTTGTTTGTGTGCGTCGGATCATTGTCCTGCTGCATAACTCAACTGTGCTTGAGCTTTAGGTCATGAGCTGATGGCCGGACATTCTCATTCAGGTTTTTTTTTTTTTGTAGAAGACAGAATTCATGATTCCATTAATTAGGTCCAGTCGCCCAGGTTCTGAAGCAGCAAAAGCAGCCCCCAGACCCTCATACTACCACCACCGTGTTTGATGTTTTCTATGATGTTCGTATTGTGGAATGGTGTGTTAGCTTTATGATTCATATAACGGGACCCATGTCTTCCAAAATGTTCCACTTTTGACTTATCAGTCCACAGAATATTATCCCAAAATATTTTTGGCAAATGTGAGAGGAGCCCATGTGTTCCTTTTGGTCAGCATTGATTTTCACGTTACAACCATTTTTGCACAGTTTATTTTATTAGTTTGGAATAGTTTGAGGCAAGTCATGCCTGCAGTTCTTTACATGTTAGTCTGGGTTCTTTGGAATCTCCTGGAAGAGTCATCAATGCACTTTTGAAGGAATTTTGGTAGGTTGGCTACACGTGAGAAGGTTCACCACTGTTCCAGGTTTTCTCCATTCGTAAATAATGGCTGTCACCATGGTTCGCTAGAGTCCCAGAGCCTTAGGCATGTGTTTGTAACCCTTTACAGATCGATAGATGTCAATGACTTTGCTTCTCATCTGTTCTTGAATTTCTTTAGATCATGGCAACATGTGCGGCTTTTTGAGACCCTTTGGCCTACCTCACTTTGCAAGACATGTTCTATTTAATTGATGTTTAGATTCAACAGGGCTGGCAGTAAACATGCCTGGGTGTGTCTAGTGAAATTGAACTCAATTAACAATTACATGTGGTTAATTGGTTGATTTATTAGCTAAGGGGGTAATTACTTTTTCACAAAGGGCCAAATATGGTTCCATAGCTTTTTTTTCTTTGTAAACATGAAATCATTAATCAAAAGCTGGATTTTGTCTTAACTCAGGTTATCTTTCTCCAATATTAAAATTAGTTTGATGACCTGAAACATTTAAGTGTGATATATATGCAAAAATAGAAGAAACCAAGCACTGCACTGCATCCAACATGCAGTCTACCACCCAACAGAGTAATGCAGGCGTTCAGTGAAGTCACTCTGTTGCAAATCCTTTTGTATTCCTGAAATATGAATATAAATATTGTCAGTGCCTGTGACACAAGGTGTATCCTCTACTAATAGAATGAGTTTCTGAAAATTACAAAACCATTAGTAAAGTAGAAGACAGAGAATGTAGAATATCATGTATAGTATATGCTCCTCTAAGCTTTGTAATGGACACGCAAATGAATGCTCCATACGCAACAATGACTTCTAAAGGCCTTGTAATGGAAACTGTGCTTGTCCCTGATTATATGTAACACATCGTCAAACATCGTTTAAAAACCCAAAGAATAATCTCCCATTCTCTATGTTTCAGATACATTGGGAAGGAATACAAAGAGCAAAGGAATATACTCCACCATTTTAAAGATGTTGAGAGACAAATGACTGCTCAGTACTACGTGAATGAATTCAACAAAAGGCTATATGAGATGAATATCCCCACTCAGTTATTTTACATACCCTCCTCCTTGCTGCTGGTATGAATATTAGAGTAACACTTAGTATCCTTAACAAACCTTTCAATTCCCCCACATATATCCCGGCAGCCTTCCTCCTTACTCACCATTTCAATCTCTCATCCAAAGGAAAATAAATACATATTAGCAGGGTTTGTGTAGGCATGCATGCACTGATAGTCCATATACACAAACACTATTATGTAATAAAAATCCAGATTAACTTTTTTATAATTGTTAATGTTTTGGTAGTTTTGGTTTATGCTGTTTTATATATATAGCAGTGTGAATATATTGTACGTCCTTAAGAGGCGGAATCCCCGGTATATCATATAATATTGAAATGCTCGACAGTAAGCATGATGACCAAGAAGGGGGTTAGTCCTAGGGTAGCACCAAACATAAATACCTTGCTGGGTGTACCACTGACTAGCACCATTCGAAGGCCTTTGAAGGCTGCATAACACTATGATGCACTCAGAACCAGCAAACATTCCGAGCTCCTAGGTATTTGGGTCTGGGGAAAAAGGCTGACCCTTAAGAGGGACACTTGAGAACTATGGATATGGGTGTGACATTTCTCCTATTATACGTTCATATACTGTTAACACATGTTTCATTCGTTTAGATTTTGGAAGATGGAATAATTGAGGGATGCGTCACAATGGAGCCATATGTTCTTGGAGAATTTGTAAAATTATCTAATAACAAAGAAATTGTGAAGATGCAATATGAAGCTACTAAATATGGATTGGCACTTGGACATTTTGCGTATGAGTTTTCAGGTCGCTCAGACATTGTGGTGGATTTACAAGGTAATTGCCCTTTTGGATACCAGTTGCATAGCATGAATCCCCCAAGCTCTGTTAAGGCAGTCTTCGCATGTATGAATCCTCTTTTGATACATATTTGTAAATCTCTTAAAAACATTTACTTGCCCATGCATGAAATAGCCCTGCATTTATGTGCAATTGTAGTACATAGCCCATGATGTAATAATAAACATCAGTTGTATTGTTGAAGCCATTACCAAAGCCATTAGCAACAGATGCAATTAGTGCCAGATTTAAAGGGACAATTTGCTCACCAAGAAGCCTTTGGGGACCATTGAGAACTGACAGTCACCTACAGAACCTATATTACTTCCCTGCTTGCAACCTTACTAAGATTAAGGATCTCCAAAGTTAGAGGCACCCCACCTCTAAAAACTAAGTTGTGGGTAGGGCATAGTTATCACATAGCTAGTACTGCGCAGGGCACATATCTCCTAAAATACTTATAGTCAGCTTTACGGTATTTGTTTGCTATAGTGGACTATTATTAAATCAATCTTTGACTTAATGGCACATTTCCACTTTCCACCAAAGTGAATCATATTGTGTTACAGTCTTGAGAAAATACTGCTTAAATATACTTATGCTGAGGACATATAATCTTTAGTTTCCATCATGTATATTTAATACTCAGGTTTTACGTATTTCCATGTCCTTTCTTTTCAACAATTGTAATGTTTTTTTAAACTCACATTTTTAACAGTGTAACAGTTTTTTTGTTCTCAAAAGGTGGTATTTTGATGAATATTTACTCTGTCAGTATGCTAAATAATACTCTTCGGAGAACATAGTGTGTCTGAAGCCACTGGAGTTTGACACTTTTGCCTTCGAGGTATATGGGTAAGATGTGGCAACAAGGGCTTTCTTGTCCCCCCATCATAGACAAAAGTCCCACAAGATATTTGACATCACTTTTAACCCAATATCTAGCATGAATCTTGAGGCCTTATTGTTTCTCTGATGGTTCAGATCACTCACTATGCATATTTATTTCATCTTTTAGGTTGGGTGACAGGAAGTAAGAAAGGAGAAGCCCTTATTTACCTCACAGATCCACAATTCCATTCCGTTAAAAACACTTCACTGGAAGCAAGTCGCCGCAGAGGAGCAAATTGCACTAATTTTGGGAAGAGAGGAATAGAGCTTTTCTTCACAACACAACATGGAGAGTGCAATGAAATATGCCATAGTCTTTCCCTAACGAGACCCAACCTAGCTGAATTATATAAACAAACAGGGGATGCTATATAGTCAACATCACATGAATACACCCTTTTCTTATTGAATGATTATATATGCTTTGTGAAATATTGTAAGTGAAACCTAAAACCAGCTGAGAGCACTACCTCAAGACCATGAAATGTAATGTTAATTTGAGGGGGTCTATACCCACCATTATAAATCAGGGCTATACATGAGATCAAGCAATATGAATGTTAGAAACATTAGCAATACAACCTTATATACTGTATGCCTAACTCTAAAATATTGAAGTGGATCTCTTACCTCCACAAATTTGACATCACTAAATAAACTTTTTAATACTACCTTAAGCATTTTTTATTTAATAGTTTTGTAGGTACTATTTTAGTTTAATAGTGGCAGTTGGGGTGAAACTGGCCTAACTATGAAACCATGAGCTCAGCACTGAGAGTGCATATTTACTTTATTTTCTCCCGTTGTGGTTGGGTTCGCAGTGAACCCAGAGGTGCTCTGTAGGCCATTGGGATCCAACCGTGTTATATAGAATAGGCGTACGTGGTTTCATCCGGAGACTCCAGATGTAGAGCCACTCTGCACTGACTAACAAGTGGCGGGAGCGGAGTTTAGCTACACTTACTTCCTGCCCAATCTCCTCCTACTCCCATACAGATGTCTGCTATCTGGGGATAGCTCCGCCCTTATCAGTGGCTAGGACCTGTGCAAAGCCACTCCCCCAGATGAGGAAGGGCTGACCTCAGAAGTTCTCAGGTATGATAATAGGGTCCATGTAAGAAGAGAAGCTTAGGTAATTAGCCAAGTGTTTCTCTCTGGTGGGCTAAAAATAGGCATAGATATCGCTTAATATTTATTGATTTATATAGCACTATCATATACTGCAGAGCTGTACAACCAGTAAACAAGTGGTACTTTTTGTGCATCACATAACAATTTAGTTTTATAGAAGCAAAAGGTATGGTGGAGCGTGCTTAGACGAATTTACAATCTAGAAGACTATGAGAGTATATTACACAAGAGGTGAAAGCCACACAAGTGTATATCAGTGTCAGTATCGTTAAATAAATAGGTTACTAAACATATACTAACAAATAAGAGGGTATGGTGGGAGGCTATGAAAGGTGAGCCACAGGTAAGACTGGAATTCTGCTTCCAGTATATAATGTCCTACTCTTAGAATTAATACTTTTACCTTGTAAAGGCTCAAAGTAACTATGTTAAGACAACATATATATTATTAAAAATATATTTTTATGTTCATATGTTCAAGCAACATTTGACGTGATATGTGTATGTATGCATGCATGTGCGTTTGAGATTATGTATCAGAGTTCCCATAGTAAAGCAGAATGAAGAAGCGTGCTATGTGTGAAGCTGATGAACAAGAGCACCTTATTATTTCTTTTCGACAACAGATATTGGCATTTTCATTTTTTTGTGAGATCAGCATCTTCCTTTCTTGTCTGGAAAATAATGTTTGTTTAGATACAGAGACCCTGTGGCTTCACAACAGAGGCTAAATGTAGTTTATACAGATTATAGAATGCAGGGGGTGAATGAAATCCCTTTACTGTGCACACACGCTTTCACTGTTGAGGAGCGGTGCAGCTGCAGACCCAATAATCCAGTGCTTTGTGGTTAATCCTTTGAGAATGCCTCTCGCAAACCACACTGGCTTTGCCAGGTGATCTTGAACTGGCTGGCCGATGTATGCTTATTGCCATGGCCTGTTCTACTTGTCATCCCGAAGGCATTTGCAACTTTAACCCAAGTGAATAGCAAGAACATTTGGAATATCCTGCAGCTGAACAGCAATATTATCATACATTATATATCACTGCAGTACTTTATACATACACACTATGGTGACATGCATAGCTTTTCACACAGCCCCCATATCTCATAAACGCAGAACCTTATTAGAAGCATAAAACACAAGGCTTGGTAATGTCAAGAACTCATGTACGTATTTAAGTTTAAGCATTGTATGGTATAGTATTGTAAATCATGGTTTATGTGGAGTTCCAAGACACTTTCTCATTTTTGCGATTGTAAGTCGATTGAAAAATGAAGTATTGGCAGCCTATAACTTTCCAACTGCCAACATACCGATCCCTCATGCTAACACTGGCCTCTTATATCATACAATTTAGTCCTCGATCCTGATTTTCATGCAACAATAGGATAAGTGCTGCTAAGGATGTTTAAATTCACAATCGACTTGCTTCCACATGTCAGATTTATGGCCGGATAAGACAATATGCCAGAATATTTGAGAACCATGCTGATGCAGGAGGAGGCAGAAAATGTTATGCTTTAATTACTTGATTGTTCAGAGGACACACTTTAACTGTGAACTGCCATTGCTCTACATAGGCCTTTGAGGAAATGTCACTTGTTTTGCTTTCACATTATTGGCAAGGTCATAAATATCCTCATTGAAAAGGAATATAGGGCAGTAAGCTACGGGGTACCTAAATCTAAATTCAGAAAACAACAATTTAAAGCTCTGGTTATGTATTTTTTTTTAGATTTTTACTGACTTCAAAATAATGGCCGTGAAAGGCTTTAACACCACAGGAAAGGTCACTTGGAGTGCAATGACCACAAGAATCTTCTTTGCGCAAACCGACCTCCCATTTAGCCAAAACACTAATGCTAAAAAAATAAGTCCACACCATCAGATAAAAATAGTCTTTCTATATGCTATTAATTATTTTCTCCCCTGAGTTGGTGGTTGTTATTTTATTCATTATATGTGTAAGATCAATGAATGAAGGAATTTATTTATTTATTAATGCAAGTAGCTCTAGAGGTCCATTTGGCTTACCATAAAATATAGTGAAAATTAATTAAATCGAACATGCATATGATAAGGAAATGGGTTGTTGTCTAGTTGTCTGCTCATGTCCATCTAGGGTACAGTCACCAGAATCACCAGAATAACTTGATAAAGACCTCATCGTGAGGTCGAAACGTTGTTGTCCGTTTCCTTCAATAAATCTGCCTGATGGAACCCTTGAGTGCTTGGAGCCTTTTTCTATTTTCATCTAGGGTACAGGGCACAAGCTTCTGTGTTGTTGTAAGATCACACCAGCAGCTCCTGGCAAAACAAATTATTTGACAATCTTCTACGCTAATGATAAAGTCCATTCCCAGTCTAGAATACCAGCAAGTATTCACCATCCGAACAAAAATACAAGTTACACCATACCATGGGATCTTTTTTTCTTTGTTATGTATCTGTTGCAGGACTTAAATACATGACACACGTGGAAATGTATATGCGCAATGTTAATATCTGTGTTTCCTTTTTTAGTGGAAGCCCACCATGTTCTACAGAATCTGAATGGACCATGGGGAATACTTGATTTGTTTCATTTAATGCAACTCACCTGAGCTTGCACAAATTAGTGAAGCAATCCCCAAGTCTGTGAATAAAACAGGTGGTGGCTCAGCATCCTCTTGAACAGGTGTGAAAAGAAGCTTCTAAAGCTTCACCCCTTGCTATCACACCTGCAGTAGGAAGTATGGACACAGGATCTGAATGGGTTGTAATGGGCAAGAGTAATACAACTAATTATATATTGCATTCATGTCTTACTCGTTGCAACAAATACCTGTCACTCTCTTCACAAAAGTTATTTCCAGCATATAAAAATACATTTACTACACTTTGTCACCACCGGTGGCTTGTCCAGCTTTCATATTTAGGGGGGGGGGAATGGGGGGAAAGGGACCAAAGTAGGGGGGGGGCAATTATAAAATGCTACATATACACTATATATATATATATATATATATATATATATATATATATATATATATACATATATGCGTTAGAAATGCATTTTTAACTACATAATATGTAGTTATCTCTTTGAAGTAAAGACCTTGATTTGAAAATAACAGCTGAACTGGCAGTTATTTTTCATTCTTTAATATTAGCTCCTGCTGCCAGTATAGATATCAATATTAGACCCTGCTGCCGATATATATTAATATTATACACTGCTGCCAATATATATTAATATTACACCCTGCTGACAATATATATTAATATTCCTCCCTGCTGCCGATATATATTGTTAGACCCTGCTGCCGATATATATTAATATTAGCCTCTGCTGCCAATATATATAAATATTAGACCCCGTTGTCAATATATTCCGCTACCACACCAAAAAAAAAATTTTGCCACACTTACTGCAGATTAGGGGAAGACTGTCTTAGGGGAAGTCAGTACAGTCTTCCCTCCTTCTGACTGCACCGTGACATTGAGAGGTCCTCTCCCCCGTAATCATCCCAGTGTCCCCTCATTCACTAAGCCACACCTCTCTTTTACTTAATCCCTGTAGTTCAGGTATAGATCAAATAAACAATACATGGAAACAGCACGTGCAACTGAATAAGACATACAAACCCCGTATTTGCAGGTATACATAAATAATGCATGGAAACATAGCATTGCAGGTATAGATCAACAGAACACACAAACCCAAAATTGCAGGTATAGATCAACTGGAAATCACATGTAAACTCAGCACTGAAGGTATAGATAAATAAACAACACATAAATAAACAACACATGGAAACAGCACTCCAGGTATTGATCAACTGAATAAGACATACAAATAATGTATGAAAGAAATAGCATAGCAGATATGGATCGACAGAATAAGACAAAAACCCAGCTTTGCACGTATAGATCAATTGGAATTCACATAAAAACTAATTTAACGTATAGATAAAACCCCCTAAATAACAGGCATAGGTCACAGGTTGCACACCCCAAAGGCCAGCCTTGGCATCCACACTGCCCACATAGAACCTGACCAGCACCCAAATCACACATACATAGGACGTGCCATCTTTGTCCCCAAACAGCCCAGCGTACAACATCTTTGTTACAGTCACTCACTAATTCACTTTCATTCATGCAATTCATTCACACAATCATTTATTCTTTCACTCTTTCACACAAATTATTTACACAAATTCATTAATGCATTATCAGAAATTAATTAATTCTCTCACTCATTCACACAATTCATCCACACATTAATTAATTTATTCTTTCTCATTCACACAATGCATCTACACATTAATCCATTCATTCTTTCTCTCATTCTGACTCTATTTCAATATTCTTGCTACCCTCCTTTCTCACTATCTACAGCCTTATAACAAGCAAAAACATACAAAAATTTTTTAATGTATTGTGTGAAGTTAATAATCTATTCAGTTATTAGTTATAAAAGTATTAGAGCATAGTTGCAAAATGTACATATATAGGTCTAATCACCAAGTGAGTTGTGTCAAGTTGCTCAACAAGGTCAACAGTTGGCTAAAATTGAGTAGCTCAGCTATTGACAGAAGTTGAGTCAACTGTCAACACAAAGTGCTGTAAAAAGCATAGCAACTCGTCTATTCGTGGAAATTAACTTTAAATCAAGTTGGCAGAAGAGCTGAAAAGGGGTTCAAAGCAACATGACAAAATTCAAAGGGAGAATTTGCAACTCGACAGCAACTTCAAAAAATCCTTAGCTTCTAGAATTGTCAAACAAGCAGGATCGACAACTTCCACATTAGTTAATAGACATGTCAAATGAAGGTGTCCAAATGACGTGAAGAAATGTATTACTACATATAATAAATGTAATTTTAGTGTCTGCTAATGTCTGTACATGTGTGTGAGTCATAGAACATTAGATAAAAAGCCGAGACAGCAATAAAAGACTGGAGAGATGGAAAAAGGCTACTGGTAGAAATGCAAAACAAAGCAATAATTGAGCGCATACCCAGTGAATACCATTCAAAAAGACCTATCCAAGGCATAAATATTGGGGATTCCGCCAATATACCCCAAGTTTGACAAGTCCTAGCTCATTTTTCACGACTATATTGCTTACCAAGGAGCTGAATCAATGGGACTACATTGTTTTTTCAACCAAATGAGACTCTCAAGCAATTTAAAGCATCCCCTGGACACCATTAAGGCTTGGTCTGGACCTGCAGTGGCAGGCTAAGCAATATATGGTCATAAAGTGTGGCTGAAACATGAATATTTATGCCTTAGATAGCAGTTTTTATTAATGGTATTTGCATTGTATGTGTTGATTTCTTGATTTGTTTTGTCTACTTATTGGTCATTATTATTCTAGCAGCAGCCCAGAAATCTGAATTTTTATGGCTTTTATGCTTTTTAGGTTGTTCCGTTCCTCTATTTTTGTATATTTTTTGTATTGGTAGAAATATGCTTGCTTCAGGGCTTCCAATAATGAATGGTCTATGTCTGGGGTTGGGCAAGGAATCATCACAAAACAAATAAAAAAATGAGGGTGGACTTGAGTGTTTGTGTTACATAGACAATTGGTTAGAGTAATCTCTCACCTTCCTGTACCCCATGAAAGATGAAGGGAATGTGTCCAATTAACTGGAGATTAAATCCATGATATGTTCTGAACCAAACAAGGAGCTTGGCTTCCCAAACTGTGGTGATCCTAGGGGACTTCACAGTGGGGGCTGGGACTATGTGTTGTCACTAATAGAACATTCCACCCAAAAGTAATGTGAGTTCATTGTTCCCCAGTCTTCAGTGTTAGACTAAAATACAGATATCTATTTTTTTTTGGTGCTGAATTAATAAAGTCACTGGTTTTTAGTTTTCTTCAAACATCCTTGACATCCCATTTCAACAATTATGCATAATATCTTTTAATCTATTAAAAGAAAAGAAAATGTTGGGCAGATACAAGAGCAAATATAATTCTAAGATACACATGCATGTGTACATAGAATTATATTAACCCTTTTAGTACCATTATATTCATGCAATGGGTTGTATGAATCTGAAAGAGTTGAAACAAAAAAGAGTTTTGACAGCAGTGTCATCCGTTAAAGCGGAGATGAAGTGTAAACTATGTGATTGTTGCTGTGGGCTTGGGGATGCGAGTCCCCTAAGACTAAGTCATCATGTTAATTAAGGTTGATTTGTAAATAGCATCTTTCTCCTCCCCTCATCCCTAACCCTGCCTTGGCCTCGGCTTCTCTACTCAATGGCACAGATGCTGCTTTTTAGCTGACTGGGACCAGGGAACCATTAACAGCAAATCCGCTGGTGGAAATTAATGAAGGGGTGTGCTAATAAAAGGCTGTTCAGGACAGCTATACTAGTTTGCTCCAAGCAGTAATTAATTTTTTAACTCACTAAGGTAAATAAGCCAAAGGCATCAGGCCATCCCTTTGCCTTTGTCATGAGACAGAAAAGGAATAACTAAGTGATTGCTGCTTAGGACTTGATTAGGCAGTTGTCTCGAGAGTACTTTAACAGGCTGTCAAGATGTCTATATATATATATTGCTCTTTCATGGTACAAGTAAAATCTCAGAATAATAAGGCACACAAAGGGGAATATGAAAACTAATGGGAAACTTCAGTTACGTTTACCGGAAAAAGCAGGACTTAAATGCTCTACTCAGCCAATATATCTCAATAAAGCATATGAGAGATACACACTCCACCAAGCCACATCTCACCAATACACCTCAGAGGAACATGCTACTTCCCACCACACCAACCAATACTGTATACTTCAGTAACAGTAAAGCATCCCACTCCATCACAACATGACCAACTCAAACTCGCTTAATGAGTGTAGGTCATCATCTGACGAGTTGGAACCCATTACTGCTCTTGGTATTGCCATCTACATTCCATTGTACCATTTACTCCTGTTCTTTTAGTTGGCCCTCCTGTGTTTTCTGTTACTTTCCCTCTAACCCTATGTCTCTTTTGACCATACTGTCAATTTCATTTACCACATACCCTCATTTTTCTGCTTTCCAATGTCCATTTCACCCATTTGTCCTGTCCATGTTTATATCTCCACGTATTTATTTCCCCCTCAACCATCTCATGTCTCACTATTCCCTATGGTTGATTTTCCAACACAAAACGTACAAGGTGACCTAATTTTGGGACATGTTTCCTGCTTGCTTCTCCATGCGTGCTCACTTATATCCCATTCTTATTAAGGTCTGATGCACATGGAAATGTCTAGGTGGGTCATAGAGAAAAAAACAATGTTGTCCTTGACCTAAAACCCTGGTAAAGATTGAGAACAATATACTGCTCTTGTGAGCTTACAGTCTATTGGGAGATTGAAGGAGATGGAGACAGAAGGTGAGGAACTGTTTTGGCAAGCGAGATTTGATCTTATTGAGGTTTATGATGCCAGTGAAATGGGTAACTTGAAAATTGGGACAACATGTTTTTTCTTTTCCAAATTTCAGTTGATAAGATAGGTAGGGAATTCCACAGACAAGGTACAGGGACCCCCGCTCCCGCGACCCAGAGGATTCAGGCGTTGACCCGGAGAACTGGAGAAGCAGTGCTTCACCTGGAGTTCTCCGGGTCAAACCAGTATCAGGATTGACTGGATCATTAAAAGCTGGGGAGGACATTTAGTAGGGACAAATTAACAATGATATTAAATTTGACAACATAGGACCACAAAATTAACACAAGTTAAGACACACTGGTATTGGTACTGCAAGCAGGTTCTTGTTGATAGGTGCTCCATCTAACCACCCCAGAAGCACTTTAAAAACCTTTTTGCATCAGATCATCTTTTGGCATGGGATGGTGACTGTGACAGGACATCCTGGGGGGAAATTAAAAGTCAATAAATCAATAAATAACTGCACACCTGGCATGGTATCAGTATTGACTTAATCTTGTTTATTATTTTTTGTTTATTGTTGACAATGACTGAAGGAAAATGTAGAAAACAGTGGTCGATTTTCACAATTATTGTTACATTATTCACTGCATTCGTTATGTCAAAACAGGATTGTGTTGTTTTTTTCGCATCATATGAACAACATACTCTGTATTTGCTATACATGCATCCTGTTCTTTACCGGTATGTCGATTTTCATATCATTTTGTCATATTGGTGAACAAATAAAGAGAATTTAAAAAAAAATAAAAGACATACTGTTACGAAAAAAGAAGGCCTTGCTTTTTTGTAATTACAATCTAGTAGTTGAGGTTAGTTGATGTTAGGTGCTTGTTTTATATACGAGCTTTATCTCTGAATATAGGGGTGCTATTATTTAAATTAACAGAAATAATACAAAAATAATAATATTACAATGAGGTGCAGTAAACCGATCGTCTAATGATGCAACAAATATAAGAGCTGCTGGAGCTAAGCGGGTGCTGAAGTGAATTCTCTAGGCAGCTCATTAATTCATACGTGTTTTATGCAAGGTTTGCGTTCAATGTATGGATGTGTGTGTATTATAGATGCTTGCATGTCCTCCTGGTTAGTCACACACCTGTATGGGACACATTCACAAAAAAAGAAACGCATGGATGGAGGTTAATGTAAAGAAAAAGAAGTGGTACTCAGTATTTACTCACTCCTCTTGTTATCATCTCTCCTGGACCACTGACTGCAGAAATCAAGAGACCAAGAAAGTGTTAAAAGAAATCATGGAGCCCTCAGGAGAAGCCTTTTTTTTCATTATTCCTGTTCCTTGCAAGATTTATGTGCAACATGAAAGTCAGCTCAAGCAAGCCCTTGGGGCTCAGCTTTTGTCACATTGGCACTAGTTTGGTCTCTTGTCGCTATTCTTATGCCAGCGAGGGCAATAAACCCCCATGAGAGCCATAGACCTGCCCCTTCATCCTTAAGACTGCAGAGGAGCTTTTGTGGCAAAATACAATACACAAAGGGATCATAAACACATTTTAAAGGAAAGATGACCTTTGTGCGACAAGAGATTAAGCTTTTATGGCAATGTCCTCACAAACTAAAACCTTTGATTTTTTTCTCCAATTCTTCTATATGAGATCCCTGATGCAATTTCCTTGATAATTCCAGATTATTCCTAAAATCCAGATTTCAGCAAAAGGTTCAATAAAAATCCCAAGGGGAGAAATTTTACTTTTTTAGTGCCAGCATAATCAAACGAATCATATATATCAAAAACACCATTAGGTTAAATGGCTCAAACTAACCCAGATGAGTGGGTTAGTAGCATACTGGAATAGTTTAGTTTACATTTAAGGGAACATGGGCAGATAAATGTAGAGGTAATGTAGATGGATTTCTCGCCTCGCCTGGCAAGTGATAAAAAAGCAGAAATTGAACAAAAAAATATCCCTTAGCAAATGTATCCAATATATAGAATTACACATATATGTATATTGCACGTGACAGTATATAATTGACTGCAAAGTGGACACACATAAGATATGGTTTATATACCAAAACAATAGCAATAAAAACGAATATATAAGATATATATAGCGGTAAGATACATATTTCCCTATACCGTACCACAGGTGCACTTACTTTTGTGAGTTATTGCACTAATCACCCTCATGAGATTTGTAGTCCACAAGCGATCCGGTGCCCTTTTTTATTGTTTTTTTTTTTTTAGCATGGAGGATCATATACTATACCAGAGAAAACTATAGCACAGAAAACAAAACAGTCGCTTTCAGGGTTCGGGCAAAGAAGGTAAGAGTGTCATTGCATCAGATACGCAGTTGACCCTGAAGGAGTTAAAGTACATTTGCCTATACTAAAGCTGGTGGGTAGCCCATCTAAAATTTGCAGTCATCGGCATAGAACTATAATATAGACCCCAATTCTATACTTTTTTTATCAGGGCACTCCAAGGAGACCATACAACCTTGCTATGATCTAAGACTTGACAGTGTTACTGTCTCTACTCTGCAGCTAAGGTTGCCTGATAGTTAGTCCTCATTTAATTGTCTGCTTACACTATAGTCACTTTATAAGTACAACTATAAAACAAACTGGGTCAGCTCCAACAGTGGGGTGTGGATATGGCAAACTGTACATCAGCAGTTGGCTTACCTGATACATTGATACATTTCTTTTCCTTAATATGAAGACTGAGCTCTGGGCTATGTTCTTGTGACTTGGAAAGAAATTATTAAGGAATGGGTACTAGTGCTAGTGTAGATAATTAGCAAGATCTACGAAATATGTTTCTGGAAGTTGATGTCAAGATCACAAAGTTGCTGAGCATTGCCAGTGTTAATGGGTAAGAGAGCAATGCTGTGTTGTTGATTGGGTAGTCACATATAACACTTGGACTATAAGGATCAGTGGGAGGAAACCATAAGTAGTGACACATTTGGTGACACATGTGACACATTTGGTGATCAAACCCATATACATTGTAGAATCTACTCCCTGATATGGATCACTTCAGGATCACAAATGGTTCTATATGGAAACTGCAGTCTAACGACACCTCTGTAATAATGATTGATATGATGTATCTCATGTCATCTCAGAAACCTATGAAAGCATTACGTGTTATATTAACATTTACACATGTACTGCCTTAGTGCCAGCTATACCAGTAATTCCTCTGCAGTGTTTAAGTAGACCACTACTAGAGATCACTAGTAAAGCATTGTGGGTATGCGCAGAGATAAAACACGTGGACTTACATTTGCTTGGAATTTCGTCAGCTTGATATATAAATACATTTAAAAAGAAAACTTTTTAAAGTACAAACTTGCTGTTTTTCATGAAAATATATTACTACTTTAGTTAACTAAGACATAATTGTGAGAAACAGTCAATTGAAGAAAATATCTGTTATCTTTTACATTTTGGATTATGACAAAAATATCACCTACTTACTTTACCAGTATATGCGTTTTTATCTATAATTTGAGCAGGAAGAAAAAAAAGAAACATGATGGTTTAAAAAGAAAATTAGTGTTTTGCCATATGGAATTTCATTGAAAAAAAAAACCTACTTAAAGGATAGTTGTTTTAAAAGAAAGAAACTCTATCCTGTCGCTTTCAATTTCACATCGGCTCACTGGAGAGGAAAGTTTGAGAAAGTGTCTATTGAAGTGTTTGGAGCTGTTTCCTGTTGTCACAAGAAGAAGTAGGAATGAATTGTCTTGGCATTGATACACATCCATCAGGGAGCTCTCTCCAGTTTGTGTTTACTGTCAATAGAGAATGGCCATCTTCTTTCACTATGTCAATAGCTGGTTGATTTGGGAATGCAAGCAAAATCACCAAACATTTGTTACTTATTGCTAACACTTTAGCATGTACAGAAGGGGTATGTTAAGCTAATGTAACTAAGAACAGCTCCATCAAGTCACATCCTTTCCCCTGTGCCAAAGGCTGAGATGCACAACTTTCCACTTGATTGAGCTCTGTACTGACACCAGGAAGCCAGAAGTGGATAGAAGTGTTTGCTTACTAAAATCAACTGTGTTTTGGGCCAAACTCGGCAGCGATAATTGGGGCCATTTGTCTTAGCTGCAAGAATCATGTAAACAATGATATATAATATACTGGCATACCTGTTTGGTTATCTTATTGTAGTACCTGTTTATTAAATGATGGGAATGCCATTGTGAATATTCTATTACGGCGTCTCAGGGATGATGGCCACAAAATACTTATGTATTACATGACCTGTTCTCAGGCAAGAATTTACCCGTGAGAAAAGTACTGATTAGCAGACTTAGATATCATGAAATCAGAGTAAAATATGAAAGGCTGTAGACTGTGTGACCCTAAGGATATGCCGATTCAGCCTAGGTGTCTTTAGTACTAGTTGATACCTTCTATTGGGCCAAGATAGAAGACACATAGTGTGGAATCACACTAGCCTTTATAGACCTCTATATCTTGTCCAATATTTGCCCAATAAAATATATCAACT
This sequence comes from Spea bombifrons, assembly GCF_027358695.1. Lineage (NCBI taxonomy): Eukaryota > Metazoa > Chordata > Amphibia > Anura > Pelobatidae > Spea > Spea bombifrons. The sequence continues at coordinate 44,858,588 of NC_071087.1, read as the reverse complement.
TGATTAAAGACAATCTTTTTCTCAGACTAATACAGCTATAGACGTGTTTCAGTCTCTGGTATGTAGAAGGTGAGATATTTACACAATGAGTTTTATTTTAGAATTCCGACAAAAAATGATTTTATGCAAATTATAATATATTAGATTTTGGTTTCTTATTCTCTTCTTAAGAAAACACTGGTACTGAAAAGACATGTGGGGTTATTCTATACAAGGTGCCACAATGTTATCAACATTTGGAAGACTCACAAATATTCTAACATTATCAAGCTGTTTTTTTTTAAATTCTACCACAATTGATGTGTGATCCACGGTCTCAAAGAGGATATGTTGCTTAGCCCTTAGAATAATCAAATATGGAAGCAAGGCAGCTTCACTCTTACTTGTATTTTATGAAAATTGTAGAGACTTCCCTAACAACAGAAGCGTAGTCATACATCTCACTGATGATTGCCATGTTGGCCAAACCATATGTTAGTGGTTGTTGTGGAGGTGTACACCACTCACGCACAAAAAAGCGAAAATGGAAGATGTTTTTAAGCAGTTTCTCAAATGGCTATTTAATTGACGCTTTCATTTTTGTTCTATACATCACATATAAGCTCCCATCTAGCTCACATATAACATGAAAACGAACACAAAGGGTGCGTTTACGTTGTTCAGCCAAAATACCGAAGAAACGAACATGGCGGCAGCAAAATGTACATGAAGACAAAGACGCACAACACAAAGAATATTCGTCTTCGTTAATATCTCCAACTAATCTCCCTGGTCCCTTCCCCCTCTAGCCTACCTTATCTACACAGCATCACAGGGGTTGACGGGTGCAGAAATCCATAGGTCCGTGCAAGTAAATCTATTGGTCGCCTGCAGGGGCCTCCCCTGGCATCAAGCATTGGTCTCCCTGCTCCAGGAGTTAAAGGTCCGTACAAGCGACCAATAGAGTCGCTCGTACAACAGACCTTTAACTCCTGACGGCGGAACTCCAGGAGTTAAAGGTCCGTACGAGCGACTTTATTGGTTGCCGACAGGGAGCTTCTTCATTCTTCTCTCTAAATTAGCTTTAGCCACAAGAAGAGCGATTGCAGAACATTGGTTTGCAATATTCTCTTCCAATGTTAGACACGCTGACTGAAAAATTTAGCTTTAATGTCTAAGTCCCCTTAAAATCCATTTATAACAACCCAGTCTCCACAGTTGCCTAACTCAACCACAGTGGTATCTACTAATGATTACACAGATTACATTCCTCTCTCCCTTTGTGCGCACAATTACCATTCCTAGACTGTCGGTTGCTTCCCTAATCAATATTACTGTCACCTAATATACCAGAGTTGTTTTTTTTATTGCAAATACTTCATTGTATGATATTATTTACATACACCTATTTGTTACTTGATCTGAAATGGTTCTTGATTCCTTTTATTCTCTTTCGTAATTCATCTCCAGGCCTCAACAGAGTTTCTCCTTTTCATAACGAGGGCATTAAAACAATGATGTGGTCTATTGCTGAGAGGTCATTAATCTCACACTTGTTTATATAACTTTCTGGCAGCAGCGGTGCAAGAAGTTTACACAGAAAAGTGGTTTATGTTTTAACTCCCTACTAAAACCTTCTAGTTATATGTATTGTACTTTTTTGTCTCTACTCTTTTTCTCTACTAAACCAAGCATTTTAGCTCTCATCTGGAAAACCACTCCCACGACCACACCCCTAACCACACCCCCAGACACAACCTCTTAAACATAGTCCAGGAAACCGTGACACAAATGGTGGCAACCCTACTGGTAAATGCCAAAGGCAAATGGCCACTTCCAGGTCATTTTACACACACATATTAAACAATTACACAAGTCAAAAAGGTCAGCGGCAGGAAGCATTAACTTTTTATCACACTATAACTGACAACTTCATTTTGAGTAAAAAGGTCCATGTAAATTCTGCTCTTGCATTCACAAAAAATGCTATAGTGGAATATATTGACACTATAGAAATGTATTATAAGTAATAATAATAATTATATTCAAGGGGTATGATAAAACTAGAAATGACGTTGAAGAGGGCCCCGCTTATAAGCTTACAATCTAGAAGATAATGTTATTTTTTTTTTACAAATCATTTTGTTTTTCTTTTTTAAAAAAATGTACCAAGTTATGGAAATTACCCTCACCCAGTCTGGAACATTGTGTGGCTACTGGATTCTTCCCCACAGAAGAATACATTCAAAATGACCAGCCTTGGCCTGTGGGAGGATATGATTGTGGAAGTTGCTATTTAAACTATTACTCAATATTCCAGGAGATGGCTCAAAGTAAAAGTCTTGAGAGAGGTTAAGAAGGCGGACAATCAAATCTATCACGCCTGACTTGTAGGAAAAACACAAACTCTATCTTGTGGCATTCCTAAAGTTTAATCATTAAGGAGGATGGGAATAAAGGAGAAGGGAGAAGCCGTTTATGATGTGCTGCTGTATACTGTCAGTGAAAGAGTGGGGTCTTTTTGTTAGCCCTCTGCCCATTGCAGATCTGGGGAACCGAGTCTTAGAATGCTAGACACTTCAAAGCAGTGATTATGCAAATACTCACTTTTTTTAAAGGAATTATTTATCACACAATAAGCCCCCTGCTTAGGTAGGAAACAATAGATCAGGCAAGCTAGCAATTTTAGCCCAAGGCTGGTAAAAAAAAAGAGGGGGCATGGCACGATTTATTAGTCTAACCTAATTTCACTAATTCTATTTTCACAGGTTTTATTTTATTAAGCAGTGTTTTGCTAGCTGTGCTTCACGCTCAGAATATCCCACCACATTTAGATGATTCATGGTCTGCAGATTTTATTTAATTAATGTATTCACTCAAGGAAAGTGGGTTTTTCACCTCAGAATGATTTCCAGGTGCTTGTGTTGGTGGGTTTAAAACAAATCTAGAGCGAAGAAGAATAAAAGAGAAAAGTTCCAGTTTTATTTGAATAGCCTAACAAAGGAGGGCCACTTAGGCTCGTACATGGCTATTGTTACCCAACCGTATATAAAAAGCTTTTGTGATTAGTGTTTGTTTTTATTTTTTCCCTAGGCCATGATATGCTCCCAGTTTTATACCCCATCAATCCAATTATTTTTCATGGTCGAGGAAACAAAACATTTTAAAGTTTTACATAGCAAATCCAATTAAAAATAAGATATATTGGCAATGCATGGTCCAGACTGGCCATATACATCACCATGTATTTGCATTGCCATTTTTATAGTTCTGCCTCTCTTTTTTTATACTAACGGGATTAGAAACCAGCACATGAGCCAACTGCAGGTTTTAGGATCATAGGGTTTTTGAATATATTTGTTAACACGTGTTAACACAGTACTAATGTTGGCTCGGAACCCATTGCTTAGGAGAGCCAAAATTAATATGATTCTAGAACAAACTAGAATGTTATCCTATATATGGCCATGGAGCATGTAGACTGGTGAGGCCATCGTATCATACATTTTATGGAATATTAACTTAAAAATTGTTAGGGATATTAATGAGACAAAATAGGCAAAACTAATATTCTATCACATACGCAAAATAATGACGCTATCAATTATTGTAGGACCACATCCACAATATTAATATAAAGAGATACGCAAAAACTTTAGCAGATTTGTAATTTAATTATTTCCTATGAAGGTTAAAACATATCATAGCAGGCTTTTTGGAAATTAAGTATTTGGGATAAATTTACGCATATCCCAAGCTTTCTTGAATTTCCTTTTTGTGTTTTCCCGGGGTATCTCTTTTAGCCTTTCAGCATTATTTTTAATTTTATTATTATTTATTGTTTTATATAGCGCCATCAAATTCCGTAGCGCTGTACAATGGGTGGACAGGACAAAACAAGTAGTATGTAACATAACAATTTGACTTACAGAGACAACAGGTGAGGAGGGCCCAATTATCTCCCATTACCTTCATTACCTGGAAGACCCCAGTAGCGTCGCCTCATTTCACACATGGGACATAGGGGTAGTTCTAGTGCTATGGAAAACTTACCCATAGCTATACATTAAGTGATACCATTTCAAACGGCACACTTTTTTCTATCCATGTGACTGATGTTGGATGGGGAAAACTCAGCATGGATTTTTCATTGTTTTTTTTTTCATTTTAATGCCCCATGTTTTTGAGTGGGGTTGCTAAAGGGGAATATAGGTAATAGTACATTTTACTATTTATTTGTCTGTTTCCATTTCCCTGTGACAGTGAACAATGGGATGGCCTGAACTATGCATATTTAATAAATCGTCTGGTGATCTAATGACATCACTCTATTAATGTGTGTCTCTTATTTTGCAGAGAATGGTCACAAGAACCTTAATGTTCCCTTTATTTACACTGAATTATCATACATAAAGCAAAAAAGAAAAGGTTTCGGATACTCCAGTGGCAGGTGCGATGGTCCCAAATAACCTAGGCCTCGTTTAGAAGCATAGTAAGTTATTGCTATATTATTGTTTAAATGATAACATGGAAAATGCCTGGAGATTTGCTGCTGAAAATTAAAAGAAGGTTTCCTCTGGAGACACCACATGAAGCAGATCAATAGCTTGTAGGCTACACACAGAGTACTCGTGTTCCAAGACAAGGGATCGCGTGACTCAGTAAAGTGAGTTCCTTGTCAAATGCTACATTCAACATTCTCTACTTACAAATCAGCGGAGACTGGCAACGGAGAGTCAAATCATGAATAAGATCTTCCATTTGACTAATACACCCATTTTGATTATGTCATTATTGTACTAGGGATTTTGGGTAGAAGTGGTGCCTTTCTCAGCTATAATTTCACACATTTATTCTTTATGTTATGGAACAAAGTGGAATTCAAACAAAACTGGTTTCAGATGCAACTGGTCCACATTTATCATTTTCTTTTAAAACTGTTTTCTATACAGCCCGTAGTTTTAATGTCCTTAGAAAGGAATCCAATTTATTTTATGAATGAAATGGCCATATAATGAAATACAGTTAAAAACATACTTTTGAACTTCATGAAATGTGCATTGTGTGAAAACCTGAAGATGTATATTTCATTAAATTCACAGGCCGACTTCCTTACTATGTGTATTTATTTGTGAAATCATACAATAATGCTAAAGCTATTACAATTTATATATTACTTTATGCCAGCAGGACTGTGAATTCTAGAACATACTGAATTCAATGGACTTCCAATACAGAAATATATTTATGGGAAGGAAAAGAATACCCAATATGTGGTTCACATTCACACACATCCCTACTCCATAATCTGATTAAGATGGGAAGCCAGACCGCTGTTCAGGTTAAGTAAATGTATGCCAAGGACCTGTTGGGTTTGAATTGTCTGCTTGCACAAGTTATAACGATGGAAAATGGTAAAAATAATGTTAGGATCGCTGAGTATGCTTTTACCAAACAGCATACTCAACGTACACTAGTCAGTCTTGGCCAGCACATGTTTACAAAACAGATTGCATATACAACCCTTAAAAGGACTACTAAAAGTATCCAGAAAGAGTGGAAATACGGCCTAAAGTCAATGCTACTATATGCACTGGTGGTTATATATGTAATTACAAGTAGCATGCAAAAAGACATAAACTTCTGGTAGCAGGGGAAAAGTTTTGTAAAGCTGAGGAAATTGTTCTCCTAAAACACTTTCCAGCCCATCAATGCATGACAATAAAGCATAGAATGAAGTGTGATTCCATAGATAACATGGATAAGAGAATAATTCAGTAGTTGGATGTAGGACAGATGACATTTGAGCAGCGGTGGAGGCACCACAGTTTGCATAAGTGGAAGAAGCGGAAACAATGATGACTCTGGAGCCTGAGACAAAGGCATTTTATAAAAGAATGATTAAAGCCGTTAAAGCCGGGTTAGAAGACAAATAAGGTGACCATGAGGAAGCGAGGACAAGGATTATTTTAAGAAAAAAAAATGATGCTGCTGTGTGTATAACTCTTCAAAAGAAAGGCATTAAGTCTTCAAATAAAAAGCAATGATTTATTATTATGTTTGCTTTTGTCAATCACATCAAACCTGAAGCAATGTATGAAAATTTTCCAGAAAAAAACTTACCAAAATAGGAGTAGCAATTTGTCAATGGCCACAAAATTCTGGGTTTAGAAGTGCTGGAAACAATGTGACGCAAAATCTGCCTGTATAAGAAATCTACAGTACTCACTTATCGAGTAGATTTCCTGACTGCTACTTACTGCACATCATTCATATCATCTAAACTATATGAAACATTCGGAAGGTTCAGCTCTGTGGCTTCTTATCATTGCTAGTTAATTAGTCGCACAAACAATTACTAAATAATGAATAATAATATTACACTAACTATACCAGTCGCAACCAACACTCATCTGTTGTCAGGTGTACCCAATCTAAACACATTATGTTATCAGCCAGGACTCTGCATTGCAGTAGGGCTGTTATATAAAGGAATATTGTGCAGAACTGATTAATAAATAGAACACTTGGGGCAATACATTTTCCTATGGTGAATGTAAATTTCTTTCCTTATGGGTGTATAGAATAGATGGCTGTTGACATTAGCAGTAATAAAATACATGTCTTTGCCTTTATGATGATTAGCCAATTACTGATAATGATGTCATGTGTATGATATCACTATATTTTACAGGCTTTAATTGCTGTGGGCGTGGCGGTTCTTCACAGATTAAGACAACATCCATTTGTCTCGGTTCTGTTAAGGGTTTAGAGCCTGTCATTCTGGGCAGTGCCCTTAGACAATCTATACAGAAGCCTCAGCACTGACAAGTGTGTAAAGAAAACTCAGTAGGAGGCAGGTAGCATATAACACATGCGCTTTCCCATACAGGAATGCCTCCGGCTAATTAGATATTTTGCTCTTTTAACCTCTTAAGAGCCAGAGGGGTGTGGGGGAGTACAACACATGGCAACACAATGAATCACATCCCCCCAACAATCAATGGGTTAATATATTAGCATGCCTATTAACATAAAAATAAAATGTCCTCTGTTACAAGACTTCAGGGACAAATTATGCTTTAAATGAATGATTTGCATTTAGGCTGGGAAATTGGGAAATATTCTAATTCACATGTCTGTAAATGTTACATGTGCGCAGAATGAGCGCTAAATTATACAAAAATAGTGGATGAGAAGTTGGTGATGTCTTTCTAAATGGGGTTCATATTTGAAATATCAATTAATATAAATGTTAATAAATATATATATATTTATTTATTAGATTACACGATACCTAAATATATTATTTCTAGCATGATGTGCTTGGTTTTATTTTTGACTCTTCATTTCATTATATATATATAAGCAGGGTCTTTTTTGCTGAATGTATTAGTTTGTCTTGGTCTGTATAAATATACTGTACAATATAATATTGTGTATTATATTATTGATCAATTCCACTTGTGCATACTCTTTGAATGCATCTATCATTAATGTATCATTAATTAATGCCTTTATTGCTCACTAACACAAGATAATGTAAGAACACAAGGGTGGTGAATTGTAGAGTAATATTACAATTACTAAAATAACTCCAATTTAACAAATTAAGTTACTTTGATATGCCTACTTTTATATTCTTCATCATTATCAATACTTAACTTACAGGGCAGAAGATTATAAAAATATATGTTGTTTTAATGCATGGGATTTATATACTATTATTTCCTAAATGAATGCTGAGCTATACTTGCTGAAAAGAACAGATTGATTATATGGATATGGTAGTCTTTACATTGCTGCAGTGACCAAACATTGTGTAATATGTCATTACAGAACCGGTGTATAGCGGTACAGCACACAGATCCATTTCCCTTGTAAAAGTAAGTTTAGTACTTATTGGTTTAGTACAAAGTCTGGGTAAAATTTGCACACAAATTAATAATGTAAGCCACACATTTAAAGCTTTTCCTTGCCAGGAATATAAGAACAGGATTCAAAGGCATGTGATTTGTGCTGAATTTTCACAAAAAAATCCTAGTATGTTTATACATACGAAAAATGCAAGAATTAGGTGAAAAGTGTTTATCTAGATTAATTTCAGCTCCATCAGCTATGTACCACAAAGGGGAAAAAAAATCAAACACTACATTATAATGCATTAATGTGTAATAATAACTATTGAGTTAAATTTATGGTAAATGCCATTTGTTTTCCTTACTTAGAAAAAAAGAAAGTTTCTAGCTGTGATGTATGCTGATTCTCTATATATTTGAATAACTTAAAGCCAAATGGAAAAAAATGAGTTATAAAAAATAGATACCTCCAGAACACAATAGGTACCCTACTTTTATAAAGTTTAGGTATTTTATATATTTCTATATACTTTTAATGTTAACTGTAATAATGTATCTCAGGATTTAGTAATTATGGTGAAGTTTGTATGGAAGTGTGTATAAAAGTGTCATCAATACAGTTTGATTATAATTTCATTTCATTTCATTTACAGAAAATATTTAAATAAAGGTAAAAGTCCAATATTAATACTGCTGTTAGGAATTAGCCAGGACATATATTTGCGTGCGCTGTTTAATAAAGATGTCTTAATAAATATGTAAGACTTATACATATGTTAAGTAACGACATGAGATGCAAAAGTATTAGGAAAATTATATATTTTATTCAATAATTAGCACAAGATTTTTTTTTCTTGCTGTAAATACATAAAATAAACTCTTTGAAATATACAAAAAATACATATTTTTCATGAAATCATTTATAATAAATAAAAAGAGAACACTTGTGTCTGTTTGCCAAGATGCTCCATGTCTATTGTATATTTTGATTTATTTGTCTACCTCCTGAAAGAATAACCTAGTTCCCTCATGGTCCAAAAGCTTACATAAATAATGTATGAAGATATCCTCCCTTCTGATTTTCCCTTTTCTTCGCTTTTTCTTTCTTTTGACAGAGTCCTGCCTTGATTTCCATGCTTGTATTCAGTTGGCACAAGCATACAAATTAGACAATGACTTTTAACCTGGTGCTCTACTAAACAAGGTTTCTCTTTTCTTATAATCATACAGAACAGATGGAAATGAGAAAAAGAGAATGGAAACACAAAAGGTATTGTGACGGATCTGGGAAAGTGAACAAAGTGCATATCAGAGAAAAAGTTTGGTTTGACAGTTGAAATTCCCACAGCCCTCAACCATCAATGGGAAGAAAGCAGATGTTTCCCAGAGATAGTTGTTGTCTAGACCCAAATCAGCTATTAATATGAACATTTCCTGCACTGGTATGTTCTGTGCTGTGTGACCCATCTTAGCAAAACACTATGATTTGACACTGTCTGGTGTACAATATTCTGGAATGTTGCTGCCTTCAGCTGAGAACTACCAATATAACTGTATTCTCTCTGACAAAGATTCCCCACCCTGACCACTGTATCTAAATCATCTCCTTGTGAGACCCTCAATAGTATGGTTTTTATAAAGAAGCCCCCCCCCCACACTCTCAAGCAGGTGAGGACTGCTACATGCTGGATGCCCCCACATGTTACATTTTCACTATGCAGCCCAGCAGAACAACTCAATCTACTCTTAGATCAGAAGTCCCTGCAACACAGGTTTTGGTTCTATTCTTCCTCAGTGAAACAACATTGTCTTCTGCAGCATCTCTAGGAGAGTTTTTGTTACAATGTTCTTGTTCACATGAAAGCCATGGCACCTGTGGTAGTGAGCTGCTGCTGGTGGTGGTGGTGATGATGATGATGTGCTTGGTGCAGAAGATGCTCAGTAGGTTGCCAGTAGTCCATAGTGTCCGAGACGGAGCTATCAGGGCTGGAAGGGGACAGAGAGTCGCACGATGAGGATGGGGGGGAGGAGGTGTAGCTCCAGGAGGAGGCTGAGGGACTGGGTGGTGACAGGGAGTCTTGGACCAAAGGGGAGGCGGAGCAGCCTTGTAGGTGGTCGGCCAGGCGCAGGGTCTCGGACAGAGCCCAGATGTAGTTGTGGGCAAAGCGCAGGGTCTCTATCTTGGTAAGCTTGGCATCATCCGGGAAGGTGGGCAACACAGCCCTGAGGGAGTCCAGCGCGGAGTTCAGATTGTGCATGCGATTCCTCTCCCGGTTGTTGGCTTTTAGGCGCCGGGTCTTTTTGATTTTGATCACCACCTCCCCGCTTTTAGCGCTAGCCCTGGCTCTGCTACGTTTCGGCTTCTTGGTATCAGCAGAGTCCACATCCCTGTCATCTGTGCGCAGGAGGAAGGAGGCTGCGGGGACGTGCTCGTCGTCTGAGCTGCTGCCGGGCGGAGAGGACAGGTCGGAAGAGGACAGCGAGCAAGGAGAGGCGGAAGTCAGCTCCTCCTCCTCCTCTCTGTACTCACTCTTCAACAGCATCATCCTGCGTAAACAAAACACAAGGGCGCAGGTTACTACACTGTCACCGATCAGCTGCTTTACGCTGTTGGCGCAGACTGCAATACAGCCTATACGGACCAAGGATCCTCCGTACAGTCACCGTTCCACAAACAGAACAGTTTCTATCTATCCTCCACTTACAGAGAGAAGTTACCAGCACATCATCTAATAAAGTTATATATATAGTGGTGCCGGGTACTTACTTTGTGATTTGACAACTGACTCTCGGGAGGGTGTCGGATATTCTCCTGGCCGGGTATCGCTGGGTGTGTTGGACAGCCTCTTGCACCCTGTTCTATGGATGTGTGTGCTCTGGCACGCGTCTCGCTCTTCAGCTCAAGTGAAGCCGCTTGTAGTCCAGTGGCTGTGCGTCTGGCACACGACCCTCCTAAAACCCCTTATATACCCCTAGCAAAACAATCAAACCTACCCCGGGGCACCGCACCCCCTCCCTGCTTTATTCTTTTCATTATCATCATTTTTTTTAACTCCCCTCAGTAGCCCCCCACGACTCCCCCCGGTCCTGAGGTCTGTTGTCATTGCTGCCGCTCCACCTCCTATTTTAGGCTGTTGGTATCTCTTCTGGTCCTCCGGGTTTCCTGCACGGTGATTGGTCGAAGCCGGTCGGCCGAAGCGTGCCGCTAATTTTATTAATGGCTGTTAGGGGGAGAGGGGTGGCAGCCAATCCCAGGGTTCGGGCCGGGGGGCCGCCTAGCCACGCGCTCCTGGGTCTGCTGCCCTTTGAGCTGCTGATGAGGCGGGAAGAGAGGGAGGAGGCAGGTGGAGGACTAGCCGAGCTGCTGTGTATTAGCCAAGCGGCCACTTAGCCTCTGACTGCCCCACAGGCATCCTGTCTAAAACTATACATGGGCGAGGGGATCTCCAGTTGTCATAAAATAGCACACATGTCACACTGTCACTAACATACGCAACATTTCTTGACTGTATGAAATATATAACATTATATCAATATAAAAATATATTATATATGCTTTCAGTCACATGTCAGAACAAACCTTTATTGATACATGTTTACATACGTACATAAGGAGTCCATTTACCAGAATACAATTAAAGTAACTCCTGGTATCAAATATAGTAGTTTCTTAAAAACAAGTTAAAAAAAAAGCTTTATTCTTATTTATTTATTTCTTTTATATCGCCATCATATTCCACAGTCCTGTAAATGTGCAAACATATCTCCTTGTTCCAAGGGACTTAGAAATCCAGATCCCTCACAGGCTTTTTTTATTATTATTATTTATCTTATTGGACTCCCCCCAATTTCTCAGGGTGGTCATTTGATTTCTTAAGTTATCAAGTAACCTTGCAAATTGTCTTTGGGCATAAATATGACTTTTCGAGGAGTCTACAAAAAAAAACTTGTGAGGAAAAAGTAACTGAAAATGGCTTTGTCTTCTGATTTTTAATTTTTTTTTTATATTAATATTATCTTTTATTTATATAGCACCAACAATTTATGCAGCATTTCTCACAGTGCATAACTCCAAAGAGTTTGTCAAAACTGGAATATATTTGTTATCATTATTTATATAACGTCAACATTTTACGCAATGCATACATTTAAAAGGTATAATAAAACCAGAATATATTTATTATTATATTTTATGAATAAAGCGCCGATATTTTACACAGCGCTTCTCACAGTGCATACGTTCAAAGCGTATGACTAAACTAGAACTGACAGACTCAGACAAAGCCATCTATCAAGTCATTATTTTTTGACTGCTAAGAACCAATATTGCACTTTTTGAGGGCTTTTTGTCTCTGCTAGTAAAGAGGCCGGTGAGTTTAGCTGAAGCTGAGGACAGCAGTGGACAGCAGCTGCCGCTAGAGCGAGTGTCTCTTGGAGAAAGAGTGGCTGCTGTATGAAGCCCAAGCCAACAACCGTGACTGAGCCAGATATGTAGGTCAGAGCACACTTACTTCAGTTGACGTGTTAGCAAACGTTGCCCAGTTCGATTGTAGTAAAGCAGGGTGGTATAAATCTTTCACAAACTGTGTACAAGGGTTTCGTTGTCTTAAATATAAAATACTGGTTAATAAACAAAATTGATTTCGTTTTACATTGTGATTTTTGCTGAGGACTTGATTTCTGCGGACACTGTTTCCTCGCAGAACCTTTAATCAGTATTGTCTTTGTTCATAGGATACTATTATTATTATTATTAATTATTATTATTATATACGGGCTGTAGGATAACTTCTAAAGCTGAAACATTTATGTTTTACCACAAGAAGACACACTACTTAACACTAATTTCCACTAGAACAGATTTCAGGAAAGCAAGTGCATTCACAACTCAGATAATGTGTTTCTCAGTAAGTTGTAGAAGTTATTACTTTATATGGTGTTTACTTAATAATGATATATTTTTTATTGCATGGCATTTCTTTTCCTTTAACCCCTTTAAGACCAGGACCATTTTACACTTTAAATTCTCAGTTTTTCATTTAGTGCACCACCACGAATAATGTTGATTTGAAAACCAAGCAGGGGTTTCTTTATATATACATAACGCCATATATACCAGCACGTAGTATGAATAAAAATGTGCTGTCATTTTGCTATTGTTCCCTTTCGCTCGGAGTGCAAATATTATCACAAGAGTGGTACACCTGTGATGTATTGAATACAAATCCAGCTATCATATATACTGTATCCAACATGATAGCTGAGACGTATGGATGGATTCCCCACTCCTCAGCTATTTGCCGTTCACCAAACACATCTCCTACTGTATATGATTTACTTAACGCCTGTCAGCTCCAGCACTGGCTCGGGGAACACTGCGCATGTGAAAGAAGCGCTCCCTTTGATTCCAATGGGATTGCTTTCCTGACACTGATTCTTTTGGATGCTCTATTGCAAAGTGGAAATTTAAGACAGCAGAAAAGTGCAGAAGCGACAAGCCGCAGTCTAGAAACCAGAAATATAACAGACAAAGTAGTAAGGCAAACTTTAATGAAGGCTGAGAAGAACGGAGCACAGAATCTTAGCACTTTTAACATTGTGACTTTGGCTCCAGTATCATTGGGGCTTGTGGTACTTGTGTGGCTTTTGCCAATAATTTGTTATTTACAAACCGCAGAGTCGGGGTGTTTGTACCTCTGCTCCAGCTAATTGCACGGCAGGGAATGCATTCTGACCGCATGATGCGGTGCTTTATTTGTCACATCTTATAAGCCCTTTCCATCAACCCACTACTGATCATCAATGAGATGCAGAAACAAGAAACTGTGTACATTTAAAACGCCCTGTCACCCACAGAAACGAATGAATACAGGGTGCGTCTGCATAGACTCCCTCCCGTAATAAAGTGTATCTTTGTAGCAGTGGCTTTAGAGGAATAAGCTCCAGTCCTTCAAAGCCCTTGCTGAAGATGACAAGGGGAGAGAATGCCTAAAGGGCTCACTCTTCCAAAACTCCTGCTGATAACCTGCAGTAGATGACAAGGAAAAGAAAATGCCTAAAGGGCTCACTTCTCCAAAACCCCTGCTGACAACGTACTATAAGACAACAAGGAGGAAAGAAAAACAACAACAAAAAATCATATATATTAGTGGTAGGTGTGCCAAGAGTGTTAGTTGCTGTCTGGTGATCAATGTCCTTAATGCTTTGGATAAAATTTAGTCATAAATTACATTTTATAAATCCAAACACAACACTATGAAAGAGATCATTAAGAATGTATCATATGTCACTTATTCGACAGGTGCTCACAACAGCAGGGAGGTTCAAAACTCACAATATTAAACATCAAATGAAGCAAAGGACACAGCTTCTCTCTGCTACATAAGATCAAAGTTGATTGACCAAACAGCCAAGTCCCTAATCATAAGGTTTTCCTAATATCTAAAATAGAGGAATGTAGAGGGCTATGAATAAGAAGGAATTCTTATGCAAAGTGTCCCAAGGAGCAGTAACATTCCATTGGTGGCTATGGCAATTGCACCAGAATTACTCTTTGCACATATTCCCCAATTAGACTGCTTTACGAGGTCAATTGTTGGAGGCCCACAATGCAGTGCAAGCAAAGCACAGAGAAAGTAGGGTCTATGCAACTCCATGAACTGTCCGAAAGGGTCAAACTGTTCAAATCCTACTTTACATCTACGAAGGCAAACAAAAAAAGACTAGCATCGATCCAGAAATCAGCAAAACAATAGTCTTAGTTCATCCCACCAGCATTTCTGCAAGAAAGGAAACTATGAAGTGTTAGAGAAAGCCCATTGTTTTTCTGAACTTTGCAGGGTCTGAAGATAACCCCACAAGTTTAGGTTAGGTGTGTTTATAGTCATTGGAAGTTCTGAAAAGAGGCAGACCCCACAAGTTGCATGACTGTATAGCAACAAGTGATTCTTTTCTTCTGTAGGTCAGCTGGAAAGAAATATAAGGGCACGTTGGCTACTTGTAAAAAAAACACAAAGAGAAGGACCTGATTTATGCTGTACTTGAGCCCTGCACAGAGCACTCAAACGTCCTATTAAAAGAAACAGCAAAAAGCTCTTGGTGAGTTTCTTTTAAAAGAAAAAAAGGAGACCATTTTTCATGGAGATAACTTTGTTGTGTATCAAACCATGCATTTTGTATCTACATCAGATATGATCGTAAACTGTGTTTCTAGCATAGTCAAGGATGTAAAACTTTATTCCGCTGGGCAGAACACTTA